>NW_025111101.1:0-318891 GCF_015476425.1 Leptopilina heterotoma
AGCGACACTTGTTTTTCCAAAACTAGGCAATTAAGGAAAAAAGCTTTCTGAAAGTAGTTTTTCCGAAATGAAACTTTAAGTAATAAACATTTTATTGCTTAATGTGAAGGTGATGTTTTTGCCAACTTGTTCAGAGTTAATGGGGAAATTTTTTGCTATTCAATTTAAATATATATAATTATTTTGGCATTCCTCATACGCACGCAAGGGAGTTTGTTCAGATGTATGCATATTATTTGAGCAATAGGTGCAACACGATGGCGATGCGAGGCAAGGCGAAGCGTATATATATACATGTGCAGACGGAAAATGGGATGAGGGAAAGTAAATTACGCTGGTGTTGTCCCTCTCGCATTTTGCTCTCGTGAAAAACCGAGAAAAGTTTCTTAGCTCTTAGATCTAGAAATCAGCACTATTCGGTTCTAAAGAAATTGCTATTGGCAGAACCATTAGAGGCTGGAATTAGTTTCCAGAAGCCAGATATTCGACCTTCCCTATAGTACAGTGACTGGCCGAGCCATGCCGCGGCCCACTTATCTTACTTTATACTCGAGATTAATACTCCCATTCGACTCTTTGCTGGTCGTTTTACAACGAGCTTTTGTTTCGGAAGGAGCCAGTCCAGTTGTGCTCGGTGTGTGCTGGCCCTCGATCCCGAACGTCGAGTCGAGTCGAGTCGAGTCGAGTTGCGCTGAACCGACCCTTCTTTTCTGCTCCATCTCTCTTTCTCTCTCTCATCCCGCCCGCGCATCGTCATGCTTCCAGAAAATTCGTTCAATTTCATCTATCGCTCCTTTACTTGAAGCAGTTTTCTTGGTCCGTTATCCTCGACCGAATTTATGAATTTTTTCCTCAACTTTTTCACATTATTATCTCATCAGTATGCGATCCAAGCTCACATTTTTTCAAGCCGTTGTCTACGTAATCAATATTGCTGCTGCTTTTACATAGATGTACATGTTTCTCGTCGTCTCGTCATTTCAAAATTCCTTCTCAAATTACTTTGTTTGTTTAGTTTATTCAAAACTGAATATATAAATCTTTCTCTTATCTCTACTTTCCAGGTTTGTATTTTCCTACTTGAAAGTGTGTGTAATTTGTCTTATTGACTTCTCCTGAATAAATATATTTTCGTCAAACACACTCCCCAACATTTTCCAGTACATTTTCAAGAAGCAAATATAAACTAATGGTGACATTTTAGTTGCAATATTTCGACTAATTTAAATCCATTTCTTTAATCCACTCAGAAGAAGATTAAAAGTCGAGACGACGCACGAAATTTAATCATAATAATATTTCATTGAAACTTTGTCAGACTATATAATATAAATATACAGCAATCGGTTCTTTTGACAAGACCATTTTCTTTCTGGGAATTCGTAACAGGATTTAAAAAAATAATATTAAACCAATTTCGCATTTTGAATAGAACATTTTTAAGTCACCTGTTTCAAGAGCAATTGTTAGGGGAATAAAAGTCTCCTCTTTTTCTTCTCTTTTGCGGATTTCAGGTTCTTTCGTTTCATACATTACTTTTTCAGAGAAACTTTTCTCTAATTAAAATACATTCTACCGGATGTGAAAGAGAATAAGTTAGATTTTAGGAAAGAAATGGATTTATTTTTGATTACAAATAAGAGGTTATTTTCATTACTGAAGGCAGTAGTGATTTTGCAATAATTAGGCGCGCCAATTGTCGTGTTTGGCAACGGAGTCGCTCTCTATGTCTTAGGCATTAGTTCAGGTGTAACGTCGTAATTTCGGCTCGTCAGTCGCGGCTAGAGTGTCGCAAAGCTAAACGCTCCTGTTTGAGCAAACACAGATATCCAGCCGTTGCGTTACAACGCCAACGCGTCGTCGTTGACCAATACCAACTTGTCCGTCTATTCGGACGAGTAGACCACGAACTAAGTACACAATTATATCATCGAGCCAAACACACTAACGATCACCGGCACACAAACAAACATGTTCTGCACACAGCCTCGTCTCCCTTGCTTTCGCTCGCTATGAAAGCTGCACTGTGTGTACGGAATACCTAGTTATAGCTATAGATGCATGATGTGAGCTTTCTCTCTGTTGCGAAAAGGATCCCTCTGTTCTGCTCTCTACTCTGTTTGGATATCAATCGGATCATTTTCACATAATCCTCTAAACTAGTGTATATTCAAGATCGATGTAAATCTGCGTGTATTGTTGTATGCATATGGAATATTTTAATGCTTCGGCAGTTGCATGTATCCTCTATGCACAAAGTTAAAGAAAGCTTTAATTAATAATATCAATAACCCTTCATCCAAACTCACAACACTTTAGAATCTTATACTTTCGTGGCTGCAGGCCGACTCGAAAACTGCAGAAAACCTTCTCCCGAGTTCATTGAAAACTCACTGCCGAGACATGAATTTGTATTTTAAACAGATAATCACTAAAAATAGCTGTCTTTTTGGTATCTTATAAAATACGACGTAAGAAACATATTTTCGAAAAATTGAGAGACGATGTACATAGGAAATTTTCGTTTTGTAATTTAGAGTAAATACTAGAAAAAGTCTAGGCGAATCGAGTACAATTCCACATACATAGTGAAATACGTTCACTGCGAGGGAAAAATGAAAAGTTAAATTAAACCTGAGAAAAGTAAAGCTGATTACATTACATCCCTACTACCACTTGGCACCGTCTGACGCGACTAGTTTCATACTACTTGCGCCTTGTGCCGAGAAAGTCTACATATGATAGGTAGTTGCACTTTGTACTCATCAATTGGCATTTGTCCATTTACCTAATATATACCTGCACGGAAAAAACTGCATGGTTGGGACAACCATATATATTGAAAAATACGGGATATCCATTTTTAAGGCTATCACATCCATTTTTATGGATACCACATCCATTTATTTAGTTGACACATCCATAGAAATGGATGTGATAACCTTAAAAATGGATATACCGTATTTTCCAATATATATATATATATATATATATATATATATATATATATATATATGGTTGTCCCAACCATGCAGTTTTTTCCGTGTGTTAAACAAATGTTATCCACTTATATGCCAAAAATTTTTCATTTTCAAGAATGGAACAAAAATATCACAATATGTATTATGAATCCATATTGTGTCGAGAGAATTAATTCTTCTTCATTAGTAACTACAGCGGAAATTTTATATGCAATATAATTACGTTTACTGTATATTTTGCAATGATAATGAACGAAAGCGGAGAGCGGCGCTTCAATTCATTTTCAGATTATAAATCTCTTCAGAAGGCAATCATGATTGAAAAAATGAGCCAATATTGGGTCTGAAAATACAGCTTTCTTTTTTTAATGGAAAGAAAACACAAATAGAGGCAACGTAATATTCTGCCCAGAGTGCATGTTTAAGAGTAATCGGCTTTAGCTTCGATTGGAGAAATCCTGTTTGTGTTTATGTATCGGCTGATTTTCCGAAAAAATGTTGTCATTGGAATGCGGGAATATTTTAGAATTGCGTCATTCACCAACACATTGTACGTACCTACAGTCCTACATGTATAGGTGATTCTTAAATTCTAAATAAAATAATGGAAAGGTCCCTTCGCCGCATGAAATTCAGTAGAATTGAAATTTTCGACTGCTGAATGAAAAAGTTCATCTCCCAACACAGCCGTGCCATTCGCCGCCCCTGGGTTTTATCACGAGTTATTGGAAAATTGAAATATCAGCAGTTGATGTAACCTCAGCGGACACATTAACTACCGTCGCAGCAGAGTGTAATGTGCAGCAAGAGACTCACGCTGCGTCGCGTCGCGTTTGTTAAAACGTTACATTGGTTCTGAGTAAAGAGGTAAAGCAATTAGTTCCCATTTGCAATTTCCAGTGCTGTTTGATTTAGCCCTGCTATAGGCATGCAATACTAGGCCTTGTACTTGCGACGCGTGCAGTTCGTTCAACCCGCCGAAATGCACACGTCCTACTGTGGTAATTACTTTGATTAATCCATTGCTCCCTGACAATAGTTTCGAATAAAGTTTATGAGATTATTTTCACCTTGCCCTTACATATTATGCTTTACAACGTTACTCAATTTCTTTTTTCCAACGAGTCGTCTGCTCAACTGCAAAATTATATATCATCATTCATTCATGACAATTATCAATTTTTCCTTTTTCACATCTTCCTAGTCTTAATACCACAATTTAGTATTATAGACACTTACCTGTGTAGAAATTTAACCATGGCCCAAATAGGGGCCAGATCTTTTGATCATTGTGTAGGCCATAACATGGCAATTTCCAGACGGGTAAGTTCAATATAACAGTTATTGACACAACTGTTAAAACTTGTAGACTATTGTAAACATTAAGAATATATATTTTTCTTCGTGCATATTGTATGCTATATCAGATTGCAAATAATAATAATAATAATAATAATAATAATAATTTGCCGTGAAGAAGGTTTTAATTTTACCTAATTTTACCTGCTTTGACGACAAAGATATGATGAGATATGTTTACCCTATATTGACATTCATCGTTCTGGCTTTTCAATATGAAATAAAGATTGAAGCTTTTAATTTTTCGATAGGTCAAACATTTCAATATTTGGCGCCTTGATCAATTGGATTTCCAATTAAATAAACATATTTCATCCGCTGAATATTCCAAGTTATCGTTCCTAATTAAATTGGCAGTTGCAGTCTTCAGACTGCTCTTGACATACTGCATCTATAAATAAATGTTATGCTCGTGGAAAAAGAAACTTGACCACAACGTGTTTTGACTTTTTAGATTTATTCATAATGCAAAGTTTATGTTGTGGCACATGCAAAGACAACCACAACGCATATTTTGGCAGACTTGAAACGGCTACAAAGCAGAATTTACCTACTTTGTTGTTCTTTTAACATTTCACCATGACAAGTTGTGGTAATGGCGCCATAATGTGGATGGATAAAAATCACAATTTAAAAATAAACTTTTTATTAATTCCAAATTGTCTCGTGGAACAATGATTTAAATATTTTGTTTATTTTAAAAATAAGTTTGAGCCTTTCTATTGAAAACGGATACATATTTTGTCTCTTTATGTTTTATTTTTGCAATATGCAAACGCTCTCCAGCATTTTAGAACGTTAATTGGAAGAGAATACTGTATATTGAAGATAAAAGTGACAGATAACAAAGCATCAGCGAAACAGATTTTGGATGAGACTAGGTGCTGTTGTGAAATAAAAATGTAAAATCTCTATTTGCATAGATGTGTGTCACACACGTAGTTGTGTTGCAGACTCGATCACGTCGCTTGCGATTTGTCTGCCGTACATTCAACAGTCAAACACACTTTTGTGATGCACTGCACAACCGACCCAACAACCAAATCAGTATTGACTGTTGGTGAAAAATGTTTTATTCCAACTTTTTTGCTCTAATGTATAATGAAATAGAAAAAAGGAGCGGCACAATATATATATATAGATAAGCCTATGTTTTCCTCTCTCTCTTTCTCTTGGGAGTAAAATAATATTCCGAGGAGTTTGGTAATCGTTCAATGGCGTTACGTTGAACGTCAATTACGAAACAGACTCGTTTATTTTCGTGGTATAGGTCTCCAGAGACCATTGAGATATACTTCTCTCCACAAAGAAGCCCGTGCACTTCAATTTAAAAACGTTCAAGTAGAAGGTTCTTTTGGAATAATACGTACTATAGCTATAGCGACAAAACAGTTCAATAGACTAGAGTCATGTTACATACCTATATATATATATATTGCTTCTCAATTTCATAAAATTCCATTTCTTTATTTGATAAATGGTAGTTTTCTTGTTCGGAACATATATATATATATATTAAATATATTTTTAAAAATTTATATATAAATCTAATATAAAATGTAAATCACTTTCCACAATAAATTGATATAGCAGAAATTTAAAAATATTTCCCTCACTGGAAGGAACGTTGAGGTTGTCGTTTATTCGATCGTTGAGTGCGATTACTGTCCAACAGGGAGATACTTATCGAGAATCTCCCCTTCTTCTACATCGATATATACACAAGTGGTTCGAGGAGGAGACTGCTGTGCGAGAATAAACAGAAAAATCGGAACGAGAGAAGGAATGAGAGACGACGCTAAACACACCATTGGAAGAACATGTACTTTTCTTTCTGGCAATTCATCCAATTACGATTCAACTTGAAAATTAATTAAATTAATTCTTAACGAAAAAGATGGCAACATTGCACAGACTAAAAACATGTAATAATAGTGTGTCCACAGACATCCATTTCGCAAATTTTGGCATTATAGACATTACAGTCTTTGTTAACTTGGATAAATTTATGGGTACGTAAAAATGTTTATTCGATGATTGACCTTATTATTAAGTATACAGAGTGTCCACACAAGGGAAAAATCATTAGAAACCATTATATAGTAGAATCTTGTTCTGTGGAAAATGGAAAGCAAATACATTCAGCTCATTTATAAAAATAACCATTTTTACTTGAGCTAACACGGTAGACGTGAATGCAGTTTCTGTGCACATAATCTTTTTCATCTCAATCTCGTGACATAAAGTCAGTCATGGTTAAGCAGCCTACAATTCGTGTAAGCTCACGTGCAAACTCCTTATTTTTCCCGGTCTGCGAGCTGTCGAATGGACCAAAGAAAAAGGTGATTCATCTTTAGCAAGAAGGATTTCTTGCGATGCATCACCTTTTTCCTGGCAGTGTTACCTTCGAGTGGCCATATAATGAGGATGGCGACAGCCGACCACAGATAATGCGCCACTTAGTGACAGAGGACTGACGCGAGAAAAAGAAAAAAAAGTCGCCTTTGCTTTCAACACTTTATTGAAACTTTGACCTATTAAAAAGGAGAGGTCTTTACAGATTTGTGATCGGCATTGATCTCAAATAATAAAATAAGCAAAAAGAAGAGATGTAATTTTTCGACGCAGTTGACCTGTGGGTTGCGGTTGCCTGGAGTAGATTTTTCGAGTTGGTAAAGTCGCAGTTATCGCGTTTTAACTCCTTGTCACTTTACCAACTTGATCTGGATGGCAAGGCAATGCTTGTTAAAAGCAAGCCGAGACAAGCGTTGAATCAGAGCCCATACGGCACACACTAATTGGATCTGGATTATTCCTCTGGCCTATTTATCTGGCAGTGTCATGTAAAAGAGAAGCGAGAGCTGTGTGTATAACTCGTGGGAGAAGAGTGCAGCTTATGGAAAGAAAGGTAGAGAGGGGCGAGGGGTTGCCATCCTCATTATGCCGTCATTTACGCCGAGTTACCAAGATTTCTCAAGAACCCTCAAACTTGACGCTAGCTGCACTCGAGGCTCGGCCAACCACCACGCCGCTACAACTCTGCTATATCAGCAGCACAACGACACTTGCTGTGCGCGCGAGTCGACTGCAACGCACGGATAAATTTACGAGGACCTTTAACGACTCCTGATTCGAACCCACCTACCTCTGCACTTCTCCTCCCTCTACACGCAAATTATCTCCACAAAGTGTGTCGGCTGATTTGTAATTCATACGAAAAGCATAAAGCATCTTTGGCAATAAATTCTCCATTTAATTGTCCGCCTTAAATTCGAAGCGATGAAAGTAAGGCAGTAAAAGGAATGAGTTATCGGAAAATTAACTTATTGACCTGCAGGCTCAAAAAGTGACACAACAGGCGAGGACTACGCGCGACACGTCACGTCAGTCGAATAAAACGCATTTAAATGTTTCATCGACGTACGTGACCGACATCGACATACCACCATCTCACTGTCGGCAACTGGCAATTGAATTCGACTCGATCCTATTTCACGTTTGTTTTACAGTGGATCACTCGGATGTCGTCGTCGTCGTCGTCGTCGTCGTTCCATCGACAAATCGGAAAAGCTGCCAACGTGTGATGCAAGCGGCTGCGCAATCGTGCATATAAAACTTCTTGCGAGGGTTGCACGACATAAAACACTATTTTATTTTCTTTTACGATATTCATCACAAGTCAAAAATAGTAAAAATCGCAACTAAAATGAATTCAACTCCACTCGCCGCTCTATATTGATCCTTCAATTTAAACATTGCTTAATGATGAGAATTACTCGAAATATTTCATTGCCACATTTGCAGCAACCTCGATATCCGCATTGCACTGTTGCTGAAGCTGCAGCATAAAAAGAGCACATGGCAAAACAGATCGAAAAAGTCAATTATCATAAATATTCGATCCACTCCCATAATAAAGGATTTAGTTTAATACAGTCTCCTTATTGCTGTGCAGCGAACGAATTAATGTCCTCAAAAAAGGAGAAATTTGCATGCAGCCAATGCGTTTGTGGTAACATTGCAAAAAGGAAATTGACTTCTCAGCGCCATAAAACTTGTGGAACTCGCAAATTTCACCTACAACTTTCTCGCGCAGCTACCAAAGCAACTTTCAACTATATTAGATTGCTTCGAACCCAATGAAATGGTAAACTCAGCCCATCTCAGCCGAATAGTGCTTGTTATGTTTGTGTACTATTTGCACATCTACAAGACCAACAAACTTACGACAGCAGCAATTTAATAACTAAAATCTTACAGAGTCGTATACAAAATCCTCTCATTTTAAATTAAATAGAGATGTGCACAAAGTAAGATGTACATTTAGAAATGAAATTGAACCACTTTATCCACACACTTTTAAGCCTTTTGCTTCTTTTCGCCCAAACTGCAATAATCCAAGTGTCCTGCATATCAGAAGCAGATTAATTCTTACAAGCGTGCGTTATTATTATTACCTCAGCCAAACACCTTTAAAGAAATTAAGCACTTTCAGTGAAAGTCGACTTTATGTTGTGTTAAAACATTCTCTACTAGTGTTGACTTTTTTCTGCACTATATGATATTTATGTAATTTTTTTATTTATATATAACAAATCATAGATTTGCAAAAATTATTCATTTAAAATAAAAAAGCAGTTCCTTTACCTAAGCATTAAGAAAACTGCGATTTTAGGTACAAATCTAAATGAATAGATTCCATCGTGACAATTAACTAGTTTATAACCATATATTGTTTATTGCAGGCGCTTAGTATACATTGATGAACGTCAACAGGTTAACAAAAAATAAGCATTTCATTGTACATATCTAAATGTACTGTTTTTCACCGAGAGATATAACTGAGAATGATTTAGTCGCGGATCTATGTAATATCTAATTTAAGAGTATAAAACGATTCGGCAGCCCTCTGGAAAATCTCATCTCCGATGTGAACTTGGTTATTTCCTGTGAATGATTGAAAATCTTATAGTCAGAGAAGAAAGAGAGAATTCCAGCAACGCGCAAATCAGACAGATATATATTCATTTTCATCCAACATTTCAAAATACTTATACACCAATATATTATATTAATGTCGTAAGGAATTATTGAAAATTGTCTCTTTTAACAAATACTTGACTACTTTTCTTTTCTCAAACTATAAAAATAGGTGACTTTTTTGACATCTTGAATAAAATAAGACGTAAGATAGAAAACTATAGTAAAATGTTTTCTTATTGCTATCTAAGATGATTTATACGTTTTAACATGTGATTGTTTAGGAATAAAATGTTTGGCAAAATATTAAAAACATTTTTAATATTAAATCTTTCATACTTGAAAACTTGTTCACAATAGTTGAGTCCAATTTATTTAGTATTTTACGATGAAAAGTACGGAGAATGCGCCAACATTTAACAGTCATATGTATATTATTATTACTATATAAAAATGATAAATATATAATAATAATATATTATCATAAACTATATATTATTATTCAATACATAATTTAAAAATATGAAAAAGCCTAATTCCTCTATGGAAATATAAATTCTACAAGAATAAATAATAATGCTTTTACTGTAATAGTCATATAATTTTGAAATGAATGCCTTTAGCCCCTTGTTGCTTAATTCATCTACTGTTATTATTGTACACTCAGAAAAGCGAATTGTTCTATATTTGAAATACCTATGCATTTCAATGCTGAAAGTAGGGACCCACTTTTCAAAGAGTGACGCTTCATTATTATTAATATTTGCGTAAGAAATTTCACTGATTCAAAATTTGCAGTTTGTTGGGAAGATAAATTTGCACACAGAAAGCAAAGACTCTTGGCGTCATTAATCGTATAAAAATTGTTATTGCGGTTCCGGTCAACACTCAAGTGTATCTCTTTGGTTCCGTGTGCTATTCATTTTATGAAATATTCATCAACTTTTCAAATCAAAGACTCTTTTACCTGCTTTCGCTTCTCTAATCGAGAAAAAGTTCTGCTTTATATTCGCAGCTGCAAGAGTCATTTGAAAGTCAAACTGTTTACCACTCACATCGCATAAACTTTAGTTTAGCAATGTTCCATGACGCTCTCGTTTTACTTGGCAAAACCCTCTGTTGGTAAGATGATTAGAGATCACGGAATAAGAGATCTTGTCTGAATTTCAGACGAATGCCTCGAGTGACTCACGAAACCTGGCTATAATACTCGTTCAGTAATATTTTCCTAATACAAGTTGACCTCAATTTGTATCAGGCTTTCTGGTGCACTCAAACTTTGCCTACTAATTTCTAAACAAATGCAACTGTTTCTCAACTAATTATAATTGCCCAAGTGTTGAACCTGTCGCTTTAGATTCTGATTGCCTCACCCTTCTTATTCTTAGGCTCGTGTCTCAGTTGGGGTGACAGTTTCTTCGAAATCTTGATTAACATTTGGACCTAGCAATATCACAGTAATGTGATATTGATATTATCTCCCAACGTTTAGAGAGGAAATCGGAATAACATGATGTTTCTAATATATGAATAATGTAGTACATAGATATTTAAATGTAAAGCGTGCGATCTCTTGAAAAATGCACGAGCGGATCGAGTCGCCGACTCGCTGAGGTATAGTGGCATGGCAGCAGCTGCCCGATTAAACGGACATTACAGCGAAAGCGGTGACATAATTATATCATTAACCCACATTATATTCACTTCTAGCTCTGTAACCTTGTGTGCGCGTGCGCGCTATTTAGAGGGAAGTTAACCTCTGACCTGTCGTTTGCAGCGTGGGTAACACATTTTGCACTACTCGTATTTAACTTTTATCAGATTCTCCTTTAAAATGCTTTAATTTTATCAATATTCCCCTTTTCTACACGTGTTGTTGAATGCATTACACGAGACGAACAAGGTGCTTGACAATAATTGTATTTGAGTTAAATTAAATTGAAAGGCCTTGCAAGTTTTGTCTTTTGCGAAGAATGTCCATTTTATTTCAACTTTTATCTTCGTGCAGTAAATGCATACGTTGGTGTATTATCCTTTTGGTATTGTGGCGTGTTAAAGAACATCGATTTGGAGTAAATTCATGCAACGTGCAACTAATAGCTCCTTATTATCTGCATATGAGCACTGAATGAAGTTGTACGTTACACATTCTATGTATGTACGTTGTGTGCCATCATGAATTCAAATGTCGTGCTGTATGGTGTTATCGTATCCATATAGCAAATTACCCTAATTGTACTCACGAAATAGAACAAAGAGTTTTAGTTTCTCCGCCGTCGCGTCCTCACAGTCACTTCAAGTTGCGCTATTAATTAATTTCAAAACAATGGCGCCAAATCTGTAATGAATGTTAAGGTTGGGATTGCTCGTCGGTCAGGGTTCGTTAAAAAAATTTTGTTAAAATTTCGATTACAGAATGAAATTCGACATTTATTTACAAAACAAGCGATACAAAGAATTTGATAAAAGAAATAAATAAACTCATCCACGCGGAGACGAGAATCGATACGAAAACGACGTAAACGTAAATTTAACTTTGAGCGTCGATCGCGAATTTGACAACGTTAACGATTAGTTTAAACGATAATAAAATACATTATTAATCAAAACGTGGTTTTCCGTAAAAGTAACGCGGCGAGTTGCATTAAAATAAAAGGATAAACGACATTTCGGACGACGACGACTTTCCGAAACGGTACCGACAATTTTGCGTGAAAGAGCGTTACAGGACCAAAAGTAACACCATTTTAGCCCTGCTGCGGTAAAACCGCTTGTGGTAATACCACTTTTTCTCAGCGAGAATGCGACTACATGAAGGAGTTTTGTCGATGTACAATTGTTCTTAAAACATTAAGATATAAAAATTTTCATATGAAAAAAATAACAATAAATTAAAAAGAAATATTACTAATGTGAATAATTAATATGTAAAATGGAAAATTTTTCAACTCGGACAATGTTTAAGCTTGAATGTAAGTGTGAGTGATCGCGAACGCTATCTCTGTCTTCGGTGCTGTCTTTCTTTTCCTCTTTGGGTGGACTGAGTAGCTCGAGGGGGATTGGGGGGTCAGTATCGAAATATAGGCGACGGGTGATAGTCGTTATAATATATCGTTTTGTATATTGTGTGCTATATTGTTTATTTTTCTAATTTTATTAAAATGATTTTATGTTAAATTTTGAGATCTCAATTAGACAATAAATACAATGTTACAAGTGAAACAATTGTGTGTTAATTATTATAAAATTGGTTTTGTGTAAAAGCACATGTTTTTCTTTTTGCTGAACTTGAAAATGTTCTAAACAGACAACAAAAGACAAATTGTTTTGATTTAAAAAAAGTTTTGTACTTAATTAAAAAGAAAAAATTGAAATAAAGAAATTTGTTAAAGTGTTTTAAAAAATTGTAATTTATACTAATTTTATTGTTTGAATTTAAATTAAAAAAAGTAGTTTTGTAAATTAAAAAATTGAGAAATTAAACGAGTTGAAAAATTTTCATCGCAAAATAGAAACTATAATAAAATATTTTATAAATATCGAAAATCGCTCTCTCAATTCATTCACACACATCGAAAACATTCACGAGGGCTGACTTTAGACTACAGTCTAGTCTCGGTCAGCCCCCAAAATCGAGAGGTACTCCTTAATTTTCTGCTTACATACATAAGCCTGTACGCTTTTTACGCTGGACTACGATCGAATTCGAAAGGCATGTCGCCGAAAAGGGTGCAAAACGAAGTTTCCGTTTCTACTTCCTCCCGGGCTGCCATGCCAATGTCGAATAAAGTTTCTTTTTGGTTTTTGGTCAATCACACATCGTAATGAAATCACTCATCGTCGTCGTCGTCGATTCGTAGAGAGCTGTGAAAAAGAAAATATTATTTTTAAAACTAAACAATAAACTAAAATTCTTTTTTAAATCAATTATTATTGATAACTTTTTAATAAATTTTTTTTAAAGAATTTTCAAACCAATTTTTTTTCAATTCAACTGAAATTAATTTTTAAATCAGTGTTTATTAGAAAATTCGAATGAAATTAATCTTTATCAAATAAAAACTTACTTTCGATATCTGAAGAGTGCTTCGTTGAATGGTGGATCCTTCGCGATGAGTTCTTCGTCGATCAGGCCAATGTTGAGGATATTCCGCCCAGCATTGATGTCACGTTCCCACGTGAGTCGACAAACATCGCAACGAGTGAAACGATTGGGAGACTTTGATTTGAATTGTAACGCACAGCAAGTGCTGCACGAAAGCGTCGTGTACGGCTCCTTCACATTGACGATCTTCAAGAGTCTCTTCCCAAGTTGATTCGAACGATTGAAGAACGATTTTTTTAATCGTGCCATTGGACTGCCGACGTATCCTTTCGTGAAATTTGGTAAAGAAGCATTGCCCATTGCGACCAAGCAATGCTTCTTCTTCGTATCGCCAATCATAAAATTGACGAATTTGTCACATTCGCGCTGTTGTGACATGTACTTGTCCATTTTAAGTCTCACGACATTTTTCTTCTCGTGCACCACTTGAAAACGATCCATCAAGTGCAACTTGTATCGAACGATACGCGCGTAATCTGCTGGATTTGTCCACGTAAAATTTTCCATCGTCGGAAAATCTCGTACGTACTGCTTGAAGTAACTTTGAAGATCGAGATCAAGTTGTTTCATTTTCTCCTTACGCCGATACTCGTCCATTTGCCAACGAAAACTTTTACTTTTTACGTAAATATGCTGGTCCTTCTGCTTGTTGGTCGATGATGGCTGTGGAGTGCCGGTACGTCGAACGCCGTCAAATGTTGCTTTCTTCCCTGGATCGAATCCGTAAAACATTCTGTACTTTTGGTTTACGGGCATCGTATTTTCCTCGTCGTTCGCAGGCGGTTGTTGTTTCACTTTTGGAACGTTAAAGTGAATCGAAATGTCGACGCCGTTGGAGCTGATTGATTCTCCAAACGAATCCTCTTTGCCTCGTTCGACTTTCGAGAAATCGAAAATATCGCGCCATCGAGCTTCCTTGCCTTCAATTTGCAAGAAACGTCGAATTTCATCATCTCGTTCAGTTTTTACACGTTGAATTTGAGCTTTTCTTTGTACCGATGAAATTCCTCGACGACTGTTCATTTCATCCATCAAATATTGGCATTTATCGTGTTCTACGCCTTTTTTTAGATCAACAAGGCCAGTGTTTGTGTACAACACGTGGGCAATTCCCAAGTTTGTCTGGGGTACAACCACGAAATTACGAACATTTTCGTTGTGAAAAAATTGTTGTACCCGAAGCATAAATGGAATAAACTTGGTCCAATCCGAGTTTTGTTTCTCATCTTCATCGTCATTAACATGTTTCTTCATTTCTTGAAAGTTTAAATTTTCATCGGCCTGAAGAAACTGTTGAAACGCAGGAATGTCGCAACGATTTTTGTCAAGCAAGAGTTGCACTTGCTGCACAGCCTTCTTTCTTGTCGATGATTCAAGATTCGTACCTGATGACGACGACGACGATGCGAATTGTCTCTAGCTCGACGCTCAATTCGTTCTTCAATTTTCGCTGTTTTAATTTGTTCACTCGTCATACGAATGGCAGGTCGAAATTGTTGGGCAGCAGCTCTTCTTTCTGCACGAATTTGCGCCTTGTGTTCTTTTCGCTTCCTTCGTTATCTTTCGTTTCTCTTTGCACGTCTTCTGTTCCTTTTCGCATTTTCAGAATCGATGTTTGGAGAAGTATTGTCGTCATCCTCCCTGCTCGTCGATGGTGGATTGTTATCGATCGACAACAGATGCTGAAACAATCGCGTGAGTCGGCTCTCGAAGTGAGTATTGAAATTCGTTTTGAATTCTCGATCCATTTGACGACTAGCTTCTTTGATGATCGAAGTGCGAAATTCACAGTCGTACAATTCTCGATTTCCACCACGTATCTCCTTGTACTCGTCTATTAATTGAACAAAATCTGCATCTCGTTGCACAGTCACATTTTTTCTCTTCAGAGCAATGAACAGTTGTACGTAATTTGGTCCATTCTTACTCCACGATTCGAGAAGATTTTTATTCGTCGAATGACATAAAAATTGTAATGCCATTAATGACACTTCAATTTTCATTCGAGAAACAATTTTCGCATCTTCGAGAATCCTCTCCGTGATGAGACGAGATTTTGATATTGTACCGAGGAACGATTTAACGGTAGATTTACGAGTGCCTTTTCGTTTTGCGCGTTTTCTTGCCCACTCGTTGTCGAATGTCTGTTTCGTTTTCGATTTGTCGTCGGAATCCTTCGCATGCTTCTTTGTCGTCTTCTTCTTCTTCGGTTCTTCCTTGTTTGGTTCATCGCTTTTTCTTTTTCGATTCGGTGCACATGATTTTCCGCCTCCATCCTTTGATGCTTTCGATTTTGCAGCGCAACGTCTCTTTGCGTTTCGATTGTTGAGTACTTTCGACAATGACGATGGTGCAGGAGCATCTGCTGTTGTAGTTGCGATGATCGGTGGAAGAAAATCATTAAACGTTGGTGGTGGTCGTTTTAATTTCATTTTGGCACGACAATAATCGAAATTTACCGCGATAAGTACGAGTAAAACTCGGAATATTCTACGCTATTGTCCTTGAGTAAAACCCTAGAGACAAAAATCGCCCGAATATTTATGTTATTGAGTAAAACTCAATAATACTTGTGAGTAAAACTCACAAGTTTAACGCCTATTCGAGTCTATTCGATGTACAAACGATGACCGTCAAATACCTAGCCGCAAGACCATTGCGGTAGGAAAGTTGCTATTTCTATTCGGCTGACCAAGTAGAGTAAGACTATAGAGGGTAAAACCCTTGTCGAACGCCGGAGAAATAATGACCCGCTGCTGTTGGGAGACGCGTATTTATACCTGCGCCGAGAGTTATCCCCACTTAAATGCTCGATTTACGGACGGGTAGGGGAAACTTGGTCTGTCTTCATTGTCCGTGTGCTAGATATACTCATTTACTTTACTTTTTTTTAATGTTAGTTTCTCGAGAAACGTGACTGAAAAACCAAGAGACAATAATTGACCGAATATTTATATTATTAAACAAAACTAAATAATACTAATGAATAAAACTCTTAAGTTGTTCGATAATTAATTAATTAAATGAAAAGAAAGAGGGTGTTTTTTTCGTTTTGCGATGGCTTGGCCTTGATGCAAGCAAACATTAATTAAAATATAACTTATTTTTCTCGTTAATATTAATAATAAATTATAACATAATAAATAAAACAATAATTGTCAAATAAAATAAATTATTAAGTTCAGTAAAGCTAACAAACATTGTAAAGTCTTCAAAGATGGCCTTGAAATTTCAAAATTAAAAATCTCTAAAACTTCTGGCTAGAATTTATTCATTCAAGTCTTAAATGAAAGCTAATGTTTCAATTAAAATATGACTCATCTATCAGTGACGCGTTAAATTAATAATTTCATCATTAAATCTTGCTTTAAAAATGACAGTGAGAAACGAAAATTTACCAATTCTCAAAGATGTGAAATTTCAAAATTAAAAATCTCTAAAACTTCTGGCTAGAATTTACTTATTCAAGTCTTAAATGAAAGCTAATGTTTAAATTGAAATATGACTCATCTATCAGTGACGCGTTAAATTAACATCCACAGCATAAAAAATTGCTTTGAAAATGACAATGAGAAACGAAAATTTTCCAATTCTATAAAGATGGCCTTGAAATTTCAAAATTAAATATCTCTGAAACTTCTTGCTAGAATTTATTTATTCAAGTCTTAAATGAAAGCTAATGTTTCAATTAAAATATGACTCATCTATCAGTGACGCGTTAAATTAACATCTACAGCATCAAAAATTGCTTTGAAAATGACAGTGAGAAACGAAAATTTTCCAATTCTCAAAGGTGTGAAATTTCAAAATTAAAAATTTCTGAAACTTCTGGCTAGAATTTATTCATTCAAGACTTAAATGAAAGCTAATGTTTCAATTAAAATATGACTCATCTATCAGTGACACGTTAAATTAACATCTACAGCATCAAAAATTGCTTTGAAAATGACAAGAAAAAAAAAAACTTTCATTATTATTTAAAAGTAATAAGTTGCGTTAATTTCTGAAATGAAAATTGTTATTTTTATATATTGTGAATAAACAGAGAATTCGAACGTAAAAACCTTTGTTGGCCCTGAAAAGGGCAGATTGTTTTGTTTTTGGGTTTTGAAAAAATTTTATGTCTCTATTCCTCATCACTATCGTCAGAGTTCAACTGAAGCGACTTCTTCTTCTCGACAATCTTCTTTGACGACAGCACAGTGATGAGGCTCTGTTTTGGTGGCTCAGTTAATGATTTTTTGGAACACTTCTTCTTCATCTCAGACTGGATATGATCGTTGAGTCTCTTTTCTACAGTGGCATCTCTCAATCGTTTTCTGCATTCGTAGCAGCAGATGTCCGGCTTGTTGGGTGACCTCCAGCATATTTTGCAGCGTTTGCCTTCGGTGACGATGTTGTTGTTTGATGAACTGTGTGGCCAAGGACAGTCGCTCGTCGAAAAATCGGGGCTGGCGCATTTTTGACAAAATGCCCCGCTGTACTGTTCAGGACACTGACGATATGCATGACCCACTTTGTCGCAATTAAGACATCCTTCAGCAGCTTTCGAACGAAGACGAGGGTCGCGGATCTCCACTTGTGCCTGGAAGACTTCATTCATTGTTGTTTGAAACACGTTACGGATCACCTTCAATTTTCTACGAAGATTTTCACAGTCCTTTTTGAGTGATTTATAATCGTAATCATACGAATCGATGGTTTCCTCCAATTCGTAGATTTTTTCTTTCTTCTCATTTAATTCGATGGTGGTTGTTAATAATTTTTCATTGGTATCTCTCTCTTTTGCAGTGATGTTGAATAGAGTAAGATACAGATCGGCTGTTTTTGCTTCAACACTAGGAGCAAGCTTCTCTGGATGTGCTTCAATCTGTTCGTTTAAGCAACGAATAACTTCAGCTTGCTTCATGTTGTCGCGCTCGAGCGATTGAATTCTCGTGATGAGTCCATCCATGTCTTGCCGTTTAATGGCAATCAGTCCAGAGTCCTCGACAGGAAGATTCCATTGTGATTGCTCGTTGTCGGTTGATGTTGTGATGATGCGTTGCACTATGAGCGTGGAGAAATCTTCGATGGCAGGGAAACCTCCTTCCTTTGATGCAGCCATTACTGGTATAATACGGTTCTTCTAAGCGTTACGACAAAAGAAAAAAAAAGAGTAAAACTCTATGAGAGGCTCTATAACTCTTGTCGATCGTCGGCGAGATAATGATCCGCTGCTGTTAGAAGACGCGTATTTATACCTGCGCCGAGAGTCATCCCCACTTAAATGCTCGATTTACGGACGGGTGGGGGAAAACTCGGTCTATCTTCATCGTCCGTGTGCTAGATATACTCATTTACTTTACTTTTTTTTAATGTTAGTTTCTCGAGAAACGTGACTGAAAAACCAAGAGACAACATTTGCCCGAATATTTATATTATTAAATAAAACTAAATAATACTTATGAGTAAAACTCTTAAGTGGTTTAATAACAATTTATTAATTAAATGAAAGGACGTGTGTTCTTCGATTCGTGATGGCTTGGCCTAATGCAAGCAAAGATTAATTAAAATATAAATTATTTTTCTCGTTAATATAAAATAATAATAAATTATATTATAATAGATAAAACAATAATGGTCAAATAAAAAAAATGATTAAGATCAGTGAAGCTAACAAACTTTGTAAAATCTTCAAAGTTGTCCTTGAAAGGCTAAAAAGCTTTCAAAGAATTTAGAAACCTTAAAAAGATTATTATTTAACACAGTAATTATTGGTTTAAATGTTAATTGTTAATAATAATTAATTATAACCAATAAATTAAACAATTATTTTTGTCAAAAATTTCAGTAAAGCTGAGAAAGAGAGTAAAGTCTTTGAGAATGGCCTTGAAAAGCTAAAAAGCTTTTATAAAATCTGGACACTTGATAAAAAGATTGTTATTTAACACAGTAACTATTCGTTTAAATGTTAATAATAATTAATTGTAACAAATAACTGAAACAATAATTGTTAAATAAAAATAACTGTCTTTACGGATGGCCTTAAAAGGCTAAAAAGTGATTCAACGAATCTGAAAACTTGATAAAAAGATTATTATTTAACACAGTAATTATTCGTTTAAATGTTAATAATAATTAATTTTAACAAGTAACTAAAACAATAATTGTCAAATAACAAAGAAAATTATTCTTGACGATAATTTTAGTAAAGCTGATCAAAAAGAGTAAAGTCTTTGAGAATGGGCTTGAAAGGCAAAGTGATTCAAGGAATCTGAAAACTTGATAAAAAGATTATTATTTAACACAGTAATTATTCGTTTAAATATTAATAATATTTCATTGTAACAAATAACTGAAACAATGATTGTTAAATAACAAAGAAAATTATTCTTGACGAAAATTTTAGTAAAGCTGAGAAAGAGAGTAAAGTCTTTAAGAATGGCCTTGAAAGGCAAAAAGTGATTCAAGGAATCTGAAAACTTGATAAAAAGATTATTATTTATCACAGTAATTATTCGTTTAAATGTTAATAATCATTAATTTTAACAAATAACTAAAACAATAATTGTTAAATAAAAATTATTGTCATATTTGAAAAATGGTTTAACTGCCAGTGAAACGATAAATTAACATCTTCATCATCAAAAATTGCTTCGATTATCACAATGACAAATAAAAACACTATTATTTTAGAAAAATGAAATTTCAAAATTAAAAATCTCTGAAACTTCTCGACAGAATTAATTTATTTAAGTCTTAAATGAAAGCTAATGTTGCATTCAAAAAATGACTTAAGGGGACCCGCACCTGAATTTGACTGTATCAATACAAAACATAATTTAAAACACTGTAACATTTGATATAATTAAAAATTCATAAAACCCATTCCCTTAAATGTAAAAGAGAGTGTAAGAAACACAATGAAACAAGAACCATAAAAAAATATTTAAATTTGTGGAAGAAGAAGCATATGGATAAAATTTCCAAAAAATATAATTACATAATTTAATTCAAATGCACATGGTAATGTCAAACACAATTATACTTTTATAATGACACTTTTTAAAATTTATAACTAGAGTTAAATTTCCTCTACTATGGTATTAAATAGAATCTCATATAATTTCTTTCACTGCATGAAGAAGTTTATAAGATTTTTAATATCAGTGTGTGTGTGTGTGTGTGTGTCGAAAAGGATATGTAATCCTTGAGGCAAATGTAAAGCTAAGAAAATTGTTTGGATAGAAGAGTCAAGAATGAAGAATAGGAAAGAAAGTGCACATTGATCGTGCAAAAGGATGGAGGGAAGTTTATCCAGAAATGTGTGTGTGTGTGTGTGTGTGTGTAGAGTCGTTTTGGTTTTATCTCGGACGATCGATCTTTCGATTCCAAGGCATAAAATATTCCTATATCCAGAGGGAGAAGGCTGACATCGTATAACTGTATAGGTTATCCAGCACAGTGAGGGCGGATGTTCTCTAAAGGAATACCAGCACCAAGTTTCTTACCCCTAGGCAAGCACCTCGTTCCAGTGGCAACACGGTCGACTCGGACCAACTTGAACCGACGATTAATATTTGCAGACAATGGGCCTCGCATATTTCCATGGCATCCAGCCGAACCGAAATCTTCCTGTGCACTTGTACACACGGGGCTTGAATGTATTCTGCCGAATACAGAGCGCCAACCTTGAAAGCACACTGTGGTTGCAATGTCGTAGTTGTACGTGCTATACACATGCCTTCCGGTACCTGCACGTGTGTATGTGTCATGACACCTCTGCCACCTAACTTACGATGCAAGTTTCCTTTGTCCTGCAAACTCTCTGAGCGCTCTGCACAAAACCTCTGCTTATTCTTGCCTTCTCTTCTCTCGGATTGCTCTGGATGATACTGGCACATCCTATCCACTCAAGTTTTGCCAAAAAAAACCCAACATGTTCAGATGTACTTGGAATTGAGTGCTCTCGTGTCAATATTACTTACATATTCCATTTTTAACCAAGTTCACCATCTAAAGTTTAGCATTAATTTCGATTCTGTGGCTGCCGGTAACGTGCAAGTGCAGTGCGTTTAATACTCTGCTATTCATAGCATGACTGAAAATCAACAAGTCTTTTTCTAAAAGTATGTGTTACGTCATAGCAGAGAAGAGAAGAGAAATGAGCTGTGTTGTGTGTAATGTTTAACGTAGAATGGTTAAGTAGTTGGACAGTCTTTGTTTTCCTTCTTCTACTTTTGCCAAGAGCTTGCAGACTTTTTGACTTAACCCTCGCTCAACTAAATGCCTGAGGCCAACTTGATTCTTACTCGTAATTGCCAGAGGTGGGTGCTATGTAACGTTACCGTAAGCGCATGAATCTTTTTTACTTTGATGTATAAAGAATTGCTTCTTCTCCTCTGCGGCACAGAGTCACAGCGTGGCAATGTCCTCAAGGTTTTACTTGACGAACACGTGTTACACTGTTCATAAGACTTTTTCAAGGAACCACCGGCACTCTGTTAAATGTCCTTTCCGAAAGATAAATATGTACCTAAATGAAATTCTAATGTCTGGTGTAGTAGTAGTAGTAATAGTACCTAAATTTCTTTATGGCGTACGTTCTTTTTCAGTTTTTCAACAGAACTAAACTCTTACAGCTCAATTTATTCTCACTTTCATTTTCTTACATTTAGATTTACGCTTACCAATTTTTCCATCTTTTTTCACTTGAGAACAATAATAAGTTTCCAATTATTGAAATGCACGCGCATAAACTTGTGCATGTTTATAGGCACATGTTAGTTTGACAATATTTAAATTCACGTTCATGTTCACTTATATATATATATATATAGGGTGATGTGGGGTAATGTGAAACATGGGGGAATGTGCAACACCGCCGATTTCTGATCTACAGTTTGATATTGAACAGGGCCAAGTATTGCCATTTGCTTGTGTCCTCAGTAGCTTGTTTTTGATATATAACTCACGAGACAGCTCGCAGCACGGTTTGCTGTGCGTAAGTTGACTTAAATTTCTCGAGCTTGAAATATTTCTCGCGCTTTATATTTGTAGTCGTTTCGTGAAGGGTTTTAATTTATTTTATAGATGAGAATGTGTTTATTGTTGGTTTTTTAGGTGTTTTTAAATATCTGTTTATATTTTGTGTTTCCATTGCATTGTATTGCGTACAAATCATTTTTCGCAAAATATCATATTTGGGGTAATGTGCAACACTTTTCTCTTTTTTATACTTTACGTGCAATAACTGTAATTCACATGATGAATAACAAATTCTGAGTTATTTTCCTTTAATTATATTCCTTATTCAGTTATGAATAAATAAAAAATTAAACAAAAAAATTTTTTTTTTCTTTGGTGAAATCTCCACTTTTTAGAGCTCAACTCTGCCGTACAAAATAAAAAAGTCTATAACTGACATTTGCTTTTAGGTTGTTTTTCCCGTATACAAACAAGCTAACATCAACCTAAAAGCAAATGACAGTTATAGACTTTTTTATTTTGTACGGCAGAACTGTACCTTAGTAAATTTTTTTTTTGCAGTTTTCGATTAGTTTGCATTGAAAAAGCCTAAAATTAATAAGTAAAGAGATTTTCATCAATATTTTTGCATTACATACCTGAATTTTACAGGTGTTGCACATTACCCCAACTTTTTTGGAAAATGCAAAAACAGACGTTTTTGAAAAAGCGAAAAATTTGTAGGAAAAATTTAAAATTCCGAAAATCTAATAATGCAGGAATATTCTATTATAATGCCGCTAAGTCATTCAATTTTGAAATATTCAAAAATTTATTTATTTGACATGTTTTTCGTCCAACGAAAAAAAACGTTGCACATTACCCCACATCACCCTATATATCAAAGTGTAATAAAAAGTAAAAAATTTAGGGCCTGCATGTACTGCATCTGCCTTTTACTGTGGGGCAAAAGTTTTTCGCACAGTTTCTGTTCAACAGAAGCGCAGAAACAGTAGAAGCAATGTTGCTCGAAAGGTTAGGTCTGTAGATGAGTGGCCAGGACAACATTCGAGTCAAACTTGTCTCAGTGTGTGTGTGTGTAAAAAGACATTGGAATAGTTTCATTCAAATAAAATTACAACAACGAGATAGGTGTTGATAGTAGTGCGATAGTATAAATCTGGAGCTTGCAGATGTATGTATATACATGTAGGTGACTATACAATGCAAACAACAATACGCAATCAAGTACTTGACGGATGACGTTCGCATTACGCTGGTATTGTTCGCATTTGTGAATGACGAGGCGAGGCCTACCGGAGTGACATATCAACAAGGACTCGAGTCAACGCCTCGTTAAAGATTCATCAGTGTACAACTATACTCCTATCATTCTTATTATTACATTCTTTCAAAGTTTGTCGAATTCATCAATTTATTCGTACTTTTTCAAAGATAATAACTTATTGGTGTCGTTGGTTTTGAAAATTTCAAAGTTAACTTTGTGTTATTATCCTCTTTTAAAACATTGAATTCAAGTGAGATAAATAAAATTAATCCATGTAAGTAAAATTAATTATATTTAATATTATTCAATTATAAACATTTAATTATATATACATTCAAAATTGATTTTTTTATATTAAAATTGGAAAAATGCGCTAAAATGAAGGTTACATTTTTAGGGTGTAAAATAATTTATCTCATCTGAAATAAATGTTTCTCAACTATGAAATAGTTGTGCAACTAAATTAAATAAACTTTTTCTCAGCATTTTTTGAAAATATTTTATTGAATTATTTGAACGATGTAATATCGAGAAACGACCATGATATTCGTGTTCAGCACTAAATTTCATGTTAGAAAAAAGTGACCGGATCAAATTTATCTCTAAATTGAATGAGTTATGAGGAACACCCAACTCCCGATCGCGACCGAGGTTATTCGTACTTTTCACAACTCCAAAAAATGTGACGTTCTAAAACAAAAAAAGAAGCAATATCTGACTTTTCTTATCTTTTAATAAAAGTTGAAACTATGCAATAAAGTTTTAATGAATGCAAATACGACGACATCGTTAAACAACAAGGATGAGTGGAAGCTACGCCACTTGGCCTACTCGGTCCAGCAAGAACAACATTGGCGCAATTCATTAAAATTCGGGACCTAAAATATAGATTAATTTTTAAAAACTATTATTAATACAATAATTGTGTCTTGCTCTTCTCTTTCAAGACTATATAGTTGACTTGTAAAAATGCATGGCCTTTGAGGAGTTTTTAGAAAATTAAGTGGCGCTTGCTTCAAAGTAAAAAATTAACAATTTATTATTATGGAAGGCGGGAGGGAGTAGATTTTAATTTTGCCCAAGTTTAAAAAAGATTACGTAAACGGTTTACTGCTGGAGAGAAATACATATTAGAGGATTTCATTTTTGTAGCATTTCGTTTGATACATAGTGCGGGGATTGAGCGAGGTAAAAGCATGGCTGGGCGAGAGGCAAATATACGCATATAAAAGCAAGCAGAAATAGGGGGTGGTTACTAAAGTGGGATTGCAGTGAAGCGAGAAGTCGTCATAAAATTTCACTAACCCATTTTGGCGGTAGGCGAATATTTTATGCTAACGGTTATTTTGGGAGCCCGCGGTTTCCGTGTCTCGGAACACGCCGCTTCACGTTTGGGAAAATTGATTGAGCTGACCGATCGAAGAGCATTCCGTAAATGCACTTGACGAGCGAACAAGTCGTTTGAAATGAATTATTCACAAAGGACAAAAAGGACTTGTGTGGTGCATTGTGTGCGCCGGCATAATATATTCATTCTCAAATTCTGTTACAAGCATCCAAAAAGTCGCCATATTTCTTGGGAGCAAACACAATGTGGTTCCGCACTTGGCCCCACGTGTATTGATAGAATTATAGAGATGGTAAGATTAAGTGCCATTCTGCAACGGAGCAAAATGCTGGACAATAGGCGTGGCAATTCACGGTGGAGTATAGTTTTCCGCACTATTGATTTTCGAAATTTATAGGGGTCATAATGCAACAAATATTTGCAATCTCGCGCACCTAGACGAGGCGGGATTCGCTTGGCAGGAATTTAGACATTTGCATATCTATGAGCGCAAGGAACCGGAGGCGAAGAGTGGTGTGGCGGTCGGGTTTGTCCGGGACAGCCCATAGCGTGGCTGGTGTGACGCTAACGGTTTCCAGAAACGCGCTTTTGCTTCGCGTACCACTCTCATACCAACTCCGTTTTCCTCCATCCTTGCACGCTCACAACTGCAAACACCTACTCTGCCGCTACTGCTGCTGCTGATATAGCTTTCCGCTTTTTTATGCTCTTTAGATATTTCGAGAAATGCACCTCTCAATCGGCTCATTGCATTGCTCCACTCTGCTGGGCTTTTTCAACTCGCGCGCGTTTCCTTCTTGTTATACAATTATTACTCTTCAACTTATTGACACACACGCACACACACAAGTCTATTCGGTTTGGCATATCTATTAATTCATTCATTTTTCGGAATATAATCATCTACTTGTGCGCTGTCTCCGAAATGGTTACAAGTATTCTCACACAAATTTAGCATCAGTTATACACTTTGAACGCAAAAGTAATTAATTATTAGTTTGTGGTTTCGAAAGTACTATTTGTTTAACATGCAATTAAAATAATTTACACTACGTAGAATGACTCTAATGCAGAGTGTTTGTTCAGATGCACCTGAAGGATGCGCGGTAACTGCGTAACCAGTTTGCACTTTATTATATACCTACTCAAGTCAAAGTAATAACTCAATAACTGTATTTGTCCAAAATTATCTACATTTAGTGTCTTTCTCAATTAATAGTTGTACCTTCTAGTTGACGCATATGTAAAAATTAATATCTAGACAAGTACAAACTAAAATTGCTGTCTGCTTATAGATAGATTATTATTGAAAAACTTGCCGCTTCTATTTAATCTATTTCGCTTTCACCTGCTTTATACCCGACGGAACGGGTTCATCTTGGGGACTGTCAAGTAATAGTCCTCACTAAAAATAAATTTCATGCTACAGGTTGACGATCCAAAATTTTTCAAACTTTTAATTTTTTATAAAAGACATGACAGTAGTTTATCATCATTTTTACAAAATTGAAGAAATCAAAAAGATTTGAATAGTCCAAGAAATATGTTTCAAAAAGAATATTCTAGATGTTTGCATTACTTATAAAACCTTGAAATTTTAAAACCATTTAAATATAAATTCAAGTTTATAATTACATTATTAATATTGTCATATAAAGCGAGCCAAGCAAAGTAAGCAATCTATCGCGTTCAATACTCAAAATTGATTTCAAGATATAATATAAATTGAATTATGGGTATATATATTTAAGTACATTTTTCTCTCATTGATAATTACACTGACATTCAATAATGAATTTGGAAACTGTCTTGATATTATATAAACCAACATTAACATGTAAAGACTTGATTCGAAAATGATGTCACAATTTACTGTTTCTGTCACATGTCTATGAATAATATTCAAGTTTTCGATTTTATCTGTAGGTGATTGAAAAGGACGATTTTTCCCACCAGGACTTGACAATAACACTGAAAAAACCGAGGTTCAAATTGAGTAGCCTACGCTACTCAATTTGAAACGCAACAAAAATGAACCTCGTAGGTGGCGCCACGTTATATGGCGTTTAACATGGGTTCATTTTGAGTTGCAACAAACAGTACTGGCTATTTGTATCAGTACTGGCTATTTGTATATACAAGAGGCCATTTAAACAAAAGAAGAAGAAGAAGAAGAAGAAGAGTTGCAACAAAAATGAGTCCAGGTTTTTTGTGTGATAATTTCAAATGTTTTGTAACATTATGAATTTTTTTAATATTATTTAATTTCTGCTATTAATTATTTTCTCTTCGTTTTGTACAAAATGTTTATATTCCAAAAGTATTTTTTCTAACTCTATGACTTTTTTCTGACCTAATTTAGAATCTTGTTTTTTTTAATTTTTTGATGATCAATTTGAAGCTATTTGGGATTTAAATTTTTAAATTATGTATAGTATACATAATATTCAAAATTCAAATTATTACAATACGCAACCAAAGTTTGCAAGGAGTAACTTTTAATTAAAAATTACACATCTTTTTAAATTTATTCACGCCGATGAATGAGTAGCTATTATGTGATTGTACTTTATTATAAAATCAACTCATACATTTATAATGCATCATCATAATACTATGTAGAGTGTCAATAACTACAGTCTTGGTCATATATATTTCGCACGGATTTACATAGGATGACACATGAGAAAGTTTATAGTTTCAAACGTATATATATGTATAATATACGTATGCATATATAAGGAAACTGAAAATAAAATCTACTTAAGGCAGAATTTCTTGCACTTTAGGTGAGGATAATCTATTGCACTGCATTTTGTGTCATGAAAAATTTTTCATACAACATGGCCTCAAAAAAGAATCAAGTTTTCTCTTTTGGACGATTGAACTGCACACACATAATGACAAAATAGTTTTACTGATTATGGGAGCAATAAATCTATAATAATACTGGTTTTTAATGATGATAATCTCAATCCTATCCTACAAAGTGGTACATATTAACTCTTCTTTAATACAAAGTTAGTCTTTTGGTTTTTATATTGTGATGAAAAGCGCAATAGATTAAAAATTCCAACTGAATTCAAATTACTCTCCAACGATTTCTGCAAATAATCAATTTCTGTCAGATTTTATGACTCTTGAAATTTTTCACTGTTACATTAAACCTGCTATTCGGATGCAGGGACTTGAAATAGTCTGTCACAATTCGCAAAATGGCTTTAATTTTTAAGGTTTTTGCAATAAAATGTTTATAATCACTAAAACTTGATGTCATTTTGAAAAAAAAAATGTTTCCCTTTTTTTTCTATGGTTGAGATTAGCGAACAATTAGTATGCCGCCGCACAACAAAGATTCAAAGAAAAAGAAGCTACATACGATCGAGAATAATTATCATTCCGGAAAACGGACGCCCACTCGTAAAAGCCGTTAAGTGCTGGGCGTTGGTGCAGCTTGTTCCAGAAGTTTCTTGCGTGGGTTGTTGAATAAGTGAGATCTTTAAAACCACTGAATCGTTAACTTATTCACGGATAATAATATCGTCCTTTTAATTAGAGTAGAGACCGTTTTCTGCGCCAATTCAAAATCACATGCTTAGATATTCTAGCAGAGGAAGAAATTAAATTAGTTTATTAAAGGCACTAAATATTTTACAAGATGAAATGTGTGTGTCTTTTCTCACTGTGGAATAATTGCATGTTAGACATAGATACATATATAATGCATGTTTAGCTAAATGCTCGTTTCATAATTCAACGCCCCACAATTATTCTTAAAACCCTTAAAACATCCAAGATTGCTAAAGGATTTCATTCACAGTGCATATGCAGCGACGACGGTTCGTTACCATTTCCAAGGCATGCAGAGTCGAGTCGAATCGGAGCGAAGCAAAGGAAGGAAACGAACGATCTGCCCCGCCTGCTGCCTCGTAACGTTTAGCCATTTAAAAGTTAAATCCAGAAACGTGGAGAATTCAATATCTGTTGGAGCCAAACGCTTAGGTAGAATTCGAACGTGGTGCATCGTTTTTCGATGCATCGCAAATGCGGCTATGCGAAGTAATGGGGCAAAGTTGCAACTCATGCAGCTCAGTTCATCGACTGGACTGTGTTAGCGTGCTCGTATAATAGCTTGTGGCCACAATACACGCGTGCCAACACTGTCCCAAAGTGTATATGCGCTACGCATCGCACCGCACTCGGACTTGTTCCGCAATTATACTCTGCTCATAAATAAACAAGAAATACGCGATTCCCATGAATGAAATTTACCAACCAATTCTTCCTGTCATAGTGTTCAAACTGTTCTCTCAACTATTCTCGCCTATATTTCCATTCTGCAATAAACTCTATAAATGTTTCAGGCATTAAAAGCAGCTCATGCATGTGCTCATCTCTGTGATAAACTTGAGCTTGGGTAATAATATTCCCTTATGGATCAAACTTTTATTATTCCATTATATTTTTACATCAATTATTTATTTCTTCGATATTCCAATGTGTCCACAATTATATAATGATATCGCATCAAAAAAAGATATTATTAAGTGTATAAAAATTAATAATCACTAATGTACATTAAACTTGCATCTACTCCGAAAAGATAATTACTGTTAATTCTATATTAGACCCGTTCACGCTCAATTATATCTCTATATAAAAGTAGAGAAATCGATATTGTGAAATAATAATTTTAATTCAAATGCTATTTATATTGAATAACGTGTATATGCATTTAAAATGAAAAAAACTCTACTTTCAATTCGATCGAATCCATTAGCTATAGTAAATTTCGGGATAAGCGTTTAAATATTGGAGCGCTTATCGTCTAACGCTGTAAGGAACGTTTTTTATGACGTCATAAAAACGTTTCTTGAATTACCTACTGCATAATTTAAAAAAAACAAAACACTCAATTTGAATAAACACCCGTGATTTGAATTAAACTAAATACAAAAAGCAATAATATTGCGTAAAAGAGTTTTCAGACTTGACTCGGGAAATTGATCCTGCATCACACTCGGGACAGCTCATATTTTTCGAGCGATATTAATTGACTATTGGTCGTTTCACATATGCGACATTTGAAAGAATGAGAGAGCTGTTGTTGTATTCATCTTTTACACCAGAATGTTGTTTCGTAGGAAAGGGAGTTTAATTGCTTGAATTATACTTTGGATTGTGCTCGACTATTCACTTTGCATTATTTCCATAAGAAGGCTGCGTTGCGTGGAATCTTTGCAGCTAGACACAGAGTTGTGTGTGCTGTGGTCGAGACAGAGCCAATAATTAAATCACAAAACGTCGTTTGTTTCTGTCGGGTTGCCAACTAAACGCGCGCGGTAACTGCCTTTATTGTCTCCGACGAGAATTGGGATATAGAGGCTATCGAAGCGTCGGCCATCTATCCGATCGAATGTGGCTCAATGGGGCCACGATCAAAAGCCGCGCATGCAGGATCTCCCTGGATAACGGCATTAATTGAATCGCTATCGGACGTGCCGTGGTCCCGCGTTATTCTATTACCGAAGCAGCCATTGTCTTCCATGGTTTATAGTCCCCCAAAATTCACGAGTGAGATAGTTGAATTTTCCCCGTGCGACAATTTTGCGGTCAATCGATCGCTCGACACTCTGTGCCATCCTTAACGAGACTGTCGTAACCTGGCGACCAACCACACAGACAGACACATGCAATTCTTTTCCTTCTTTGCCTGTCGGCTAATCGATTACGATATTCTCTTCTCCCACCAGCATTTATCGCCAACCTACTTTTGTCATTCTAATTTCAACTAAATAAGCAATCCTTGCTCTCTTACCCTTGACTGCAAACCAGAGTCATTTGCATTGATTTTGCAATCACAGCAGGTGTCAAGATATAGCCCGCTTAAGATTTTTTGACTAGTTTGTTCCGACAAAACAGAGATGTAGACGCGCAAACGTTGGGCATTTGCTCAGCAGCCGAACGCACGGCCCGGAATTGCAGTCGAGATAAAAGCTTTCCAAAGCTATGAACGAACTGATAAAAACGAAAATCCGTTTCCAATACGCAGCTATTAAAATGCGATCTCATAGATGCGGTGAATTACTTTTTTGTTCAGAGCCACCAACATCAGTTGCTGCTGATTCTCTCATTTGTATTTGCCTTTATTCAACTCGTCTTTGTGCGCGCCAAATATAAAGGTTTCCTATTAACAAACCGGAATATAATTTTGTGATAATATTACTGTTATCTCATTATTAACACGAGTTGCACCCAAAACTTATCGAGAATGTTTTTCAGTTCATTATACACAAATAACGCATTTCCAGGGTCATTGATAGCATTTATTATTATTGTTATTATTATTTTTTATTATCAATAATAGAATAAATTAAGTGCTTCTTCATCCAGCGGACAAATCAAATATTTTCCTACTTACATTTTTGTGTACCATATATATTTCGCAGAGATTCAACCGCTTCTAATGCTATATTTTTATTATTATTACTACTTTCGGGACTTTAATATTCTTTTACGTAATTCAACCTTTATCCAGGAGATAAAGGAATTCCCATGTTTCAGACAGACTTTTTTGTCGGAATGGCCTAAAATCCAATACGATGGCATTACGAAATAAGCGTAATGTTCTCCGGGATTACGTTATGAATGAAATATTTCCTGCGCAAGTTAAAAAGTGAAATTTAAATCTTCAAGTGATTGCTACACCTCGTGTAGTAATGATATTTTTAAATTCATTTATTTCCGGTTATTTCAGTTTATTATATTATGTTAAAATCTTAATAATCTACCGACTGATGATAAAACTCGGTAAGCATAAAAAATTAATCGTTTCAAGCTGAATTTTAAATTTGCTAAACTCTAAAATTCAACAGCTCTATAATATATATTTTGCCTCAACTCAAAAGAATAAAAAAACCCTTTAATCACCCTAGTTCTGCGACGATTATCGAGAAGAATACCTTTATGGGTTCTACCGCACACTTACAAAGAGATTTACGCGAAAAAGGAATTAGCTGGCAAAGGGAGAGAGAATTAAAAGACTGATGGTACAAAGTTTGGCGCTAGAGATGATGTGCTCATTTAAAATTAAAAATACTTACAATGAAATCCATCAACTTGACGAGCACAAAAATATGCATTATTATTGTTAAGTAAAGTATGATTTCATTGTATACCCTTTCGGGTCTTTACAATCTCCTCAACATCACTACTAAACTTTCCTAACTCACAAACTATTTGTACGCATTCGCCTGGACATTTGGCCAGGGGAGAGGAAAACTGCAGAAAACCTACTTCCCGAGTACAACCGGTTTATTGACGTCGAGTCATGAATCTACATTTGGATAGCCATCACAAATGCACAAACATAGCCTCGGCGTCAAACCTCCCGTATGATATATCTCGATCAGCGAAAAAACCGAGACTGTAGCGATATTCACAAGGGTCACCCATCCAAGTATTAACCGCACTTAAAGTGGCTTAACCTCTGTGATCGCAAGCAACGGGATTCCACCAACCGAGCTATACCATCGGTCTAGGTATTATTATTGTATAAATATATTTTAAATTCAGTTAAGGCTATGTCCAAGTTGTGAAATGTAAACAAACCAAAAGGTTACTATACCAGCACTAAAATCGACATTTTGCGACAGCCAATTCTCCCACAAAAAATAACAATTTTACACTTTCTCTACAAAAATGGAAAATTAGAGTTTCAAAATGTCCAAAAATATCATGTTTGGCTATGAGCAATAAAAAGCAATTAGTAAAATAACTAATTAAAATGACCTGTAAACAGCATTTTTGACGCGTGGCGAAAAATAAACTGTTTGAGTATATCAACCGCACGGATGATGAAGAAGTTCTATGTCAGCGATTGGACCTTCGACATGTGGAAGGGTAAATTTTTCCCTTTCCTCCTTGAAATTACAAGAGAAAGGGTAAAAACTTCTTCATCGTCCGTGCGGTTGATATAGTCAAACAGTTTAATTTTTCGCGACGTGAACTCTGTTGCTCGCTGCGCGTGCGCAGACCGTACCAAGGTCTCAATGACATTGCCATGCGAAAAGGCACATTTTGTTTTTGACTGAAACTCAGTGGTTTTCTCATTTTTTCAGTTATTCAAAGTTTAGTAACCAAATTCGATACTTTAGTTCACCATTTCCATAAAGAAAATGTGAATTTATATTTATTTACACAAATGGGGACCGCGAAAAAATGATTCATTATAGACCGAATAGTGAAGCATTTTTTCGCGGTTCCCATTTGCGTAAATCAATATAAATTCACATTTTCTTTACGGAAATGGCGAACTAAAGTATCGAATTTGTTTACTAAACCTTGAATAACTGAAAAAATGAGAAAACCACTGAGTATCATTCAAAACCAAAACTGAGAATGCATTGACAGCACCATGCGAAAATGCACATTTTGTTTTCGACTGAAACTTAGTTATTTTCTCATTTTTTTCAGCTATGCAAGGTGTAGTAACCAAATTCGATACTTTAACAAAATGTGCCTTTTTGCATGGCAATGTCATTGCGACCTTGGTACGGTCTGCGCACGCGCAGCGAGCAACAGATTTCACGTCGCGAAAAATTAAACTGTTTGACTATATCAACCGCACGGACGATGAAGAAGTTTTTACCCTTTCTCTTGTAATTTTAAGGAGGAAAGGAAAAAATTTACCCTTCCACATGTCGAAGGTCCAATCGCTGACATTTAACTTCTTCATCATCCGTGCGGTTGATATACTCAAACAGTTTATTTTTCGTGACGCGTCAAAAATGCTCTTTTACAGGTCATTTTAATTAGTTATTTTACTAATTGCTTTTTATTGCTCATAGCCAAACATGATATTTTTGGACATTTTGAAACTCTAATTTTCCATTTTTGTAGAGAAAGTGTAAAATTGTTATTTTTTGTGGGAGAATTGGCTGTCGAAAAATTGCGATTTTAGTGCTGGTATAGTAACCTTTTGGTTTGTTTACATTTCACAACTTGGACATAGCCTTAAAGTTCTTACAATTGAAAAATGACAGTTGTGATGTGCAAAATTCATTTAAATCGATGTGCATTTTGTGAAAATTGTGATAATCTGTACACCGTCGACGCGCCATTGCCATTACTTCGTCGTACCATCTCACACGAATTTCCAAAGCGATATAGCCACGCTTTTTGTTAGCCGTGTTCGTCGAATAGTCGTAATCGGGTTTAATTGTAATTGGAAACTCGCCAAATGAACTGTAACCCGCGATCAACTGCACTCGTAATTTAAACAATGCTCGTTCGTGACCATTGAGTTTGTGCGAAGAATATTCCGATAAATGAAAAAAAACCTTTGACTAATGAGAAATTTTGTCTTCATTTTCACTCTTGTTTTCATGTTGAAAAATGAATGTGAATATACCATGTGCAGTATTATCAAGAATGAAATGAGCAGTAATCTTTATTGTACTACAATCGCTTATACCATGGTGAAAAACTACTTTTATTAAGCGCATTTCGGAGGAAGAATCATGCGTCCCTTTTTAGAGATGGACCAATATTTCGCTGGGAATACATATATGTGTTTTGAAATGCGTCACATAAGTACATCTAAAGTTGTGGACTCGAGTGTTGCGTTATGCGAAGCTGTACAAATGCCTCTAATCTCAGTCTACCACAATCTACTTTATGTATCAAGTTGAAGTTTGGTTTAGTAATTTGACTAATTCTGCAAAAAGCAAAGCTTTCAAGTATTTTTTTTTGCAACATTTTTTTACACAACAAATCATCTTTTGGGAAATTTAATTCGGAAATTTTTTTCAAAAACAGCAATGACGACGGTAAATCAAGACAAATGGTAGATGTGTTGAATCCTTTTTTTGCAATTAGCATAGAGGAACGTTTGCGCACAACTTTTACCCTCACTCCATGTGCAACTACTTGCGATTATAGGGGATTAAAAATTTATGGGTTTTCATCGTCTAATGATGTGTGTAATGAGGAAATTTCAAATCCTCAACCAGAGTTATTACTAAGACTGGAATTGCCAATAGACTGGTTTTATGCCATCCAAGATTGATGTAAAACCCAATATATCGAAAAATGAGAAATATGAAAAAGTGAATAATAGTCCGTCCCGATGCATCGCTGTAGAAACTTTTGATTGTTTGGAATTGAATGCTTTAGCCTAAACTGTGCAAAACAAGAAACAGTCTCTTTGAGTGCATTTCATTGGGAGAAGAAGAAGGATGATTACACGGAGAGACCGATTTTTATATGGCTCATAGGAAAAAAGGTAAGCTTTCGATTGAGATAGGTTAGAAAAAAATAAAAAACATCGATTTTGAGATATATTGAAATTAAGAATTTGACCTCGAATTTCAAGGTCAAATTGAAAGAAAACAACTTTTTTTTCATCACCAGCTTATAACCCATGAAAAACCCTTTAAAAATCACTATTCATACTTTAAATTTGATTAATTTTACTTGACAATATATTAAATCGAAAAAAATCAAAATTTTGAAACTCCATAACTCAAAAAATATTTTATCAAATTAAAAAAAAAATTATATTTACACCTCTACTAATAATAGTAACATTTTAGCAAAGTTTAGAGAAAATTCATTTTTTGACCTGGCCAGTTGAGGAATTTTGCCCTATATACTGAATGATGAAAATTTACAGCACTTACGAGAAAGCAGTTTACTTTTAACAACTTATTATAAGACATAGTTCTTGGGACAGGAATAAATGCAAAATTTATTAATTTATAATGGTCAATTTCTGAGATAACGAACGACCTACGTTTCACTTTATATTTAATTATTGTAGATAATATCCAAATTTATTTTACATACGCGAAACATAGTCACTGTCAATGATCGGATGGCATCGGCTCATTTACGGAGATTGACGAAGTTAACAACCAATAGAAATGCAGGCGCCATATGACTGCACTCGCTAGCCCCACTTGCTCACCAAAAATTACTACAGTGGGTAGTAGGTTTTAGTGGAAAATGTTTTCATTTGTCAGATTTTGTCTAATGAAATTAGAGAAAACTATAATCAATTTTCGCTACATTTACAATTCTTACACAAAATATTAAAACTTGCTATTTCAATGTAGCAAATTTATCTATTTCTTTTGTAAATTTATCTAATTCTGTAGTACATTATGCTAAAAGTCCCCTTATTTCCGGTCATTGCAACCATTTTTAGTAATTTTTACAAATGTGGGTCTCTCCGTGTAAAGCAGCAGTGATGTTGAATATTTGCCAAGTTTAATTGAAAGGCAAAAATGGCGATGGAAACGTGTCTATGTGGGTGCGAGTGTGGAATAGTGTTGGACAGTGTTGGAATATTCATTGGGCCTTTATATATCTTGGCGAAGACGTTATCTAAAAGAGGTTTTCCCCTTATAATCCCCTGAAGCGATGATTCGTAACTGGTTACGGTGTTATGGTTGTACTATGTTATCAGTTTGTGTGAGACACATAACGGGGACATTGCACGCGACTCGTGTATCATTCCAAGTGATTCTGACAATAAGTACAGCGTCGGGCAGGTAGTAGGCTGAATATTCATCGGATAAAATCGCGGAAGAAGCACATTTCTTCGCTACTGCGCGTTTAATATCTGAGAACTGTTCAGAGTCAGTTCAAGTCATTTCTTTTGCGTCAGTGTGTGAATTTATATTTCCCACTGATTCAAATCATCGCGGCAATATGTTCTTCTTGCATGTGACTAATTTTACTCTTATCAAATTTTCTGTAATTTAAACAATATTAGTGAAGAATACAATTTCAGTGCAGAGTCTGAAGATGCGTTGTAACTTTTTCTGCATTGCAACTAATATAAACTTTTTTTGAAATCAAATCTCGGCTAAAAAGTTGGAATATATTCATGCATAATTTATTCAATCTAGGTTAGAAATCGGGATACATTACCGAAGTGAATAAGGAAATCTTTAGCACTATTGATATCCGATGCTCGTCAAGTGTACGAAATCAATTTGCATTCTCTCGCAAGTCAGTATTTTGCATTCCCGTGGATTTTCCTGATGATCTCCTCTCCGCTTGCATTATTGTGCTTATTTGAAAGTTAGATTGAAAATAACTTGAAATTAAAAAGTACACAATTTTATTAATTATTTAAATGTACACTTCATTTTTTATATTCCAACAGCATCACTATACTATTCGAGCTTATTTTCATAAATTGAAAAAACAATAATATTCAATTATTATAAATTTAATATTGAAGCAGCTTTCTGGTATATATGTGACGCTCCACGAGAAAAGGGACCTTATTTACTCTTGTCATAAGGTCCCTTTTCTCGTGGAGCGTCACAATTATATATATTCTATTTTCTATTGTTGGTTGTCAATATTGTTTGCATGTAAAATTTGTCAAACTTGATTCACTGCTCTCGAGTTCTTATTACAAAGAACCTATTCTTAGATAAGGATCTTTTCAAATTATTAATTCGTATAAATAAAAGGTGATAATTTCACTATTATAGAGTAGATGAACAAATTAAAATATTTTCCAATTATTTTGTAATGAGCTTTAACATTTTTAGAGTAGAGTCTGTTGATTTAATTACACTAAAATCGAAAACAGGCGACGAGTAGTGTGAGGTTTAATATACCTTACACGAGGAGCCATAATCACTTTTATACTAGTGATCTGAACGATATTTTTTCTTACCAACACACACAAGTCAAGCACAGCACCTTTGCGCAGTAATTATCGGACCAATCATTTTTTAATGATTGAAGAAACAACTGGAAATGGCAAAAATGTTAAGACTTGTTGATTCTCCTATGCTTTTTGCCCCTATTTACGCAATACACTTTTCCAAATGTCGCGATGTAGGCATGTTTTATACAGAGACACATAATTAAACTTGAATGTTCAAACCAAAAAAGTTAAAATACTTTTAATATATGTATATAGGAACGAATAAAAGAAGAGAAAAAACCATGTTCATAATTCGATTTAGAGTAAAGAAGCATAGACGACCGTAAATTTTTTTATTTGTCGTTCTGCCCTCACTTTTGCGTTCATCCATATCTAGGTAAAGAAACTCTATTGTCTTACAGGAATATTACATTTTTAATCTCATCTGCTAGCCTTTCTTTGCTTTGTGAAACAAAAAAAGAATTGAAAAGAACTCAATTCTTAAAACGCTTGAGCAGTGCAGGGACTCGCGAATCATTGTCTTTAGTAATATAAATAAGATTTTATTTCTCAAGAAAGCTTCATCCGAGTCAACTGTTGTGTGTGTTTTGCTTCTTTTGCTATACTGTAAGCGCATACTTGCACGGTGGAAAATGTTTGCTCCAGTTGACGACTAATGGGTTCACGTTCGCAGCGTGTTTGTAGGTCATAAAGTTACGTGTCGCAAAGGGTGAGTTTCCCTACAATCGCTAGTGTGGTTTTGCGGCGAGAAGAGATACATGACAGAATCGCTACAACCGTTTTTACACACTTTGAACGAGTTACAACTTTTAAATTCTACCAGAGTAATCAATCATTCATCGCGAACCAATATAAATAAACAACGACCTAGATGTAGGGGAGCATATTATACGCTTTTAAACTTGCAAACATTCTCACCTAAAATTCAACCCTACAATAATTCTCCTCAAATGAACAACGAAATTCATCAACGGAAATAAATCGTCCCCATTTTAAATACTATTAATAGATGCATAATGAAAATAATGACAAAAATTTCACTTTTTGCATTATTCAATTCCTTTCGTGGTCCTCATCAAATTAGTTTCCTCTTGTCTTGGACAAGATATTTTTCCTTTATCATGTGCTTTGCATGTTGTCAAGAGGAGCAAAAACGTTTTCCTTGTAACGAATTTCCGTCACACAGAAAAATATAATTATAAAAATAATAAAATATAAATTAAATAAATTGACAAAGGCAATTAATACAAAATTTAAACAACATTTAATAAAAAAATCACGAGAAAAATCAATTCATTAAAAGGAAATAAAAAAATAACATAAAATAAATTCAATATAAACACAATCAAAATATATTTAAAGAAATTTCAATGATTATGGTGACTCGAGTCAAATAAAAACGTTATACATTTGAGATTTTCTGCCCGCGTTATAATAATACACTCATACACAATCACACACAAAGTCAATTTATAACAAATAATAATTTAGGACATATAATCAACAAAGAGAACAATTATCAAATAAAAATATATCAAGATCATATAAACAATTAAATAAAATGAATTTCCGAACATATAAAATCATATAAATAAAATACTCATCGCTTCTTTCATTGGCGGGAAATGTCGAACGGCGTGGATTCGGAGATTATTGTAGGCCTTTTTGTACACCAAAATATCCTTGAGGTCTCGAGTTTTCCTCCTTTATTTTAATTTCAAGTGAACTAATATTTATAGCATTGCACTTGAATTCGCCCATCTAATTCTCCATTTCACTCCTTAATTTCGCCCGACATATATTTCCGCCCATCGCATTATTAAAAGCGCCACACTAATCAACATTTAAATAATACAAAAATAAATAAACGAACCAAAATTAATTAAATAATAAAAAGAAACTATATCGAGATTGTAAAATTTTACCTTGAGGTCTACGGCATCGGACTTCGCGTATGGCGCGGATTTTCCCTTATCAATTTTTGGGAAGCGAATGAGAAAGAGAATTAGAGGGACGATTATTTAATACCGCGAAAAGATTTCCCCCCCAATTCAACCCACTCTCCGAATCCATTACGCGATTCCCCGAAATATTACAAATTTCACCGAATTTGAACGATGACCTAGACGTTAAACAGGTTGCATATATTTAGGTATGTCTCGACAATTATAAACTCAAAAACACAACTAACTAATTTTCCTACATCCTCTATTCTCTTTTAAAAAAGGGGAACAATGACTAATACCCAATGTATATTTTGATAGTAAAAGTTGCAAGTTGTTAAATACTCGATGCATAAAATTAGGATATAAATATGATTGCCAGATGGTGACATTTCTAGCAAATTTCACAAATGTAATACACTATTTGGCATGCGAGCCACGCAAATTAAACATAGTTTGAAGCAGCACGTTTTGAAGCTGCAAGCGGCGACAACGACAGTGGCGGAGTCGAAAGCACATAGTGGCTGCCCATTCCACTTTTCCAAAAGCATGAGAATGCCGTGCTTCCTTACCTTGTCTGTATAGAGTGTGCGTTCCTGTAATCTTCCGAGAAAGAAACCCACTTTCCTGCAGAGCAATTTACAAAGAACATCTGGAAAAGATACGCCAAGCTCAAGACTTTTGGTTTTGCCAACTTGGTCGGCACATGAGAGAGCATCAAGGGAGACTGTTCATCATTTGGAATAATGCACTACAATATAATTATGCCTTTGTAATCACAAGTGTTTTGAAAATTGTTTCAAGATTGTATATTACTATACTTTATTATACTTTTTGTCTATTAAGTAGGTATACATAATTATGTTATTGACATTATTTCAAAAGATTTTAAATGCAAATACATAAAAAAAATGTTGTTTAGGCAAAAATATGAAAAATCTAAAAAGCAAAGTAAACTTGTTGGTGTATCTCAATTGCTTGCCCACGTACGACTTGTACATCGAGACGACGCTTCTCAAAGCCCTCTGCCTCGTTTGAGTAGATCTTTCCTTGCGTACACAGCTGTATGTGCATTACGTATCTGAACGAATTTTACACTAAATTTACCTTTCTCAAGTGTGCTGCTCGTATGTGGAACAATTTTACATTAAAGCTTCAAATCAAAAAGTAAGAAGAGTCATGCATTTCGTTTTCCAAGACACTTTAGTACTACACCGAGCCAAAAAAAAGTTGCCAGCTTGCAAATATGTCCATTTATTATTTCATCACACAATTTATAAATTAAAAACTAAATTGAAGGAGAAAACTACAAGTTTTAAAACATTCAACTCTTTTTTATAGGGTGTGGTGGGTATTTTTATAAAAATGACTAAAATATCCTTTTTCGCAATTGTTCCTCAATTGTAATTTTAATCGTAAAGTACCTGCATAATTCAGATGTGCTAATCTAAATGTCGGATAGAGTCGTGTAAAACATTCCACGACTTTTTTTCGTATTTGATTAATACTGTGAATGTATCGTCGCCGGAGATATAATATTACTTAAAATCGAAAGTCGTCTTTTGGACGATTGACTGTAAGGCAAAAGACCTCCACCTTGTTGGTACTAGAGTTCCTATGATCCATAGTATATTTCCGCTCTAGAAAACAAGAAGGAAGGAAGGATGAAACGAACGAACGAAATGAATGAACGAACGAACGACCGGAACGTCGGCTCAGAGAACACCACCCGCTGTGAAGCGTGTTAATTGTCACCTCTGTCGCGTTGTGCAACCCACCATCACAATGTACTTTACCTTAGTTCGTCCGTTTACACTGAAGAAAGTGCAGAAGTAACCATGCTTCGCGAACCGTGTCACATTATCCCTGTTCGTCGTACAGAAAGGAAACGCGATATACTCAATTTCTCAATCTCACCAACAGCAATATTTTTTGCTGTCCATCCCCAAAATTTTCAAGACTTTTTTCTCAATCAACCAAAAGTGGTAGTGGTATTTTTTAGAGAAAAAATAATCGTTATAAGTGAGCGGCTGGATATTAAATCCATATCTTTACAACACGTAAATGTAGAAAAAGCACTGCTTAAATATTTAATGGGAGGATATAAGACATATAGTAAATTCATACTGCGAGAATCGGCTCTGAGCTTACTTAAGTGACTTGAAGTATCCTTATCCGTAGAATAAGGGCTCTAATGAAATTCCTAGCATGACACCCGTTATTAATATAAGCTGTTCAAGTTGGGACAGTCACTTCCTCATCCACCCACCCTTCTTCTACTACTGTTTCTCTCTGGAGAAAATCAATTCAAAAGTAGTTTTTTAATTTGTGGATTTTTAATTGTTTGATAATTGTTCAAAATAGTCACAAACTTGAGAAATCAAAACATAAAAAGCCGATGCGGTCACACTTTTACAAATCTTTTACATACACATTAAATACTACAATTGGTAGAGACTTTCAAATATATGTAATTTAATTGATGCCCATATTTAAATGTTAAGGGTAAGTCCAAGGTGTGAAATGTAAACAAACCAAAAGGTAAACAAACCAAACACAAAAATCGCACTTTTGTAACAGACGTTTCTCTTACAAAAATTAACATTTTTACACTTTCTCTACAAAAATGGAAAATTAGAGTTTCAAAGTGTCCAAAAAAATCATTTTTGGCTATGAGCTATAAAAAGCAATTAGTAAAATAACTAATTAAAATGACCAGTAAAATAGCATTTTTGACGCGTCGCGAAAAATAAGCTGTTTGAGTATATCAACCGCACGGATGATGAAGAAGTTCTATGTCAGCGATTGGACCTTCAACATGTGGAAGGGTAAATTTTTCCCTTTCCTCCTTGAAATTACAAGAGAAAGGGTAAAAACTTCTTCATCGTCCGTGCGGTTGATATAGTCAAACACTTCATTTTTTCACGACCTGAGACTCTGTTGCTCTCTGCGCAAGCGCACAGCGTACTAAGAAGACATTGACAGCACCATGTGGAAGTGCACATTTTGTTTTGATTGAAACTTAGTTGTTTTCTCATTTTTTTCACCTATGCAAGGCGTAGTAACCAAATAGAATACGTCAGTTCACCATTTTCATAAAGAAAATGTGAATTTATATTTATTTACGAAAATGAGACGTCGTGCAAAAATGCTTTAAAATAGCGCATAGTGAAGCATTTTTGCACGAGGTCTCATTTTTGTACATAAATATAAATTCACATTTTCTTTATGAAATTGGTGAACTGACGTATTCTATTTGGTTACTACGCCTTGCATAGGTGAAAAAAATGAGAAAACAACTAAGTTTCAATCAAAACAAAATGTGCACTTCCACATGGTGCTGTCAATGTCTTCTTAGTACGCTGTGCGCTTGCGCAGAGAGCAACAGAGTCTCAGATCGTGAAAAAATGAAGTGTTTGACTTTATCAACCGCACGGACGATGAAGAAGTTTTTACCCTTTCTCTTGTAATTTCAAGGAGGAAAGGGAAAAATTTACCCTTCCACATGTTGAAGGTCCAATCGCTGACATAGAACTTCTTCATCATCCGTGCGGTTGATATACTCAAACAGTTTTATTTTCGCGACGCGTCAAAAATGCTATTTTACTGGTCATTTTAATTAGTTATTTCACCAATTGCTTTTTATTGCTCATAACCAAAAATGATTTTTTTGGACACTTTGAAACTCTAATTTTCCATTTTTGTAGAGAAAGTGTAAAAATGTTAATTTTTGTAAAAGAAATGGCTGTTACAAAAAAGCGATTTTTGTGTTTGGTTTGTTTACCTTTTGGTTTGTTTACATTTCATAACTTGGACATACCCTTAAGGTCTTCATCTTGATAAAATTGTGCATCAAAGGAGACGAGATTTTAATTTTTCAGTTGCGATTAGTAAGTAAATCAAGTGTGATTCGGAGATGACAGAAATTCGTAATAGAGTTTTTTATATTTAATACGGCTTCCATTGAAAGTTATAAGCCGGAATATGCAATCTGACGTGACAACGGTGCAGCGTGGAGTGGCGCAACGGCAGCGGCAACGCGACAGGATTGGAAGGAAGTAATGTCTAGGTTTGTGTGAGATTAGAATTAGAATATCTGGGCAAAAGGGAATAATTTAGACTGTGCCATTTTGCAAACGCAACCAGGAATCTCATATCCGTCTGAGACTCTTGATAGCGAACGACGACGTCGACCGCCGCCGCTCTCCACCGCTAAATATTATAGCACGGTGCCATTTCCGTGCTCTGATTGGAAATTGTCACGCCGCAAAACTATCTCTGCTCCATTGGCTCGGATATTAACCGGAAGGACGGCCGTACTGCTCCAAAGTTTTTGATTGCGTTTCCCTCGCACCCCAACGCGTTAACGTAAAAGCTGCCGTTGCCAGTTCATGTCATTCGGTTGAATCGACTTTTTCGCTAAAGCAACTCGATTTAATTAAGCGTCGTCGTTTCGGTTCGTTGTCCGTCCGTCTGCGCAAAGTACATAAGCACTCCAGCTGCAGGGACATTTTCTTACGGTAGAAAGTGGACTGACAACGTGGTCAAAAATCACAGGACAGAGTAATTTTCCCATTGCTCAATTTCAAGTTTGATTGACCAGACGCGCGCGGAAAATGGCAGTTGTATGAGAAATATATAACATGTGCATAGGACTGAAATCCGTCGGGACTGAGGTGAAATCGTCAAGTCTTGCTCAGAAACGTGAGCGCGCGTATTTCTCAATTAGAATTGCATAACGTCAGATGAGTGAAGTAGTTCTCTCACTGCAGAAGGAAGAGAGTGTCGGAAACGTCGATATTTCATGTGTCATGCGATACGATTGTTGAACGTGTGCTCGTGTCTAACATGATGAGAAGAACCAAGGTAACATGACACACTGCGAATACTTGTGTCCAAAAATCGAGCGGCGCAGTTATCATAATTGTTATCAACAACTCAAATCTCTGCAATAAATACTGACTATGAAAGGGGTTGTCAATATATGTAAAAACCCAAATGGGGTTTACATGAAGAACAATACTGACTATGAAATAATAATTTAATTATTTTTCACTGAGAGGAGCTCAATAAAAATTGATGTAAGAATTTATTATAATAGTTGAATAGACATTAATTGAAAATTTAGATGAGTAAATCTTTTTCCTAAAGGTAAATCAATAGCAATTCTCACGATAGCCAAGTGTCCCTGCACAGCAGGCAGGGCTTACTTGCTAACACGCGATTTCATAAGTCTTGCAGCGACTTTTCGTGTTTGCATGTATACAGCCTCGGCGCGTTACTTATCGTTGGACTTGCGCCTTTGTATTCGCTGGAGGAAGAGAAAGCAGGCTGCGAGAGAAACAAGTGGATGATAGGGCGGGTGGAATTAACGCGATTATCATTATCCCACATCGATAATATCCAAGGTTCGCACTTGACGAGCAGTGCTCACGCGATCGGACATTCGTTTTCTTGTCTCTTGGTTCTTTTGAATGCCAATTCGCACCCACTCTACCCACCTCCAGCCCATAAATCTTGCATTCTTTTATCCCTTTTTCCTCATCGCAGTAGCACTGTAATTGTCTGCAATAAAAGGAGGGAAATAAATAGAGGCGAAAACTCGTGCGCATGTTGTGCCGTAATAATAAATAATCAATTGCAGAGGCGGTCTGGAGAGGAATTGGGAGAAATGAGGTAAAGTTAATTGGAAGAGAGATGACGAGAACGTAGGAACAACTCTCGAACGTTGCGACTTGCGTGAAACGTAAAATGCTAACTCTATCGCATCCAGCGAAATCGTTGGAATCGACAAATGCAGGAGTGCTCGTAATTCACTAGGTCTCTGGGGGGTGCTGAGTCCGAACTCTGCAAAGCCATGTAATATACCTTATCCCTATACCGTGCCGCGCGCTGTGTCGATGGGCCCACCGCTGGGGAACCCGAGTTGTTTATCTTCTCGGGTTTCATAAAATGAGTGCGCGCGGTAACGCCTGCCGCGTTCTAAATAATCGATGATCGATGCTCTCTTGCAGCAGGAAAAGCATAGGAAAGATTAAGCGCTGCGCCAGCCTCCCGGGGGAATCATTTCAATAGTTGATTCAAGTGTATAATAATAATAACTTAATAACGTTGAAACAGAAACTTGAGCTGCGAGTTTACATGTAAAAATGTGGGTACAACTTGTCGGAAATACTCTACGAATAAACTTTTTATATTTCTCTTCCAAACTCTGCAATTTCGAGTAGGTTAATTCTAAATGAAGAGCGAACAAACAGTGAGGTAAAAGTTTCATTCTTTCTCTATAAAATACTAAAAGTATAATTTAATCATTTCTATTTGCAGCGGAGACTAAAAGGTGGTGGTAGTAGTAGTAGTAGTCTTGGAGGACAAATGAATGAGACGCACTGTGGGATGACTTTTGAATTTTGAAAATGTAAATTTCGAAAAATGACGCAGACAATTTTCTTCATGGCACTGTATACCATTTTCTAATGGATGTGAAATTCAGATAGTACAATAAATTGGTGGCTTCACGGGGCCTCAGGGAACCAACTGACGAAAATATAGCGGCGGGCCGAATTGTTAGTTATTGCTCAGGTGAAACATACGAGCTCGGAGCCTGTGGGTCAAATTCACAAATGCCTAATAATCTTTTAGTTGCCTGCCCATGAAACAAAATCTTGATCTAATTATTTCTTTCCGCGACATGTGTTTAACGACTTTGTACGAAATTAAAGTTTTCTTGTTCTACGCGTTTAAGGGATAAGTAAATTTCATCGAATTTTATTTTTGAAAAACCTTTTCACGTTGCCGTGATGTTAACAAAACAAACATGCGCACGTAATTTCACTTCTCTCACACGCCATCAAATATTGCATGAAATTTGTGCTACACAACTTTTTCCTCTGTCCGTTTGATGATGCGAGGATTGAATGTATTTCACCATATTTTCAATGTGACTTTCAATTCTATCCTATGAACTTGTGTTATTGAATCGGATGGAAATTGGACGATGAAACTCTGCGATATTCTGATCTGATGTATGAAATTGTTTGTAGAGCAGTTTTTTCTATGGCTTTCAGCACCAGCGTTATTGGTGTAGGTAGGGGTTGTTCTCCTCTAGTTCAAAGCAGTCTTCTTTCGATTTATATCCTAACGCGCAACAGACATCTGTGGAAAAAAATAGCAACAATGCAGGCCTATGAAAAATCGATCTCCCAGTCACTTTGGGTGCACGAAAAATAGAAAAAAGTTACTTTCAAGCATCAGAATTGGTTTTTTTTACAATAAAAAAAGAATACATATCAATGAAACTTGAGACAAAAGTGCAGTACGTCTCATCTTGAAAATAAATTGAAATGATCATCACGCACAAAAGTCTCCTCCTCCATCACAGACCATTAAATATTAATTTAATTATTCTTACCGCTTATTTTTGTGTCTTCTTGCTGCTGGTAGAAAAGGAAGAAAGAATGTATGTATTTACTATATGCAATGTACACGTATAGGTAGGACAATTCTCTGTGTGTATGCTTGTACATTGCTGTAAACAATGACAGTACTCCAACAGAGCAAAAGCAGATATGACTCTTCCCATGCGTTCCCTTTAATTGCATTATACCTACACGTACAGTCGAGATTTTATTTTAATATGATTCTTTCAGAGGACGGCTCGCAGTAATTATAAATGTTTTTCCATTTAACCACTGCCCGGATATTGCACTCTAGTTGAACAAACACACATATATGTATACAGTAGTAAAGAAAAAATTTATTATTATTACGTTTAGCATGAAAAAAATACCATCCAAAGGTATGAACCTTTCGCAAGCGCTTAATGAAAATGTAACCTTGTTAGGTTTCATATAATATAAATGAAAAATGTAAAAAATATCAATTTTCTTGTTCTTTTTAAATTCTAAAATACTTGAAATCAAGGTGTAAAACTTTATACACACCCGAGTCGAACTTTTAGACCTGCTTACCTCCTTAAAACTGAGGGTTTGTAAGGATGTAATAGGATGAAAGCAGAGTTTATTTGCATTGCAAGTTAACTCTGATTACCTCCTGCAAACCCCTGGTTAGCGACAAATTTAGAAGGTAAAAGGGGGAAAGCAGGTTGTTTCTAGAACCTTATTAAATACTGCTTGACCCTTACTTGCAGAATTCTTTCCTCTCCCAAAACCCTGGAAAAACTGCTCATAGCATATTTGAGATCACTTTTAACTAATTTTTATAATAACTTTAATTATTAATAAATGGTAATATTATTTAATAATTTTTACTTTTTTTTAAATTTAATCGTGACCAATAGCGAATTCATAAATAATGTTAGTATATATGTGGAGATTAATACATATCCATTTATATATAAAAAAAAAAATTTTTAATTTAATATTTGTTAATTAAATTATTTAACGGTGTATATAATCATTAAATTGCATACTTATACCTATACAATACAGAAAAATCGGAATAAACGCAAAACTACGAAATAAATAAAATCTAACGCACGCGAGACTTGAACCTACGACCTACGAACTACGGACTACGAAACTAACGCCCTAACCACTATGCTACGGAACCTAACTGAACACAGGCGCTCTATTTTCAGTGACTTGTTGAGTGATTCAATAAAGCATTAATTGACACTAATACACTACAGCAAATAAATAAATTGTTTAATGTTTAATAATAATAACCATTAAACATTCATAAATTAATATTTTTATTATTTAAAAAAAATGTCAAAACATTTCAGTTAAAAATAATATTTATAAATTAATAATAAAAAAGTACATGTTTCGGTAACCTATTCGCAGTTTGAAATTAATTGTTGTTTACATTTTGGTTTCTTAATCTTTTTTTAATTTTTCTTTTCAAATATTTTCAATTTTAATATTAATGTATTGAAAATCTTCGAATTATTGCAAAGAATTTTATCAAAAAATTTGATAATAAGAGAATATTCCTTCAAAGAATTTCTTTATTTAGAAAAATAACTAAATTCTCGCAAAGAATTTTATTAATATTTTTAAAAATCCTAATTAAATTTTTTTGAAAAATTTCTTTGAATTTTTTTTTAAACTAATGGAGTTTCTTTAATAATTTTAATTGAAAATTTCGAAAGCAATTGAATTTTATGAAGAAGAATTTTATTAAAATTGTTTTGAAAATAAGTGATTTCTTGCGAAGAATTTATTAAAATTTTAAGAAATAATTAAATTCTTTATGAAGAATTTTATAGAAATATTTAAAAATCATGAAATTTTTTCGAAAAATTCAATTAAAGTTGTTTCGAAAATAATTGAATTTCTTTAAAGAATTTTATTAAAATTAAGTATATTCAAAATAATTGAATTCATCATAAGAATTTTAATTACTTTTCAAAAATAATAGAATTATTTCAATTCTTTTGACGAATATATTCAAAAATTGTATTGAGCGAGTAATTTAATTCTTATATAGAATTTTTTTAAAATATTTTGAGAATAATTAAATTGTTTTTCAAAAATTTTAAATTCTTGTTGAAACTTAATTTTATAGGAATTTTTGAAAATAATTAAATTCTTTCGTTTAATTTTATTTTAATTGGGTTAATAATTATTTAATTCTTGCAAAGAGTTTTAGTATTTATAAAAATAGTTGAATTATTTCGAAGAATTTATTAAAGTTTAAGAAAATAATTGCAATTTATGAAAATATTTTAAAATATTTGAATTCATCTAAGGAATTCAATTAAAATTGTTTTGAAAATAATTGAATTCCTGCAAAGAATTTTACTATTTATAAAATTAATTGAATTCTTCGAAAAAATTTTACTATTTATAAAAATAATTGAATTTTTTCGAAGAATTTATTAAAATTTTAGAAAATAATTGAATTCTTTCGTGAAATTTTCAAAATAAAAAATTTTGTAATTTGCAAAACAATAATAAGTTGAATATCTTGTACCGCGCGTAACATTTCCTATTGCGTAAGAATGTGGTAGAAGCAATTCAGGGTTTAAGGTTCAATTAGGACTTAAAAAGGAGTTGTCAGAGTTAAATAGAACTTACGCAGGAGGAAAAAAACACCAAGGGTTTGTTAGGTGCAGGTTAGGGTTAAATTATACTTACCAGGAGGTAAGCAGGTCTAAAAGTTCGACTCGGGCACAAATTTCCCAACATGAAAATAATTGATTGTGCTTGGTTCCTTTGATTTTTATTCAGTTTCATCATATTCAGACAAATATGATGCTTCTTATGTTACAAAGTTTACAAAAAGATGCAAATGCAATTGCGCACTGCAAATAGCTAGCACTCAGTGACACTGGATTGTGCTATCTGGGTGGCATTTTATTATGAGAGTTAATAAATATTCCGATTACCCAATATCTTTTGCTCGTTCGGCACTAGTGCTACATCTGCAAGTGTCCCATTTTCTGCGCTACCGATAATACATGGAACCCTTGTCTTTTCGACAAAGTGAAATTCTTGAGAGAAGTTTAATTTAATTAGACAGCCCCGCAGCGACGATTAATCGCCGACCATCGATATCGCCACCAACCATTATTTGCGTTGCTTATACGACGTGCACCGCAAATATTGATTTCCTTTATACACGCAGACACCTTCAAGTCATTTTTTACTAGTGTGCTTCTTCATAAAGAGAATATTACTGGCATCAAAGTTTTTAAATTTTTTATTTCAAAAGCATGTATTTTATTTATTTATTTTTCATATAGAACGAGTGCTATATAGCATCGCTATTGAAATATGGTGATTTTTAATCTCTCTCTGATATGATAGCAGGAGTTATAAACACATGTTCACACTGAAAATTACAAATGACATATTACTCTCTAAAACTGAATCAGTGAAATTTGACTGATTCAGATTTAGAGAGTAAGTTGACAAAATTTTAATATTTCATGATTATTATAAGAATGCGTCTTCAATCTCAATTCTCGTCTCTTAAAGATTAAAAATCGTAAAAAATTAAGGTTCCGCAAAGAGAATATGTGACATAAAGATTCTCACATATGAGTAGAATATGAGTAGGAATAGTCAGTCAGTCTGACTTTTGCAGTCTCAAACTACTACTATGCCAAGTCCAATGCTTTTCTTCTGTACGCACTTGCATTGAATAAAGAGCAAAACACTTTTTTCTACATTTTATAACAAATTAATTAATGTTGTAGAGACTTTTGAGCATTTAGAGTTTCCTTCTAATCATTGGACATGAAAAATAAAAAAGATGTAAGAATAAAAGTTTAAATCTCTTAAATAAATACATCTACGGAAATAAAGCTAAAGAATTTCATGACCCTCTCGGATTCGTATACGAGTTATAAAAATGTGAATCTTGCTCTATTGTAACATAGTATTCTTTAACGATTGTCATTTAAAAATACTGCTATGACGGTAAAGAATTCAAATTCTTGATTAAATAAAGACAGTTCGTACTCTCTAAATCTGAATCAGTGAAATTCCACTGAAAATCAGTGAAATTTCACTGAGAATCAGTGACTCTATTCTCGCGATTTGAATCAGTGGAATTTCACTGAAAACCAGTTAAAAATAACTGAAATTTCAGTCATTTTTCACTGATTCGCCAATTAAAAAACTACTGAAAATTTCTGTCACACATATTGAAAATTTCAGTTATTTTTTAATTGGCCAATCAGTGAAAAATGACTGAAATTTCAATCATTTTTAACTGATCTTCAGTGAAATTTCACTGATTCAAATCGCGAGAGTAGAGTCACTGATTCTCAGTGAAATTTCACTGATTCAGTTTTAGAGAGTATACTCTCTAAATCTGAATCAGCGAAATCTCGCTGATTTCCAGCTATAAGTATACCACTGATTTCTTTCAGCGTATATATACTGATGAATCAGTGAAATTTCACTGATTTTTCAGCTAATATACGCTAATTGAAATCAGTGGTATACTTATCGCTGATTCAGATTTAGAGAGTATGTACCTACATAACAAAAGTCTTAAAATAAGAGTCTTTTTATTTCTTCATGACTAATTTTAAATTTCTAAAAAGTTGCTTTTTCAGCTTATTATTAAATATAAAGTATCGAATATTGTTTGATATTTATTAACATGTACATAATATGTACAATAAAATAAAAACGAAATTGAGTTTATCACTCCCATATCTATGACTACCGCACACTAAAGTCATTCAACTCTAATCAATATCACTGGCAGTTGATAGTTATAGGTACAAATCTTGCTTCTTTTTAGGCTAATTTTACGGGAGGAAATTTCCATTTTCAATTCAGTGGTCGCAAATCGACTTGGCAGGTTTTAAAAATCATCTCCATTAAAATGTAGAAAAGAAATGATAGAAAGATGAATTTGTCGAGTACACGATCAGGAAACCCTATTACTTTGACAGGACCGCACAAACTCAGGCAGAGCACACTCGTATACACGCTGCTCCAATGTTGAAAACAATATATGTAATACTGTAGCCATCAGAGGCAGAATGAAACAAAGAGTGAGAGCGAGAGAGTCTGCACAAAGCAATATCGGTTGTATACGTGACCCTCTGCTGAGTGGTATGGCTGGTGTTATATACATTACACAAGAGGTCACTTGAACCAGAGATTTATCGCCATGGGGGAATCTACTACACGAAACAATTATGCTTTTTAACGGAGATTTCAACCCTTCCGCTTTGTTTCGTCCGCGAGCCACTAGAGATTGTGCACATGCAAATTTATTTTTATTCACAAGAAAATGCTAAACGCGATGCTGGCGACATGAGCCATAATGTATATACGTTCAATTGGTTTATAATGAAACAAGTAGCCTCAATATTATTGCTGATGGCTGCCAAATATTGTCTTCAACTTGTGCTCGCCGCAGAAATTAAATTTCGCTTTAATCAGCGCAATTAATACTTGACATCTAATTAACTAATCCTACCCTAAAGTACTTGGACGTTTTAGCAAGTTTATTTATAAATCGAAACTTAACAGCATAGCACCACTCTTACATGGTTAGATAAACTTTTCAGACACCGCATCATCATCGATCGTGGGACTCGCGCCAAGACTTCCTTCCTTATCATAGATAGTTTACGACTATGGACCTTGTTTCGTGTGAGCTTAGTCAGAACAGATCTTTATTTCTTTATTATTCTAAATTTACACTAATGGCGAAAAGATGGAACAAGTTAACGTGCAGAAATTTCCACCTTTTTTTTGGGGCGGCTCACTAAATTTTAATTTGAAGAAAAAGGATGATAAATTGTAAATTTCGAATCTGAGTTGCAAACATAGGTCAAGTTTCATGCTTAATCATTTTTTAAGAAAAGGAAGCAACCTCAAAGGTTTATGAATTGAAATTTTCTGTTAATTACTTGATGATAATCGAAGGTCCAAGAGGCATATACTGTCAACTTGTAAGTCTCTTTTTCGAGACGTTTAAAAATTAATATGGATATATATTTATATATATGGATTTAGTCTGTTTTCCAGTTTAGTGGTTGGTAAAAAGTATAATATTACTTGGAGAAGGTTTTCCAATATATATTTTTTCAATTTAATATTATTTTTAACCCTATTCTCTTTCTTATATTATTGAAACTAGTTGAAAAATACACAATTCGAATTATGTGAAATGAAATTATGTTTGTTCTAGTGTAAAAGTTACAATCCTTTTTCTTTTCTGTGCCTTTAGTAATGCAATATTGAAAGAATTGAGAAATATTAATCGTTGTGTTTTCATCATTTTCATAAAAAGCAATTTTCTTTGTGCATAAATCAACATTATAATTATTTGCCCAAAAAACAATATTTTAGTTGTTGAGCCTAATTGACTATTTTAGAGCTTAGACGTGTAGCCTCGGATGCAACGTTGAACATGGGAAAGATAACAGAGGTTAATTATTTTACAAGAAAATTCATTTCAAGTAGCTGGGTTTCATAGTGCAGAGTCTACGGGAGCTGAAAAGGAAATTCTTAATTAGGGGACAAACAAAAAGGATCGCGTCTCTCGAGAAGAACGAGAGAGAGAGAGAGAGAGAGAGGAAACAGGAGAAAGAAACGGAGAACTGAGGGGAAAATGAAGGGGATCCAGGCCAGCCTCAACTGATAGAGAGTCCAAGAGAATGGTGTGTCTGTGCAACGAGTTGGGGTGTATACATGCACACAAGTGCGCGTGTGGGTTTGTGCAAATGCTGACGAGAGGAATGAGGTGAAAGGAAGGAAGGAAGGAAGGACGGAAGAATGGATGGATGAAAAGAAAGGATGAAGGGACGTAATTTGTCCTTTGTGGCATTACGTTAGTTTTAATTCATGCTAATGCAAAAGCGCATGAAATTTCATTTGCCACTGCGTGTGCACTTGTTCTCGTGGCATCGCGTCGCTACGTTTCAACCTGGAATCCGGAACACTACACTATAAATGAAAAAGTCGACCGATTCCATTAATTATAATTAATCTTGACCTATATTAATATTAATTACTTTGACATGTAGATGCAAGTTTTACAATCAATTTCAAATCATCTTTTACGGAAATTTTAAACATCTAGGAGAAATTTAAAATTCTCCATTGAGATGTAAGACATAAATCATCCGTTTCCTGCAGTTTCATTTGACTAAAACTTGATGTGGATTCGATTTGATCTGAAAAAAAAATTTTGTCTTGAAAAAGTAGAAATGTATGTAGGTATTCTTATTGGAAGCAAACAACTCTTTCATGTTGGAACAACAAAACAAAAAACTGTACAAGACTAAAAGTACCATTTTAATCAGTACAAAATAAAAAGTAGCATATCAGAAGAATGGGTGATTTCCATAGATTCAATATGAACAAATTCATATATTGCAGCAACATACCAATAAGGATCAAGCTGAAAAGCGACCTACTGATAAGACTCTCCTCTTTAATTATTATGACATTTAACGTGCAATTATGGAAATGATAAGTATCTCTGCGGACGTGTTTCTCTATAAGCAGAGAAATGGTGAGAAAGGTTCAGTGGTGCGGTGTGGCGCCGTGCCGCACAGCGAATAGTCGCTAGTACGCTCTGTTCATCCCTGCTCAGCATCGCAGTAGTGGAAGCCGTAGTGCATGCATGCACCAGCTACACTTGCAAACTCGATTGCTTGGACGTGTCTTAATTTAGTGCATATAACCAATGATATAAGCGTGTGACACACATATTATTTTTCGAATCGATATGACCAACTGGTGTACCACAGGAACTGAAAAATTTCGACAGTTCCATAACAAAAAGAAACACATCACTTTATTTATATTCAAACATCAGTGTGACAATCGTAAATTTACGGGGTTCATTAGATTTCACTTGTTTATTGAATTATTAGGCATTCTTTAGAATTTATGAATTTTGTATGCTTTGCCGAAAGCATTTGCATGAATTGATATTCAAAATTTTCGTAGGCAGGTGCTACCGTCAACAAATCAACATTTACCGACACAAATTAATGTGTCATTAACGGAACTGTTTCTGACGTGTGAACAACATAGTCAGAAATGCGTTACATGCACGTCTCGCAATGTCACGTCCTTGGCGTCGCTAACCTTTGAATGCATTATACGTGCAGGTATGATGATGATGATAAGAAAAATTAATTAAATCTCGCTTCCCAGGACATAATCACTATACAATCTATATTTTAAATTTGCAGCCTAATTTAAAATCAATTTCAAAGAAGCCTAAATAGTAAAGCCATAAATGTCTTGAAATTCTTACTTTGATTATATGATATACTCGATTCTCGTTATAACGACAAACTCGGGACTTTAACTCTTTGCCGTACATTAGTTTTCCCCACCTCAGAAACAAGCAGTTTGACAGTTGAATCACGTGGATAATATCAGGGCCGAATGTTAGTTTGATTTTGAGGTTATGTTTACATAGGATATTTATGTTTGATAAAAATCTTTAACAATCAAATTTACCATTTTTAAATTGTAATAAATTGCAAATATACATTTACACTTTACACAAAAAATCGTATTTTTAGTGATCAATTAGTATAATTAAATATAATTTATTGTAAAATATAAATGGGTTCCAATTTTGAGAAGGTACGATACTGCAAGTTTAGACACTTGCATTCTCACACATAACTAACTTATCAACACAAGCATAAACGCCTCTTCTCATTGGTTGTTCCCCCAAAAAGGACTCTTGACGACATTTCGTAACATATGAACGGCAAAGAGTTAAAATCTTGATATTGCGACGAAAGAAGATGAGAATCCTACATTACGTTCTATTCAAACGCATGAATTTATCCGTGATTAACAGTATAAAACGTAAAATACGTGCAAAATTTTTCGTCAAGTATGTTTATTTATATTAAAAGTTTTGAATTATGGAATCAGTTTAAAGAAAAAGTAAGTAGTTTTAATAATAATCGGATCACTAGATTCTTAAGGTTAAATAAAGTTAAGGGTTGATTAATTTTGTCGTTTTTTTTAGTTGAACTAAATTTTGGTCAAATTAAATTCTTAAATTCGTTTGTGTTTTTTTTGTCGTTGTATCGACAGTTTTAATGTTCGTTATAACGAGAGAACGTTGTAACGAGATTCGCTATAACAAGAATCGAGTGTAGTTATAACTGCGCTTATTCCTCTTCTTGTTGGGTATTATAAATTCTGGTATTTTTGGTTTCAGTTATTAAAAAATACTTTCTCTAAAAAATTATGTGGTCTCGGTGACTAAAAGTAGGGTACACACACTGAGAAAAGTGGATATTAAAAATCTTAATATACTAGATATTAAGAAAAGATGGTATTGCATAATATCTAGATGTTGTGGTTTAATATCTCTGATGTTGAAAAATATAATTTGCAAATTTAAGGTTATGCTTGAACATGTCTTTTTCCAATATCTGTGACAGTCAAATACATCTTGGATGTTTATGTATTTGACTGTGATTAATATCAGATATTGACCGTGTTAATATCTAGATATTAAAGCTCAATATCCATTTTTCTCAGTGCAAGGTTTGAGAATAACAATTCAAGTAATAAAATTAATTGGATTCATTAATAAATATAATAATTAGTGCCACCGCTGAGAATACAGTTTAAGAAACGTATTAGAAAGATAAAAAAGTCTTTTCATCAAACAAGAAATTTAGCTGTTGAGAAAATTTTCAAGTCACGTGTATGATTTTCCAGTTTAGCACATACACATAATAAGAGTTTAATCGCTATACCGTTTCGCGTAGAGACATTGGAAGGATATTTATGAAGCGTGCACCATAACTTTCAAAACTTGCAAGTACCTCATACATTTTTTGCAACATCTGTGAATTTCAACCATCAAGAATATACACACATTGCCGCACTGAATTCACTCTTCTAATGCCATAATGAATAGATGTTTAAAGAAAATAGAAGAAGACTATTATATTAAAAGAAACTAGTAGCATCAACTCAGACTGAGAAAAATTCGACATTACATGAAAAGCACGACAGTGATTTGCACGCAGAAAAATCCGATTGAAAATGGTGGAGTTCAGCACTAGTAACTTGGATTTCATTCCCAAACTTGTCTACCTTTGCGGCTCCAGGATAGAAAACAGGGAAATGAATCGTAAAAGGTTTAAAGCACGTCAGTAGGCTTAAAATGTTTTCGTTCTTATGCACACTTATACGCGGAACAAAGCAAACTGAACACATTGATAGGCGCTTCTGGGCGGAGTCCAAGGCAAGTCTAGTGCCGAGTCCCATACTGAATATAATGTGAGCAGATCTTCTAGTGACCTACATTATTACTTTTATTTGTCAAAATATTTACTTTTATTGGAATATTCAATTTGAAACTAAATATAAAATCTAAAAATGAAACAACTGAAAATATTAGAATACTTTGAATTTTATAAAACTTCTCACTGGGATTTTTATTATTCTTTAGATATTTAAACGTCAAATCTCTTTAAAAATTAAATACAAGTCCTTTGCCATTTTTACTAAAATGATTTGTTTTAAAACGTTTAAAGAAAGGGATTATATTTAAATATCTACAGATTAAATAAAAATCCCAGTGAGAAGTTTTATAAAATTCAAAGTATTCTAATATTTTCAGTTGTTTCATTTTTAGATTTTATATTTAGTTTCAAATTGAATATTCCAATAAAAGTAAATATTTTGACAAATAAAAGTAATAATGTAGGTCTCTATTATACTCTATCTCTATTTTTTACATATTATTTCATTTTAGACTTTACATTTGGTTGCATAAATTCAACATTACAATAAAATATAATAACAATTAGGCATTGCACAACCGGCTAAAAACAAAATATAAACACACACCTAACCTCAAAATGAGATCAAACATTTCACATAGATATTCTTCCACATTCATTTGTAACACTAGAACTTTATTACAAAACTGCACTCACTATTATATTTAAAACTAGAATTTTTATTAATTGAAACAATTAATACACTACGAACTACACCGAGACTTCCGTGTATATCAAAAACGAAGAAACTGAACAAACGCGGGCGCAAGCGCGCCACAGAGTTTCGCATTCCTAAAAACTGTTTGGGAATAAATCTAAGGACTCTCGCACAGAACAGTCCCCGTTTAAGTGAACGTTGATACAAAGTTTGTAACAATTGAGTAGCTGAATTAAAATAAATGCAAATAATAATAATTGTACCTAATTCTTTTCACCTTTGAATTAATTACGGAATCTGATTGCACTTGTTGAAAGAAGACTATTGGCGTTTATTAAGATATTTAGCATTGATCTTCATTGAAAATCATTCCTAAACTTTTTGGGATTGAAATCTAAAATTTAGTATTCCTCCCTACGATAATAGAAATTACTCAAATGATTTTATATTCAGTCCGAAATCTGAATTTTCATTTTTCTCCGTGTGATATCACTATATTCTGTTAAATGGCGCGTGCATTCTGCTCACTGCCCGGCAAGATGCGCTCAAGACTTGAAAAAATAGTCTTCTTCTGCAACTCGTTCAACCTCTTTGAAATTGGGCAAAACGTTTACTTTCCAATCTATTATAGTAGTGGTTCACCAGAAATTCTGGACAGTGACTAAACAAAAAGTATAACGTTTGAATGTGGCGCTCGAATGCACTTGTGTAAGTCCATGCGTGAAGAAACTAAACTGTAAGTAGGACTATATAAAAATATATCATGTTCCCCAATATTCTCTATACTCTGTCTTGATAGCAACCATGACGAGTAGATGTACAAAAGAGTATAAAAAGTGAGAATATAATGTATTTCGTAAATGATATGATGGAATTATGATAGAGTTATGAAAGAGATGCAGTCGTAGCTAATTTTTAGTGTGAAAGAAAAAGTTTTTTCAAAACTTTCGATAGGAAAATTATCTTTCCGGTTGAATTTGCGTTCCATGAACCGCGTCACATACCGTTTAGGGCAAAGGCTTGGAAAAGTTTGAAGATAAGTTCAGACAAGGTGAAAAGAAAGCAAGTAAAAGCAATGGGAGTTCCTTTGATCTAGAGTATTTTAATATTTTTAAAAAAATATAGATCAACTGCATTTACTATACAAATGTAGACATGTAGTTGTGTGCATACAACATTGAAAAACAATCATTATTAACAAATTGTATACAATTAACCCAAGAATCTAAATTTTTTACATATTCTAAAGGAATCATCAGTAAGATTTTTCTGTTTTTAAACGCAGTCATATCATTGAACACAAGTGGCTTGACTGGCGAGCAAATAACCTCTTGTTGTACGACTCTTACTTGACTCTAACTGTCAATAAAAATTATTTATGTTTAAGTCTTCATTAAAACTAAAATATTTAATGAACACTGATTTTAGTTTGAAAAAAGTAAGAAGAAACTTTCAATCAAGAAAAGTTTAACACTAACATAACCTTAAAGTGATTTGGTTACTAGATCCTTTTTGTAGTGGAACGTAGAAAGATTTTTTCGAATTTCTTTATAAAAGGTTTTTGAAATTGATATTAGAAATTGTGAAACATATTCATTATTAAAAGAAATTAGATTTACTTTTCATCAAGAATTTGACACAACACATCCCCAGCAGAATTAGTGTGTCATCTATTCTTACTTTTGTAAAATGATAAAAAAGAAAAAGTGGAAGAAAAATGTATCACACTAATCTAACGGTATAAATATTTTTAATCTTGTGTCAGCAGCAACTTCCGCGGTTGAAAATTAAGTGCACTCATTAGCTCGGCTGGCGTTGGTCGCTAATGTGGAAAATATTCGGATTCGTGTTATTCTCCGTCTCTTTTGCCTCTTGTTATACTCTGCGGTACATTTACAATCTTTTACATTAATTTACTCCGTATCGCGCGCGGAAGTCAAGACCATTCTTCCGCCTCAGCTTAGATGTAGCATAGTGCAGAGGTCATTGCAAACGTGCTCCCAATGCGATCGTGACGATGCTTTCAGCATTTGTTATCATGAACATATACTAGAGTTATGAATTTAGAAAAACTAAATCAAAGACATTTCCCCTAATATCCTTTAATCGCCTCTTTCTACACAATTCTTACTTTTACCTGCTGGGTTCAATCATTCAATTTTGACGCAAGAAGAAACAAAGATAAAAAATTAAAGCTTTTACAACTAGAGTTTTGCGCACTTGCTAATAAAGCAAGGATTCGAGGGCTATGACAAATGGAGCAATATAATTATAAAACACATTTGTTTGACATTTCGAAAATAGTAGATTGGTGGTTAGAAGAAATGCTTGATATACAATATGGTTTTGTCAATAATGTACAATTGTTTTTAGAAAAAGTGAAAATAAAAATTTTCAAAATGAAAAGAAAATTATTACAATGCAATAATAATAAAATATCGTAATCGCAAATTGGATATATGTATAGAAATTAAAAATTTCTCAACTCGTTCAACAGAAACAAATTTTTTGATTTTAAAAAAATTTTGTAGTTAATTTAAAAGAATAACGTAAAATATAGCAGTTTCTAAAAATGTTTTATATTTATACACCGATTAGGGTGCAAAGCTGACACTCACACTTTTTTCCAGGCTGCCAATGTCGAATAAAGTTTTTTTTTGTAATGTCATTAAACACTGTAGTGCGGTGTCATTGTATACTAGGGTACTGCAAAAAGGAAAAAAAATATTACTTAAAGCCAAACAATAGACCATCAACTAAAATTCTTTTGTAAATCAATTATTAATAATAATTTTTGCAAGTTTTTTTAAAGAATTTGCAAATTTATTTTTTTACAATTCTACTTTACCTATCAAAACACTGTTGTTGGAATATTAAAACTGTCAAAAACTTTTTTTCGATAGAAAAAAGAGTGCTTCGTTGAAAGGTGGATCCTTTGAGTCGAGTCCCTCGTCGATGAGACCTAGTCTTGAGGATATTCCGCTCACCATTAATTTCACACGTTTCCACGTGATCCGCTACAAGCATTGCAACGAATAAAACGAAAGCATCGTGTACGGCTCCTTTATAGTAACAATCTTCAAGAGTTATCTTCTCAAGTTGATTCGATCGATTTGTCGAATTACGAAATTTACGAATTTGTCACATTCCTACTGATGTGACATGTACTAGTCTATTTTCACTCCCACGACATTTTTCTTATCGTGCACCACTTGAAAACGATCCATCACACATGTGCGTAACTTGTATCGAACGATGCGCTCGTAATCTTGTGGATTTGTCCACGAAAAATTTTCCATCGCTGGGAAATCTCGTACGTACTACTTGAAATAACTTGAAAGATTGATATCAAGTTGTTTTATTTTCTCTCTTTACGACCGATTTGCCGCATCTTCGAAGGGCTGCCAGACGCACTTTTTTACACTTGTTTCAATGTAAACTTTCGATTTCTAAAGGTTTTAAGCGGTATGAAATCAGAAAAAATTTTCAATTTTTTTGCGTGTTTAACCCTTTGCCAGACGTACTTTGCCCCACCCCAGAACTGCCAGACGCACATTTTTACACTCGTGTGGGTGTCTACTTTCGAGTTATGAAGGTTTTAAGCGGTATGAAATCAGAAAATTTTACATTATTTTTCACCTACTCGCCCCCCCGACGCCGCCCCCTGCCCCAGCGCCGGCCTGCCAGACGTGGGTTTCTGTTAATTACATGTCTTTAGTAATCTTTACTCAAATTTTTAGCCGGTATGAAATGAGATAGTTGTTTTGGTCGCTAGCTCCCGGACTATAACACGTGGGCAATTCCCAAGTTTGTCTAGGGTACAACCACGAAATTACGAACATTTTCGTTGTGAAAAAATTGTTGTACCCGAAGCATAAATGAAATAAACTTGGCCCAATTCGAGTTACGTTCCTCATCTTCAACGTCATTAACATGTTTCTTCATGTCTTGAAAGTTTAAATTTTCATCGGCTTGAAGAAACTGTTGAAACGCAGGAATGTCGCAACGATTCTTGTCAAGCAAGAGTTGCACTTGCTGCGAATGTACTGAATGTACTGAAAAGCGAAATAAATGCTGACGAGATGCGCGTAAGAAAAAAAGGGGTGGCACGACAAAAATCGAAATTTACCGCGTCAAGTACGAGTAAAACTCACAATATTCTACGCCATTGTCCTTGAGTAAAACCCTAAATACAAAAATCGCCCGAATATTTATATTATTAAATGACCTTCGGATGTAACGAGCCTTCTTGACCCGTGTTCAACTCGTGGATGACCTTCGGATATATCGCTGCAAGGACGATGCAGTAGTAAAGTTGTTGTTCCCATTTAACTCGACAAAGTAGAGTAAAACTCTAGGAAGTGTAAAACCCCTTGTCGAGATTTATGTCTCTATTCGTCATCACAGTCTGTTACGAGAAACAAATAAAAATAAAAAGTGAGTAACGTCGGAACAAAAAAAACTATACCTATTTATAAGTGTATCTTCCGGGCCGGCGACAACACGGGGACCCTCTTCAGCGTCTTCTCGGGTGACCTTTTCGACAGATCGTTGATTCGCGGCGTCGAGATTTGACAGGACGATTGGTCTTTTCCGAAACCACTGGTATGACGTGCCGTGAATAGTGCGAATGGTGAGTAAGCGGTGGCCTTTGGAAAATTCGAGGAAATTTCAGAGGCCAGGGAACCACTCACACCACTCTGCCTTTTCCTCCGCGTCCTTACCGGCGAGTTTTTTGCGAATCTCCTTGAGTCGCTCGATTTCTTCTCTTCTTGGTTTGTACGTCTTGAAGCGTCGATACGGGTCCGTCAGTCGTGCAACGATAAGAGGTTCAGGGTCCACAGTTTCGGGAAGAGGAGGGAGCGACGATTTTTCAGGGATTGTAGGAAAATTCGATTTAACAGGAGAACGAGGACAAAAGTCTTGGGAGTGGGGAGGAGGAGGAGGTTGCCCGCTGAGCGACACCTCAAGGTCGAAGGTCGGTACGGTCAGAGCGCGAGGAGGATCGTTTTCGTCGACTGCGGGGCGGATGGGCTTCTTCTCCCAGGTCCTCGCTTCTCTCTTCTTCCGGTTGACTTTCCTTCTTCGTTTTGCCTCCGCAGAACGGGTCATGTGTCTCGAATAATGTTTACTGTCGATGAGGTGTGGTAAGTGAGAAAATGTAACTGAAGCGATGAATTCGAACTCTTCTTCTCGATCTTCATTGACGATAGTACAGTGATACGGCTATTTTTTGAAGCTTCATTTATTGATTTTTTGGAACAAATATTCTTCTTCTCAGTCTTAATATGGTCGTTGAGTCTTTTTTCGACAGTGGCATCTCTTAATCGCTTTCTGCATTCGTAGCAGCAGATATTCGGCTTGTTGCGTGACCTCCAGCATATTTTGCAGCGCTTGCCTTCGGTGACGGTGTTGTTGTTTGAAGCACTGTGTGGCCATGGACAGTCGCTCGTGGAAAAATCGGGGCTGGCGCATTTTTGACAAAATTCCCCGCTGTAGGGTTCAGGGCACTGACGATATGCGTGACCTACTGTGCCGCAATTGAAACATCCATCAGGAGCCTTTGATCGAAAACGAGGGTCGCGGATCTCGACTTGGGCCTTGAAGACTTTATCCATTGTTGTCTGAAACACCTTACGGATAACCTTCAATTTTTTATGAAGATTTTCGCAGTTTTTGTAAAGTGATTTATAATCGTAATCATACGAATCAATGATTTCTTCCAACTCATAGATCTTTGCTTTTTTGTGATTTAATTCGACGGTCGCAGTTGACAATTTATCGTTTGTATCTCTCTCTTTGGAAGTAATGTTGAATAGAGTCAGATATAGATCGGCTGTGTCAGCTTTAACAATCGGAGCAAGCTCTCTGGTCGGGATTTAAGCTGTTTGTTTAAAGAACGAATTACTTTAGCTTGTTTCAAGTTGTCGCGCTCGAGCGATTAAAGTCTCGTGATGAGTCCATCCATGTCTTGACGTTTAATGGCAAGCAGTCCAGAGTCTTCAACAGGAAGATTCCATTGTAGGTGTGAATTTTCAAGGTCGGTTAATGTTGGAATGATGCGTTGCACTTTAAGCTCGCAGAAATCTTTGGCAGCAAAACCTCCTTCTTTTGATGCAGCCATACTGGTAATATACTGTTTCTATGCGTTTCGACAAAAGAAGAGTAAAACTCTAGGAAAGGGTTAAACCCTTGTCGATCGTCGGAGAGATAATGATCCGCTGCTGTTGGGCCGTGTGCTAGATATACTCATTTACTTTTTTTTTTAAATGTTAGTTTCTCGAGAAATGTGGCTTGAAAAACCAAGATACAACAATTGCATGAATATTTATATTATTAAATAAAACTAAATAATATTTATGAATAAAACTCGTAAGTCGTTCGATAATTAATTAATTAAATGAAACGAAAGAATGTGTGTTCTTTGTTTTGTGATGGCTTGGCCTTGATGCAAGCAAAGATTAATTAAAATATAAATTATTTTTTTCGTTAATATTAATAATAAATTATAACATAAAAAATAAAACAATAATTGTCAAATAAAAAGATGATTTACAAAGAGTTCAAGTAGAAACGCCATTTTCGCAATTTTTGCCGCTTCTGTCACTTACTCATGGAACGCCAATTGGAACACTATGCCGCTGAAGTGGTTAAATCTTGCTTCAATTATGACAATAAAAAAAACCTTTCATTATTATTTATAAGTATTAACTTGCGGCATTTCTGAGATAGAAATTGTGATATAGAATGAACATAAAATTCAAACGTAAAAACAGTTGTTGGCCCTAAAAAGGGACGATTGTTTTGCGTGTGGGTTTGGAAAATTTATGTCTCTATTCGTCATCACAATCGTCTGAGTCCAACTGAAGCGATGATTTCGAACTCTTCTTCTCGATCTTCATTGACGATAGTACAGTGATGAGGCTATTTTTTGGAGCTTCATTTATTGATTTTTTGGAACAAATATTCTTCTTCTCAGTCTTGATATGGTAGTTGAATCTCTTTTCGACAGTGGCATCTCTTAATCGTTTTCTGCATTCGTAGCAGCAGATATCTGGCTTGTTGCGTGACCTCCAAAATATTTTACAATGCTTGACTTCGGTGACGGTGTTGTTCTTTGTAGCACTGTGTGGCCACGGACAGTCGTTCGTGGAACAATCAGTGCTGGCGCATTTCTGACAAAATTTTCCGCTGTAGGGTTTAGGGCACTGACGATAAACGTGACCTACTGTGCTGCAATTGAGACAACCCTCAAGAGCCTTTGAACGAAGACGAGGGTCGCGGATCTCGACTTGAGCCTTGAAGACTTCTTCCATTGTTTTTGGAACTCCTTACGGATAACATTTAATTTGTTATGAAGGTTTTCGCAATCTTTATAAAGTGAATTATAATCGAAATTATACAAATCGATAATTTCTTCCAACTCGCGTATCATAGCTTTGTTGAGATTTAGTTTGACGGTGGCAGTTGATAATTCATCGAGTGTTTCTCTATCTTTGTAAGTAATGTTGAATAGAGTCAGATATAGATCGGCTGTGTCAGCTTTAACAATCGGAGCAAGCTTCTCTGGTCGGGATTTAAGCTGTTTGTTTAAAGATTGATTTACTTTGTCTTGTATCAAGTTGTCGCGCTCGAGCAATCAAAGTCTCGTGAGGAGACCATAGAGGTCTTGCCGTTTGAAGGCAACCAGTCCAGACCTTCGGATATATAACGAGCCTCCGTGACCCGTGTACGATGCGTGGATGACCTTCGGATATCTCGCTGCATGTCCGTTGCGGTGGTATAGTTGCTGTTTCTATTCGACTCGGCAAAGTGGAGTAAGATTGTAGAAAGGGTAAAACCCTTGTTGATCGCCGGAGAGGTAATGGCCCGCCGCTGTTGGGAGAGGCGTATTTATACCCGCGTCGCGAGTAATCTTCACTTGTGTGGTCGATTCACGGACGGGTTGGGGGAAACTCGGTGTGTCTTCATCGTCGGCGTATTGTGTCAAAAAAATATAAATGAAAAAGAATAGATATTAAAAACTAATGATGATTTGCTGTTTTTATCCTTTTTATCCTTTTTATCCTTTGACTGGTAGGTGAATTATTACTAGTTCCAGGTTTCACTTTGCTATGATTGCCGTGTGTTTGCACTAATCGATAATTAGGGCTTACTTCCTTGCTTTTGAGTTGTTTTTTTATCGCTTTGAAGTTCAAGATCCGTTTTTAGAGTTGGTCGATCAAGAATACTAACAGAACGTAGTTTCCATCCAAGTGTTTCATCTGCACTGATTATTTCTTGGGGTGGTGAAGCTTGAACATAACTCGGCTGATATTCTCTTTCAACGGGAGAAGCCTTCATCGCACTTGTTGTCAGACGGTCGCCATTTTTGTTGACAGTAGGTGTAGATTTTAGAAACCTGTCGATTTGTTCGAGGACGGTAGATTCAGAGAGATTATCTACGTTATGAGGCTGTTTGGTGTTGTGAGATGGATCAAATTCTACACTATCGCTATCCGAACCAAAGAGTTGAAATAAAACAGTTTTACGAGACTCTTTTTTTAGCTATTTTGGTGTTATTTCGAGTTACGCTCCTCTTCTTCGTTGTCATTAACATTTTTAATCATGTCTCGAAAATACAAATTTTCATCGGATATCAGAAACTGTGGAAATTCTTGAATGTCACAACGAACCTCGTCAAGCAAGATTGACACTTGCTGCACAGCTATTTTTCACGTCGATGTTTCGCGAGTTGTATCAGATGATGATAACGATGATTGATGTTGTGCCTTAATTTGTCTCATCATTTTCGCGCCCAGGCTTTTATTCACATTCTTTTTGTGTTTGTGACAATGTTCTGTGCACGAATTTGCTCCTTTCACTTTTGTCCCTTTCGTGAGTTTCGCTTCGCACGTCTCCTGTTTCTCTTCTTCTTCTTCTTCTTCTTCTTCTTCTCAGTATCGACAATATCGTTGTTTGTCGATGGTTCAACATCCTCCCTGCTTGTTGGTGGTTCAACGTCATCTTTACTCGTCGATGGTGTTGGTTCACCAAGTTTGGTAGTTTTCTTCTTTTTCGATAACAGATATTGAAACTGTGGCGTGAGTCGGCTCTCAAAGTGAGTATTAAAGTTGGTCTTGAATTCTCGATTCATTTGACGGCTCGCTTCTTTTGATAATCGCAGAGCGAAATTAACACTTGTAGAATTCTCGATTTCCACGTCTCTCCTTGTACTTATCTAACAATTGTACAAAGGCTTCATCTCGTTGCGCGGAAAATTGTTTTCTTTTCAGAGGAATAAATAGATGTTCGTAGTTGGGTCCATTCTTGCTTTACGATTCGAGAAGATTTTTATTCATTGTACGATATAAAAATGTAATGCCATGAATGAGACTTTTGATTTTCATGCGAGAAACAATTTTTGCAATCTTCGAGAATTCTTTTCGGTGATGAGACGTGATTCTGACATTGTAGCCAAGAAGATTTTAACCATACATTTTCTAGTATCTTTTCGTTTTGCGCGTTTCCTCGCCATTTCGTTGGCGAATTTTGGTTTAATTTTAGAATTTTTCGTCAGATTCCTTCACATCGTTCTTCTTCTTCTTTGGTACTTTTTTTTTGGTTTATCACTATTCCCCTTTTGGTTTGGTGCACTATTGAATTTACTTAATCATTTGATTTTAAGTTGGCAGCCCAACGTCTTTTTGCGTTTTATTTATTGATTATTTTCAACAATGCTGGTAATGGAGAAGTAACATTTGCTGACAAAGTTGAAATGTTGAGCGGTAAAAAATTCTTCAACATTGGTGGTAGTTGTTTCCTCTTTATTTTTGAACATTAAATTGTTGATTTTAACGGTAAACTAATAATCTAATGAAACGGTGATTCTACACGTACGAGGAGGAATGTTCAACCCAACAAAACTTGATTAAAATTAATAAAAGTTGAAGAGAAATTATATTTATTTTTTAGAAAAGTTTTTCGAGAAACTTTGATTGAATGATTTTGTAAAATAAATGTACTACAACTTGTAATGTAATTGCGACAAGAGACGCGTTTATCATGGACCCGGCAACCATATTGGCTTTGTCACTCACACATACAACGACTCTATATTTGCTTCATACGTTTATTAAAGGTTTTCTCACAGTGCCATCTACTGCACTGTTTAGTAGAATAGTAAGATATTATGAGCAAACTGTATATTCTATTAAACAGAGATGTGTCATTGTGTATTATACTAAACATTCAGTTGGCGCCACTATCGGCGTAGTAAATCCTTTACTTTCTTCTTTTAGTGGATACAAAATTTTCTCCCACATATTGTTTACATGTAGTAGTTGGTACACAACAGTAACAGTTGTTATGAAATGTGTGAACGAATCGTTTTGCTTGAGGCCATTATACAATGCCAATGTCGCTTTTATTTCTTCCAGTACAAAAGTATAGGCAATTTTACCAACAAGCTATTTCTCATAAATTAATAACATTATTTGTAAGTTGTAATTGAATATTTATCATTTGATAGTACTTTTTTATTTACTATTCTCGAAAGTTAATTATATATTATATATTTTTTAATGTTAAAAATTGTTGTTTAAATTGTAAACCTTATAAAAACAATATTATGAACTTTGTTATCGTCCATACATGTCTGCATTGCACACGATTCCTATTACGCTTAGTGTGTGACTTATTTGATTGACGAGTAAATCTCCTTTACTTATATGTATACATATACTCTCACACCTCTCTCCGTTACTTCACTTGATGCGCATAAATCATGTATAACATTGGTAAAACGTCAATAAAGTACCCTCGTTATTTACGATCATAATCGAACAGCGTTATCTCTCATAAACACAATGAAATCCATAAACACAAGTATTTCCTATATAACATGACAATAACCACTCTAAAACTATGCAATTTCAAGTTATTAATACAACCAGCATTAGAAATTAGTGTATGACATTTCCTCGATATTGCAAAAATTGTAGGAATACTTGTTTCTCATCGCCGTTGATAAAGTTCCTATTGCGAATAAACTCCTGATGTACTATTATCAGAAAATGACTACTAAAAGACAAGACTGGTCCAAAAGGCGTCCTTTTCGAATCCCTTTAAATCTTAATATTGTATTGTATTATTACAAGTTTAATTTTATATATTTTTTTTAATATTTAGTTCAGTCATGTGTAGTTGGCACAAGTTTTTTAATAAATGGAGAATATAGTTCAAGTTTTTTGGTTCTGTGCGGGAATATTTTTGTCAAGTGCTATAACAACGTTTCTTTCAATAGTTTTGACAATTAACATTGTTTTATCGATATTTGGATCAAATTATAATTTGTACAATCAAGTCTTGCGCGCAATAACCGCAGTTCAATCTCACATCCTTTTTTAAGACTTGAAACCTAAAACTTGTACAATTTATCACAAATAGTATTTAATTCACTTTAAATGAAAATTTTCACACGAAGCTTTCATTACAAAGTTTGCAACTTGTCAAATTTATGAAAAAAATATATGGATATTTTTACTTGATTGTCGACAAAAACATTGAAAGAAATTATTCCATACACCAACAATTGTTTTCAACTTTATAGGGCCTTGTATCAAACTTGTTTATTGAAAATCTATTTATATATATGCTCTGTAATCAAAATAGTAGCTACAAGTTCACGACATAAAAACAGATCTATAAGATCTTGCATCTGTACTTGGAGTAAATCTTGATTAAAACCTTAACTCCAATAGAATTCTTTAGAGTCGACAGATTTAACTCGACGAGAGATTACTAAATTCCAAAGCGCCAAGTTGTATAACTTCGGCTACTCGCTGTTCTGATGCTGTTTGAAACTTTTCTACGCTCCCCAATGGACAAGAAGAGAGAATGCTTTAAAGAAAACGCTTTTAGTGAAACATTATGCCTGTAAAAATGTTGCATTTTAAAGCAGTATTACTTTATGTATGTATGTGATTGACGAATTCGGGGACTGGAACCGCCGGCATACAGCGTTTGTGGCTACTGACAAATACTATTGATACTATACTATTGTATGGTTCCTATATTATTGACAGTTTTAAATCAACTGTCCTGGGTGCTATTCTTCTTGTTTAAATAAGTGGGCAGTTGAAAAATGGAACAACACCAAAGAACATGGCGCCAACTGCGCGAGTCTTGTTTTTGTTGCAACTAAAAATAACGCTATTCATTTGGAGACCTGGTTTTTCATCCATGAGTTTTTTTTAAATATTCACGCATTTAAACATTAAAGCTCATAGCACATTTATAGCGATTTAAAAAGTTGGTTACCAAATATTGAATTGCACACTTACTAGTCGCGTATAAGAAAGACGTGAATTAGCAGAAATAAAGCAGAGCACAGGGACAAGACCGGCAATGGAGGTGGAAGTTAGCGTAGCATTAGTTAATTAGGTTGAGCAGGAGGCGTGACGTCGTAATTATTGCAACGTAGCAAACTCCCATGCCCGCTGAGCCTACTCGCCTGCCTGCCAGCCTGCCAGCATGCAACGACCAAGTTATTAATTGCTTCCTACAATTCTAGTACCCGTTCTAGCAAATTTATCCCTCTTCCCTCGCTCCGACCAGACGCTCCAAACACTAAGCTTTCCCACTAAAGAGAGATGTTCACGTACTACAGTAGGTTTAATAATCTATAACATTCAGCCACGTCATAATTACCCGATAAATATGCATATTATGCACTATAATTTCCTGAATGTTTCTATTTTTCAAATCAACATTTTTTAATTAGTTTTCTTTTTGGATATGTGCATGAAAACACAAAAGTTCTAATGCGTATGAATTTTTGGCTAAAACGTTTTAAAGATCGAGTATACAAATTGTCACAATATATTATAGTTGTTGTAACAAGTTTTTTCTTCAAGGGGTAATGTCAAATGGGTCAAAACGTCCAGACAATGTAGGCTTGTTTAATTTTTTTTTTTATAAAATAAATAAAATTTTTTATTTCAGCACTTTTAAATCTTAAATTACACTATTAAATGAGTAATTTGTAAAATTTTCGTTAAAAAATATTTAGAATCAGGCTCGTACCAACAGGTTCTTTAATAATCCTCCCTAAAAGAGGTGGTCACGACCAGTCTTTTGATGATTGGTTCATTTAAAATAAAAAAGCCAAATATTTTCTGTTAGTGGATGAGTATAACTCGTGATTGAAAGGAGAAATACTTTTTTTGCTGATTAGAACCGATTTTACATGGTCTTAATGGTTTTAAAAATTGTAACTTTAGACAAAAGACACTGTCAAAAATCCAAATTTTAATTTCTTTAAAAACCCTTTGTTCAATCATGAGATATATTCATCCACTGACAGAAAATTTTTTGTACTTTGATTTTAGATAAATCAGTCAAAAGATATATCTTGACCACCGCAAAAGCAATTTTTTTGGAAAGGGATCCGAAGAATTGTTGCTACGTGCCTGATGTTTAATGTTTTTTATCGAAAATTTTATATCCTACTTGATTAATAGTTTACTTTCAGATATTAAAGTGTTTGAATAAAAAAATTATTTTTTCAAAATTAAAATGTTTTTGAGGAATTCGATTTACATATGATGAGTTATACGATTGGAAACCTTGAATGTAAGTATATTGACGAACTTGAATGTGACGCGATGACGACAAACGGAACTTGATGGAAATTGATGTCTAATATGTCGTTTCCTCGTATCACGGAGCTCGATCTCTACTTTGGATGGACGAAATTACTGGTGCTGTAATTTTGCACCTCGTGCGCCAAATCTATCTTCGTTAGGTGTCGCGGAAGCTTGCCATAATTACCCTTTAATTTCATTGACCACGCGCAGAAGCTTTTAGAATCGTGTTCAGCTCACAGCGTGGATACGATGGGCTAGACGATCACTTTCTGACAAGATATCGAGTCTTTATCGCAGCTGAATATTTACATTGGTCGCTTTTACATTTTTCAATGCAACAATAAACTAAATGGAAAAATTAGAAACACGTTGAACATGTACTTGATATTTTTATGTATAGTTTTTATATATATATAGTTGTGTTGAAAAAAGAAGGAAATTTTAAAATGTCACTTTTATCGTAATTTTTTAGTCTCTTTTATATTTATTGTTTTTGTTAAATGTCTCCTATACTAGCTGAGCCCTTGTCTTTGTTTACTTGTCTAGACCAAAGATTTGTTTATTGGTCAACAATCTATAAAACTTTTCTCCATTTATATCAAATCAATGCCTTCTGTTCATTCTGTTCTACACGTGATAAAACTACAATATTTGACAAACTGATTTTTACAACAGTTATATGTATCCTTTTCTTATTTTTTGTGTTTGAATTTACAATTGCCAATTTATTTTGATTAATCACTCTAAGCATTTTCCAAATTCTAAGATTTTCTGTGCTTCATTGGTCTCAGAATCTAACAGGACCATCTAATAGGTTCATTGTGAACATTTTTGCTTTTTACAATTCCCATATTCTATTCATTTATTAAACAAGTTGATTTTTTAAATCATCCTCAGGTTCAAGAAATTGTTTCTTGATAATGAGCCTTATTGAGATGATGAAAAAGAGAAACTCTAAGTGAGTTTGTATATGGTGCGCGATTATAGTATTTCATATCGAAGCGATCTTCTTTTAGGATTTTTCACATTATCCTTCCGCCCTCCTGACCCTGTAGATACTCGCTTACCATCGCATTGTGCTAACACAGCTGTTGCTAGCCGATTGCTCGTACTCAAAACCACCTAACACGCGGCACCATCTGGAATCTTACTTTCTTCTGCTGTGTCTACACACCATGGGATGAAAAACATTCCTCTATTCTCTTATATTCGAGCCAATTTCTCCTAAAATTTCACTCTTTCCACTTTCAAATTGATTCCATTTCTTTTTCTCAAAACAAAATGCATTTAGATGTTGGCACCACATGTTTAGGAAATTTATTTGATATTTCTTTATTTTTTACATTAGTCGTGGCTTAATAATTGCACAGCTTGCTTTCAACTGCCGATAATGAAGCACAGTTAAGCGATTAACTCTTTCGAATATAAATATACAGTTAATACCTACGAGAAAAGGAGAAGCAATAGTGTGTGATGATTTGGAACATGTAGAAGGAAGCTGCATGCGCTTGTGTGCTAATTACTTGGTGTCGGCACATTTGCATCCACGTTCGCGCTCGCTCTGTCGGGTGGCGTTAACCCTCTCATTAAACGTAATTGTTTGCAATAATTTGATGCCACCTGTCTCCCTTCATCGTCGTCGTCGTCTCTGGCAACTTCTCTACGTACCTGATGACAATGCACTCTAGCAATCTGCGAGTACCTTGTGTAGCAACGTACACACAAAAGGCGCGTTCAATTCCACCAACTTGAACTGTTAATGCACCTACTTTCGCTTTATCCTCTTGCCTTTCGTTTTTGAAAACCGCTCAAAATTCCCGAGTTAATTAAATGTGATCGTGTTATGGGATTGTTAAAATAGTGATTAAGTAGAAATTTTCCAGATAAATAATGTCAACGAATACCTACACTTGTTCTACACTTTGTAACTAAAGGTTTCGTAAAATTGACTATTTTTCTTTTGTTGTTGGCGACATTATCGTCAACTTTTGTCTAAAGTGTGGAATAATTAGTTGGCTTTAGATTCAACTAGATTTTTCATGAAAAAAATGTCCCTCATATAAAATTACACAAACATTTATTCCGATTTTCCCAACGCAGTGATAATGAAAGACAAAATTATTTTTATATTTTGATTAATGGATAAAAGAGAAGATGTTGGTGTAATTTACCCTGAGGGGTTTGTTTAACCTGGGTTTTAAAGTTATCTCTTTCGAAAGCAACTCTCTCCTCTTTTAGTGAAAAACCATTTCCTGTCTTCTCTCACGGAAGGTCGACGTCGTCGTCGTCGTCTTTGGTAGCATACAAAGCGCCTTTGGCACTTGTTCGTTCCAAGTAAAATCTATGTTTTCAAAGTTCAATGAGCTTCGATACGTACTTTTGCTCGAGTCGACGCGACGCAGAGACGGCAAATCGTGTTAGTGCATATAGATGTAACGCTAGTTTCGGGGATTGCGCGCACAGACACAGGAAATAAAGTAATCCACCCCCGGCTGATTCACTTGTTATTTTTTATGCCACTTTTATAGAAGATTCTTATTGCTATTTTGTTTTCATTAAACTTGAAGCGCACAAATATAATATATATATATATATATATATATATATATCCATATCGCAAACTAAAGACAAGGGAAATTGCCAACTCTTCTAAATTAATATGCATCATCAAACATTAAACAACAAACATCAAGTCCACAATGTTACGATTTAGGACACTAAATGCAATTAATATTATTATATATTTATTACGCGAAACTCACTTTTATTATCTCTGAAAACTGAAAAGAATAAAAGACAGTCAAGTATATACAAGCCTGGTGGTGAGATCATCCAAAGAACACAGAAAGAGAAAAGAGAAATACAAAAGGGCATTTATTAAATCCTCAGCTGCAAAGATCTCGCTACGGCACTGAATTTAAAACAAGTATACATATCAGAATGAACATTAAAGTATGATTAGATTTGCAATAAATAATTTTCTCATTTCTTTAGTAATAGTAGGTCTTATAGTAGAGTGGAAAAAAGATGTCGAGCTGTAGTTTATTTATCCAATATTGTTTAGGCAATAGAATAAAGCGTAGTTAACTTTTTTTCTCAGTGGTTGCAATGAATTTAGTTTGCTTAAATAGTTTTCACTGGCTAATTTCACATGCAACAAAAATCACACCAATTTTTCTTTGTACTCATATATAAGGTACATAAGCTTGACTTTTTGAAAGAGGAATCTTAAATGCATAAGATGAAATTTGTTTACATTTCTTAAAATCAAAAACAATGAGAGCAAATATGAAAAAAATAGGCTACTTATATTTTAAGGGAAGCAATGGTTTAAGCAATCTCTTTCAGGTACATACATAAAAGGAAAAACAAACAATTCTTTACAATTTTAAAATTAAATTTAAAGTATAGACCACTATTTTCAGCGATATTGCTATCAAACTCTTTCGATAAGACGGGCGGCATCCCTTTCAGTTGTCATCGAACTTGCAAAATTTATTGCTTCTACCTACATTCCGTTTATTTCAGAATTGTCACTTGCTTTATCGTTAAAACTATTTGTCTTTTTCCCTATTGTCCAAGATTTTCCCAGAATTCCGAGTTACTTTTTTCATTGAAATTTCATTTTTAGCAACTTCTTGGTAATTCATAGTCTTTTTCTTATTCGTTTAAAGAGAAAGAGCTCCTACTTTTTCCATTTTACCGGTATATTATTATATATACACGGTCAGTCACTGCAGCAGCATTCTTTTACCCGGGTAAAAGGGCAGCAGTGCTTCTGCACATTTCTAGAAAAGACCTGTACACTGTCAAACTAATGAAGACGATCTTGCTTCACTTGCTAATAATAATATGGTAATTGATTACGCTTTTAAAATGAGTTTTGATAGTTGCAAATAATTTAACAACAAAAGAGTAAATAATATTAGGAAGTATATATAGTTTTCTTCGAATAAATATTCGTTTTCCTGATTATTAAATTATATTAAAGATGAAAACTGACAATGTTTATTATATTTTAAATGTATATCTTTTTAGGGAATTGGATCAAATATTGTTCAAAATAATTTTTTCATGTTCTTTAAACATTAATATTTTCTTAAAAAATAAATAATTACACATTTCACAAACGCGCAGCAATTGACGCACTTACCCTAATAGGTGTGTGCATGAAATTTTCAAGTTCTCCTACAATTATTGATTAGAATATCGAAAAATAACGTAAACTTGAAAAAATAAATAAAATGATGCACGAGGGGAATCGAACCAATGACCTTATAGGTTTTATAGACAAACCACTATGCTGAAGACGCGTACATGCAGTAAAGTTTTATAATTTCTCAGTATAATTGAGACAAATTGAATCAAATAAGGTTGCACAGCCTTTTATTTCTCTTTGATGATTCACGATTCGTATCTAATGACGACGACGACAATGATTGTTGTTGTTGTCGTGCCTTAATTTGCTATATCATTTTTGCGCCAAGGCTTTTGTTATGCACTTTCTTCTTGTTTTTTCGACAATGTTTACGAGTTCTCGATGCGAATTGTCTCTAGCTCAAACTGTAGTCTAAAGTCAGCCCTCGTGAATGTTTTCGGTGTGTGTGTGTGAATGAATCGAGAGAGCGATTTTCGATTTTTATAAAATATTTTATTATAGTTTCTATTTTGCGATAAAAATTTGTCAACTCGTTTAATTTCTCAATTTTTTAATTTACAAAACTACTTTTTTAAATTTAAATTCAAACAATAAAATAAGTATAAATTACAATTGATTAAAACACTTTTACAAATTTCTTTATTTCAATTTTTTCTTTTTAATTAAGTACAAAATTTTTTTTAAATCAAAACAATTTGTCTTTTGTTGTCCGAGTTGAAAAATTTTCCATTTTACATATTAATTATTCACATTAATAATATTTCGTTTTAATTTATATCAATTTTTTTTTTCATTTGAAAATTTTTATTCTTTAATGTTTTAAAAACAATTGTACATCGACAAAACTCCTTCATGTTAGCCAATGAATTGCAGACCATGGTGGTTTGGAGGTGTGTTGAATGAAAGTTGCGACACAATTAAGATAATAATCTAGGTACTATACTCGTGCTGTATTACACCAACGACTTATGTGCGAGATACACGTGTGAAGATGTAATTAAAGATAGCATTGTGCTATAATTCGAAAGTAAAAAGTTCTGTGTGACACACAGTATAATATATATACAGTAAATTACGTTTTTATGTGCCCTAAAGTAATCACAAAAAATCTGCGCGATCAATAAGAACAAATGAAAAATAATTATTCACTTTTAACTTTTAATCTGCATAAATAAATAAATAATATACAACATTTTTATACTCTAAATTAAATTACCTGAATTAATTATTTATTTATATATATACATATATATATATACATATATAAATAGCTATTAATAAATTTTTAGAAAATAAAACCCAAAACTGTTTTGAATTTCTTCACATTTTCATCAACTTGAAAAAGGGCTCAAACAATAACATGCTCTGGGGGGCCTTTTGTAAATAATAAACTACCTCTCGACTCTACTCCCTGACGTTTGTTGATTAGAATCGACACTTGTGTCTTTGGAATAAAAAGTACAATTGTAAACAGGGCCAAAGCAGCTAAATTGTTGACAAACGATAGGTCGAGTCAGACCAGAATGACCATCTCCAATCACTCCATTGGACGATTGATTATGCTGTTTGATGAAATTAAGTCATTTTCTACTGTTGTTAATTGATTGACTCAATTCACATGCAAGTTAATTGAATGACTCGGTCGGATTATAGAGTAGTGTGAAATGAGATGTAAAAATCTGACACTAAGTAGAAAATGACTGAGAGCAATAACTGAATAAAATGGATATAGTATATGAACCCTTGTTTTGCTATGCTTCCGCAGCAGTTGTTTGTGTGTGTGAGAATAAATGTTATGATTGTGTAGAAACAGAGATGTATGCTGGGACAAACTACACCTACAAGCAATGTAGGTAGGACATAGAGGTGCAGCAGGCGGCAGAGCTTTGGCGCATGGTTGTGGTGGTGATGACGATACCAGCGCCGAGTATGGTCGAATCGAGAAATAAGCTCAGGGGGTTGGCCCGTGAGTGAGCTGCTGCTCAGCAGTCGCGGAAAACCATCATAGTTGGTCGTATGTTTTTTTATCCGACGCGTTTAATCCTTTATTGTTTCTTGTTAATCATCAAATTTATTTCAACAGTAGTAGTACCTGTACGGAGAGTGAAAAGTTTACAATTTCAAGATTTAAAATTCCAGAATCACTGAGAATCGGTAAAGTGTCAATTATATACAAATATACTTGGAAAATGCAGTTTGGCTTATTATGCTAAAGTTGTGCACCTTTATTTAGTTTAAGATAAACTGTATTTTGTGCACATGCAAAAATGGTTGCTACTCTAAAATTTTCGATCACATCGAATTGTCGATAAGGTTATTTTTTTGACCCTTATTCAATAGACTATTGAATAAATAATTGTACAGTTATTTTTCATTAGCTATGTAGCTAAAGATTCTTTGTTCGTGGTAGTTGCATCCGGAGTATCGAATCATTTTCCTCTCTTTTATACATCGTAACACAAGTTATATATGCCTACAAAGCTTTTTCAAACCAATTTCAGTTTACCGATTATTTATGGCATTAGTACTTGACACATTCATATTGAAGATCCTCTATTTATAAAATGGATGTTTTCCAACGAAACAGATAATTTTATGTAGATATATTTAATTTCTAAAAAAAACTTTCAGATCACAGAACAAAAGTAACTCTAATTATTTCTTCCAATTATAATTATTATTAAAAGTTTGCTAGCATATCGATAATTATTCAAAAAATATTATATATAAATATTATCTTTAGATTAAATAATTCTCCTTTTTTAATTTTTACACACTAAAAAAGTAAACTTTAAGAATAGAATTTACTCGGTATGGTTTGTACGTTAGTGATAGTAGAGGTTGACAGCTCTATGATATATAGAATACCGAAACTCGAAAATTGCTAAACACAACTTAATTCAGCACTGTTACAAATCAATAAAACTCGGCAGAGTACAGTTGAGTGGGAGGTTTCGAGAAGAGGCGTTTGAAAAATTTGTTAATCTTGTTTATATAATATTTATGGCTTACTTTCTTGTTATAATGTATGTCAATTTTAATATGATATATTATAGAAACGAATGAATGTTCTCCTTGGGTATAAAAAGATTGTACCAAAGAAATTATATTTTTACGAATAGACACTTGATAACTTGAAATAAGCTTCAATATAAACATTAATATCAAGTACATGATCGTCACAAATTTCAAGTTCATTTAGACGCATGTTCAATTATATAAGAATATATAATAAATGGGAATTATTAACATCAACATTATTTTAATAACAACGTTGCTCATCTTAAATGCACGTATAAGGATGTTGTTCTAAAAGCATTCTAAAGACAATCCATCATCATTAGAATATTAATATATTATCGATAATTATGTATTATTAATATCTTCAAGTGGTAGAGGTATTGCAGGAAACTTTATATTTTTTTAAATGATTGCTTATTGAAAAAACATTATTAAATAATTATCTGGCTGTAGATTTATATACAATAGACAAGTTTCATTTCTAATATATTTTAATAAAATTAAATTAAAACATGCCTTGGCATAAATACTTTATTTGAACAAGAAACTTGATTTTGTTACAGATCAACTGCAATCATCATCATCATCATCAAGCGCTCACGTCAAGTTACTTGAAAATAATAGAAACATGATTGAGGAGAAAATTTATTTAAGGTAACAGAAGCATAATGTTTGAAGCACTAGACTACCAATCTCTTTTAAACGAGTGGTAAATCATTTTATCTGAAGGAGTTTATGAAGAAAAATGGAAAAAGTGAAAAATAAGTTTTCGTTGCAAATTGGGACTTGGATGTTTAATGGATTTACAATTAATTATAATGGTGCGATTTTAAGTTAAAATTCACCCGAGTTTGCATCAAAATAGTGTGTGAACAATGTCGTGTATGTTTAAGTGAAGGTAAACTATCATATGAAATTCAGTGCCTGGAAAATTCGTGGTGCAAAACTTGCAAATTCTAAAAGTGAGTCAGATTGCAATGTTAGTTTGTGATAATCACAAACTACTGCTTAAAACAGAAAAAATGGCAAAACATTAATAAAGATGTGTATAGAGAAAAAATTATATAAATGGAGATCTCAGTAGTTTTATTTGATTGGTGTAAGAATAAAGTTGAACTTTCAAAAGTGTATAAATCTGGATTTTAAGTACGAGAATCATTACCAGGAATGCAGGAGATCCGCAAAAGGTGGTTCAGCGCTGTTTGGTCGCTTCTAGCTGTCTTGTCTCATCATTTAGGTAAGAAAGAGAGAAAGTACTGCGCTCGTTGAGAGAATGTTGTTTCGAATTTGAGAAACAGGAGGAGGCTAATTAAAAACTCACAAGTCAACTCGATTAAGTGCTGCAGCTAATTTATCACTATATCACGTACATTTTATACAAGTTGTCCTATTTACGAAAATAAATAGTGAGAGATATTGAACGCGTGAGGCTAAGGGGAAAAAAGAATTAATTCACCTTTATATTGAATATAAATATTTTGAATTTAACAATTTTTATCAAATAAATCTTTTATCACTTGGGCCATATTTTTTACTGACAAAATCTGTCATTTTTTCACTACCAATCAGTTATATTTTACTGTTTGCAAAAGCAAAAAGTCAGTCACTGACTGTGTCCGCAGTTGAACAGTGATTTTCAACTGATTCAACTTTAGAGACCCGGTAAGAAGAGGTTGATTAAAATAGATTAAAATGTATACAAATATCGCTAAATTCTGAATCATTTCAATGCCAAACTTATGTCATTTTTGAACTTCCATGTTTTAATTCCTTTAAAGATAATTCATCTGCACACATTTATATTCTATTTAATTCGGTATACATTTTACTTCTTATTGGGTAATTAGAATTGAAAACAATTTTATTCTGTTTAATACCATAAAATTTGTAATCATTAGAATTTCATTTATGACTTAAATATTGCTGACACTTTAATTCGTTTTAATGAAAAGGTAATAAAATGCATTAAAATGAGTACATATATGGTCAAAATTCAATAGGCTTTTAATGCCAAACCAATGTCATTTTTGAAATTTTGTGTAAACATTTCAATCTATTTTAATCAACCTCTTCTTACCGGGGAGCAAAAGTACTTTTTTTTGAAGGAGGAATTTGATACTACGAGCCTGATTTTTAATATTCTTTAACAAAAATTTTATATGATACTTGATTCATAATTCACTTTCAGACATAAAAGCGTTGAAATAAAAAAATGTATTTATTTTATGAAAAAAATTTTATATGATACTTGATTCATATAATTATTGTTTTTTAAATTTAGCACAAATTTTTCCAATAGTCTACATATTTAATGATCGAAAACATGCAAACAATAATGAAATTTTTCAACTGAAACCATTTTGAATTTTTTTTTTAAATGGCACTTGATAAAACATCTATATATAGTTTTACATAAAACTGTACATTTTAAAAATAAAGAGTCAATAGTAGAAATATAATATAAAGTTGAAACATCACTTTCTTATGTTGTAAATGGCTTTAAAATCGTCAACCAGATTCACACAGTACTTTCATGCGTTACATGTTGGCTGAAAATTTAGTCATATACACATATTAAGTTTAAATAAATGCTTCATAGAATGGAATCAAACTGCACCATCACGTTTTTTGCGCAAGCATACATAGAGAGGGTGGGAATATTTTATTTGGCTTTTCAATGTAAAAACGTGATCGTGTGTGGTTGCTGGTTGGCAAAGTGCCAGGACTATGCACGACATAGCAGTTGTATTTGTTGGTTTCCGTCTCGTTAGGCGGAAAATCAATTTATTTTTATTCTTAGTGGTATATATTTACTCATAGAGGAATACTATATGTATACTACAAATATTTGGACTTTTTTTTGCAATTGGCATTGTCAAAAAATCAATCCAATTCACTTTTAAATGTTCTTTTTGAAAGTATATAATAGAGACAAATATGAAACTTTCAAGTCGTTTTGTAGACGCCGCGCCGCGGTACCATCAAAAGATGTTACAAAAATATTGTCATGTTAATCAAAAGTACAATAATCGAAAGTTGTCACTCTGTACAATCTGGATTGCTACCGATGCAATCTAGAGAAAGCTGCGCTGTTCTCTCAGTACAAATATTGACTGATTATCCTGCAAGTTTTTATTCATAATAATTATAATGATTGTTATTCATTTTATATGAATTTTAGAAAAAAAATCTTGACCTTTTTCTTGTATAAATCTTCTTTTTAAAAAGGTTCAAAAGAATTTTGTAAATGGTAAATTGTTAAGTCGATATAATTCTGTAAAAATCGTTCTGCTATATCTCTTATCTTCTGCCCTTATTAAAACTTTTGGCTTAAAAAAAAAGTAGGAAAAAATTCCCTTGCACGTCCTACTCGCTTATCGCACTACAACTGTGAGACTAAAAGTGTAAAAAATTTGATTTAATGGGATGAACACTTTTAAATACCTTCAATATTTGTGCATTAAGAAACCGCAAATTACAAGTTTTGCATTTTTCTTGACAAAAATTCATTCATCTCTATTATTTAAATTCAGTATGTGCGCAAGGAATAAAACAAATATAAAGACATATTTTTCAAAATACCTCCGCTTTCTTAGTCTATTGTAATTTGTTTTTAAAGTTTATTGACAACCTAGTTGGTGAATTATCAGTTCGCGTAAAATAAGAATTTAACCCTCGGAGAACACATGGGGTCATTTTGACCCCACGGTTTTTTGCGAAAAGCTTTTTATCTATTGTTTAATATTTTTTATAAGGATTTTAAAGTCCACAGACTTATTTTACAGAGTTTAAACTAAATTTTTAAAAAATCTTTAGGTTAATCAGATGAACAGTTCAAAATTGGTTGAGCATTGAAAAATGATTTAAAAAAGAGGTGTGTTCTCCGAAGGTTAATATTTATAATTTTAGCCTCTATTGTAGATAAAATTGGTCCATTTCTCTGAAGGTGTTGATAAAACTTTTAAGTGATATTCAATTCCCCTCGCACTTACATGAGTAATCATATATATTCAATATAAAATGATAATATATTAGTATGCACCTATTAGGGTCCTAGGTGTGTCTTTATAGTCGAGCAAATTGACACAAGTTTTGTAAAACTATACCCGAGACCAAAAGACGCACCTAGAGGACCCTAATAGGTTCATACAATATTTTATGTAACGGAAGCTATAGTTGTGGTCACTCTGCACTTCCTGTGCAGAGTTGCGCATGTTAATTTTCTCCTTATTGTTTAGTGCAAGTAATCATGGTGGGGAGTATTCTCATTATTACCCTACACCCTTGTTCACAGGTCAATAATGGATTTATTATTGCCTTTGGGTAATAATGAGTGTACTTCCCAACGACTACTCGCGCTGGGTACTAAAGAGGAACGCCTTGTTCATTCTAAATCTCAATCAATGAAAATTTCACAGATTCAGATTTAGTGTTGCATAAATACATTTACGCACAGTAGAGATGTGGGAATAATTCGATTTGATTCTACTATTTAAAGATTTCTTGTGTGATACCAAGCAATATATCATTTACTAAACATTATATTTGATTCGAAATAAATTTTAACTCGAATCGCCTTTAGATCTTGTTTCTGTACTTGTACACGATCTTGTACAAGAACATTTTCTTATTCTGGATGTAAACAAATTTTAAATTCTTGCTCAGGCACATATTTTCTTGTATCAGTTTATTTTTTTGTTCAAATCCAAAAGCAAAACCTTTTTAATAATAATAATAATAATAATAAAGAAAACCTATATTAAAAGCTACAGCTAAATTAAAATGTATGAATTATGTCTACGTGTTTATATATAGTTGGTTGTAATATTAGTCAACATTGTCGTCGTTTCCAACTGCCACAATGACTATCTCGGCATAAAATTCTTTTCGGTGCGTCGCGGAAAACAGTTGACAGTGATGATGAAAGTTGTCATAAGCAGCGTACTAAAGCTCCAAAAAAAAAAAATTCTTTGCATTCATTTATTATATTCAACCTTGCTTAAATGAAAAAGTAATTTTATAGATAATGTTAGTTTTTAAAAAGTATCAAGACTTGATTTATTTCTTGTTTTTAAAATTTACAATTCTCAACTTTTTCGCAGTAGGAATTTAGCAAAAAAAAAGATGACCGCATTCAAACATTGATTCATTTTGTATATTTAGTTGTAGCATTTCATTTAAGCCACCTAATAAAACACATGTCTCATTATCTATAGATGAATAATCTGATGATATATATAATGATATAAAAGTCTACTTTAGAGAAAACTTGAAAACTTGACACTCAATATACCTCTGCCAATTATATGGAAATAAAGAATATTACAATATATAATATATACTTTTCGTAAAAGATTTTGAAAATTGTTAATGTAAAGATAAGAAATTGACCACGTGTACTTAAGTGTATAATTTGAGCGTTAGAACAGTTAAAGTAAAACAAGGAATAAAAAAGACTTGAGTAGGTTTTTTTACATTAAGATATCCAGCACGACAATTTTAGTCAAGTAGAGAATCGCATGTAAAAAATTTTCCATCACCATATTGGGCTGCGCCATTTACTTCCTAATAAAAGGCCTTTACTAAGGTTATCCTTTTATGTCACAAGCAGAGTAGAGGTGTCGGCCGAATGTCCAACTTCTTATCGAGATGGCAACACGAAACGCAACACTTATCGTCTATCGCCCTCAAAACTTTGATTGTTATATATGGTGGTGGTGGTGGTGGTGCACCTGGAACAAAATTAGCAGCACAAGAAGTGCTGACATCTTGAATTTTCTTTTTCATTTCGATTTTACATATAATTGTGTGCGCTCCCCTAATAAAGAAGTAAATAATCCACCTCATATTAAAAAAATTGGTTGCGATTTCAAGTTTATTAATCGAAAATTGCAGATGAAAGAAGTCTCTCGGCGGATGCGCACGCTGATTATTATATGAATCTGAAGTCAGTTTTAAAAAACTTTGAAAATTTGAACTAAGCTTATAAAACAAACGACTGTTGCTATTGTGGTGACTATAGCGATTACAATGACTCATTTAAAATATAGTAGTTTAGAAACAAGTGGAGATTTATTATTAACAATCAAAAGTTTCAATTTATTAAATCTGATTTCAGTTTCGTAATTAGCGCGACTCCAAAAACCCCTGAATAGTGCGAGTTGAAGGGAATTTGAGTAAATTTAAAAAAAATTGTCTGCCCTATTGAATCTGCTATTTTGAATATTTTGTAAAACTGACTTGTTGTTGTAAGTGGATTTTATGATGTTTAGAAGAGTGAGTATTGAAATTGTTCAAGGTCTTACTTTATGTTAGGTATGGGGTTATTAATAATGAAATGCAATGCAAATCGAAACGATTTAGATGCAAGTTATATAAGTGATTTAAATTGTTCTCTTCTTCCATTATTTCATTAAGGCTGATATGTACTTGAAAATATTTGTTTGCACAAAATTTTTGAAATTTTATCATAGATAAATTCAAATATAACAAGTCCCAGTGCGCATTAATAGACGCATATAACGGGAGTCTCTTGTGTTTTCCAGGATTAACAATGATGCTCCATACGCAAACCATCCCACACAGCACATGATATTTCCTAAATATTTCCTGAATATTTCAATGAAAGATTGAAATATTACATTTGCAAGGTCCTTGAAATATTGCTGCAAATAGGAAAATGTCCGCCTATGTGAAATATTGACGCGAAAGTTTAGAAAATATTTCATTGAAATATTTTGGAAATTTTCAACTTGAATTATGCTTCAATTATTTTTATGGGATTCTTATAGATATTAATCAAATGGCGGTGATAAATGTATATATTATCGGAAAGCATCAGTCAAAATCTTGCAACCATGTATTTAATATATTCACAAGAAGCATCGATCCCGTTTTAAATTAATATATTCGTTACTTGTAATCTTTAAATCAAAAATGTTTGATATGAGAAAGTCGGTATTAGAGATTTACTGTCAAGACCATTCCGAATATAACAAACCCCAAGTTGCATTTTAAAATAGGTACTTTTTCATTTTAAATTCTTTAAAAAAAAGAGCGTTAAAAAATGAATTAGACGATTGAAAATATCAATAGTTGTTGAATTTAGTCAAAATTTTCAAATTGCTGCAGTGAGAGAATTATATTGTATCAGATACAATAAGATTGTACAGAATAACATGACAATATTTTTTCAACATCATTGATGGTACTGAAGCGATATGATCTCGTAGGAGATTATTGTCATTGACTCTTGAAAAATGTGACCGTTCCGACTTTCGAGTATTTGCTAAATTCGAGTTAATTTCCGCGTTCTCTGATAATCGGGCTAGAGAGTGGGGATTGGCGGATTGAATTCTGGGGTCGAAGAAGATTGTGAATAATCAATTTATTAATTGACTTTTGCGATTCATCGATCTCAGGTTCAACGACGGCTATATGCTTATTGTAAGTTTTAGTTTATTTTTTTTATTTATTTCTTACTTGTTTTTTTTTGTTTTCTTACGTAAAGTGTGGCCGTTTTTGGGTAATCCTAAATTATGGCGATTTCAAGGATAACGTTTAAATATTTGATAAAAAATAAGGGACAACCTCGGAAGTCGGAACAAATCACGGTGCCTCGATCGTCCCATAATTGTTCGTGATAATTCTCGATGACTATATATATTAATTTGTCAATCTAATCTTTAGCCATTATGCTTTCCTAAAAATGAAAGAGATGGCAAATCAAGTCGTGAGATGAATTGCGAATGTATATTTGATTACTGCTGTCCTGTTTATGATGATATTACTGATGAATTAAATCATAAATTAGAAAGAGCCTTAAATGCATGTATTAGATTCATATATAATTTACCAAAGACTGAGCATATCACAAAATTTAGAATTGAAGCGGGTATTATTATTCGAGGTGCAAGGCTTTGGAACAAGTTGACTATTAAAATTAGAGAATCGTCGAATCGTTTCTGTTTTAAAAAGATGTTTTTTAATTTCCTATTTCAAGATAATGGGAAATTATTTGATGTAACTTATTGTTAGCGATTCACTAATTATGATTATAGTATTGGTGTCACTTACTTCTGAAAGTAAAGTATAAACTATTGTTGAGTTAATTATTGATTGTTATAATAATATTTCTTTTTTGTTACTGTTATTTTTCATATTACATTAAATAATAGATAGTTTGACTGTATACTACTTTAATAATAAGCACGAGTTATATTACATATTTTTTTTTAAAACTAATATGATTATTACTATGTACTGTTCCTTTGAGGGCTTGTTAGCCCTAGGAACTTGTTTTTTTCTAAATAAATAAATAAATAAATATTAAAAAAATCGTTACAGGACTCGGTAACATAATAATGATGGCATAGGTTGTTACATCAAAATTTAAACATCCATTTCTCTCAGTGTGGGTTATCTGTACGAATCTTCTGCTAATAATACTCCACGTGAAATATGATTCCCGGGAATATGATGCAAAGAATTTCCCGGAAATTTTCTTGGACCATTTTCAAGAATTATATATTTCACGTAGATTAAAATATTGACTAATTAATTGACGCAGAAATCGTAAAAATTGTGTGCATTAATGTTATTACTGTCCTAACCCCAAATCTTAACAAATACTTTTTTTCCAGAATGTTCAGCGAAAGGAGGAGGTGGCTCAATAGTTGAACATCATCCATCTTCATATTGGGAACAACCATTTAGTCAACCCTATTTTGATAATACAACAAAACGAGAGACAATCACAACTGTTGGTCAAACAGCGTATCTACACTGTAGAGTTCGTAATCTTGGCGATCGTGCTGTAAGTAAAAAAAGGCTGATCCTTTTTAATTAAAGCTGTTGATTAAACTCACGTTTCCAAATGAAATGTATAGTATACATCCTGCGATTAAAGTCAATATAATTGTAGTCTATAATTTGGTCTCATCTTTGGGGGGGGGGCGCATTACGACCTGATGGATTTTAAATAATTTTCATAACTAAATTTTTTAGCAAATGTTTTTTTTAAATTTTTTAATTAATACACGCAGAAACTGTTTCTTCTAATATTCAATGTATTTGGTTAATATCTTTCTTCTAAAAGATGTTTATATAATTTTGGGATTTTCAGTGCGCGGTGTATTGTGTCAATATAATTTCAATTTTAATACGAAAATTAAAAAGTTTGTCTCGCATCTATTATAACACGGCGTACAACCTTTGCCGTGTACGCAGAAATTTAAATGTCAGTTTTTATTTGTGTAATTATTTTAAACTTTATTTCACGTATAGATGGAATATACAAGATTCACTCTAAACCAAATAACATGTACCAATTTTAACTATTGGCCAATGAGTATTGGCAGACTATAAATAAATTTTTCATCTCTTTATTTAATATATTTAATATTATGTTATACTGATGATGATGATATTAATAACTAGAAATATTTAAAAAATCCAACAACTTGATGTTTGTTTTACTGTCTTTTGGACGCGCATATAGGTGTCATGGATTAGAAAAAGAGATCTGCACATTCTCACTGTAGGAATCTTAACATACACAAATGATCAACGCTTTCAATCGTTGCACAGTGATGGAAGCGACGAGTGGACATTAAAAATTAGTTCATCTCAAGTTCGTGATAGTGGCATATACGAATGCCAAGTCTCGACAGAACCAAAAATCAGTTTGGCCTATAAACTCAGTGTAGTAGGTTAGTATCTTTTAAACAATAAGTTGAATAGTTTAGCAGTGAATGTATCATTTTATATATGGTTTGTAAACTGTCAAAGTCGAATCTATGCAAATAAAACATACAAAATAAAACATCTCAACACCATTATTACTTACATTAACCGCGATGATTTTATTAATTTTTAACCATACCTTATTATCTTTTATGCAGTTTCAAAAGCAAAGATTCTTGCCAATGCAGAACTCTACATTAAGAGTGGAAGCGACATTAACCTAACCTGTGTCGTCGAACAGACACCTGAGCCACCGTCCTTCATTTACTGGTGAGTTTAATTGGGTTCTCGCTCGAATCCAATTTCCATCATCTCCAACGGATTATACGAGTGCTGAACTCTTACATTCATTAACACTCTATCGCAAACAAGCTTCTTGAACTCACGTCTGCAGAATTATAGTACATATTAAAAGTTCTAGTCTATAGCATAGATTTGTTTTCAATTATAGACATCAATATCTATACATACATATATAAATGTCAGCAAAAATGTGGGAGAAAAAAAGTCCCACATTTTCAATCATCACTATATATAAATATTGAGTCATTATAAAATTAATTAATAAACTCATAATTATTTAACAACTAATGCATTTCCAGGCATCCGAAATAATTATACTTTTTCACTTGTGTAGAATAAAACCACCGCTCGAATTACTGTGCACAACATAGTAGAGAAATAATAAACATTTAACATATGACACTCATCAATGATTACTATTTCAAAAAAAGGTTTTCATAAATTGTAGTTTGTCTAATATTTTTTTTTGATTTCGCAGGTATAGAGGCGAAAATGTAATAAATTACAGTCAGCGTGGTGGTATCAGTGTAGTTACAGAGAAGCAAACGCGAACGTCGCGCTTGTTAATTTCAAGAGCACTTCCAGCCGATTCAGGCAATTACACGTGTGCTCCTTCGACAGCTGAATCAGCCAGTGTCCTAGTCCACGTACTTAATGGTGAGTGAGTATATGTATAAAACAGTATAGAAAGCGTCATGTCAGATGTAGAGGAGCCATTTCATATAATATATATGTATATATAGTTTTCGACTACATGTTTTCTGCGCAAAGTTTACGTGAAATGATGGCTAATATTCATTGCATATATTAGATGATGGTTTCGTCAATTGTATAATGCATGCAATTATTATTATTATTATTCACCTCAACTATAATATGTAATAATAGCGGAATTTGATCTAAAAAGTCGCATGTGTTTTTCAATAATGTCTTGATTCATCTTTTTATAACATTACTGCACATTTCAAATTATACATAAACAAAAAAAATTCATTCCAGGAGAACATCCTGCCGCAATGCAGCACGGAAATTCCAGCAACAGTGGAGCGACAACTCGCACCCTAGCACTTCTCCTTCTACTGATACACGCTGGAGTGACGAGGTGACTATTCGATCGCGACACGCATTAAACTTGGGCCAATATCCACCACGTCTTTCCACTGTCATGTGCGTCCGTCATTTATATTAGTGACTGTGGATCAACGCGAAAGGTATAAAAACAAAGTAGCTCAGCTGCTGATCTACTTTCAAGAATAGCGTGTGTCGCGAAACTACATCTCGAAAAATAAATGCCAAATATCGTTGCGATTCGCACATTTAAAAAAAAAATTTCGTGAAAAATATCTTTTTTGTAAAACATTTAAAAATTATACAAAACAATGGAAAAAAAATTACACTTTTGTTGTTACCACCTAGTCTAAAATACCATGTCTAGTAATAATAAATTACACCAACATCAATTTATAATTGGCAAAACTCTATAAATTTAAACTCTTAATGTTTATTCATTTTAAGCTCAAGATATTCTTGGGATCTTTTATTTTTGGCACATAATTCACATGGTCATGATTTGGAGGAGAAGAAGAAATTTTTGTTTATACTTGTTAAATAATTGAATTATTGACCTTTTACGCACTATTCGATCCTCCTTCAAATGTAGTATTGAATTATTATTTCAATTAATTACTATTGATGTATTGTAAAGTATGTATAAAAATAAACGTGATTAAGATCCCAAATCGAAATAATCTCACACATTACTAATTTTTTCATCATTAGCAATGCTTGAATATATATATGTATATGTACCTCAAGCAAGCTAATCTTATACCGACTGGCAATACTTTAAAAAAAAAAAGTTGTGCTGTGTGATATTATTAAGCAAGCATAGCATATTTGATGAATAACAAATTTGTTGGAAAACAATTCAAAGAAATTTTGTATTACATTAGTATTTATTTTTTATGAATTATAATAAAATCCAACAACATTGAAATGTGTAACATGATAATTTAATGATGCATACTTTTTCTTTGAACCGCATCATTCTTGAAAATTGTATTACTACAATGTATCCTAAATTTCAAAGGCTTTATAATTTATTTCACTTTAATGACACGAGCTCTATACATTAACAGAGAATTGTTTAATTAATAGTGATTAACAACTTTTAAGACCAGAGTTATCAAATAAATTATTGATACAATAATACTTGAGCATTAAAATTAATTTGAAATCATTTCTAATTTCTCAATACCACTACCATCAAGTTTGTTAAAAAAATAATATTCATCATTTTATTTGGAATTGGAAATTGTCAATTTACTGCAATATTTTTTCTTTATTGAACGCGCAGACAACTTGATGCGATACTACAACAAAGACCTGAATACTGAAAAAAAATGCTATTGAATCTATAGCAGACACATTCACATATGTTAATAAGGAGCTGTAATTAATTTAATGTAATGTGTAGTTCATTTTTTGATTTTGCTATTAAGTGAACAAATATCACATCAAGTTTTACATATTATTTGTTTTTGAACATTTGCAAATATGCGTGCTATAGTTTTAGTAGCGTTTTCCCCTCAGTCAATTGTTTGCTAAATAAATTTGTTATTATTATATACCAACAACAACACTATATATATATATATATATATATATATATATATATATATATATATATATATATATATATATATATATATATATATATATATATATTACTAATTAATAATTAATGCTAAATATATATAGCAACCTCTCTTTTCTACGTTTCATGTTACTCATGTTGAGACATTTTTTTCAAATATATAAAAGTGGCGACCAACAGTAACAACAATTCATTTCTTGGAATGAATATATCGCCATTTTCATAAAATCCAACAAATAAAAACAGCTTACTTTATAAATGCACTACATTCATGCCTGTGTGGGATAAAAATATTTTATATAAGAATTAAGCTGATTCATTTTGAAACAGCTTAATTCTACATTGTATACTACACCTATTCATTTTTATGTATACTTTTTATTTAGTTGAATAAATAGTTTATTTTACATCTTCAATGATACACATTATGCAAAAATAGATTGATTCTTTAAATTCTGATTTTCAAGAATTTTATCAATTTAAATTATAAAGAATGATCTAAATGGGTAGAGTGGGTCAAAAGCGTGTAGCGTTTTCATGATTAATTTCACATCTATTGTGATACAAAAGATGTAAATATATATATGAACGTTAAAAAAATGAGAGTGCCCGCCCTTACATGCGGTTTTGCTCCACTCTCCTCAAATTATACGAAAATTAATAATGAAATACGTTTTTGTATGCACCTTTCTGTTTTTTGAGTCTGCTGTTGCACCATAAATAGTACCATAGTACATTTATGCAACAATCCAGCTTCTTCCCACAAATACTATTTATATGGTATACTCTACATGGACTTGTTGAATTTATATTATTTTAGAACATGTATGTACAGTTTTTAAATATGCTATTAATAGCGTTTGATATTTTCTTGGGAAGTAATTTTTTAAAAAAAAGTAAAAAGAAAATTACTTGGGTTTTATCAAGTTTTGAAAAATTTAAATCCATTTTTTAAACAAAATATAATGTCCAGAGAATACAATTTTAATGCGCACGCGTTGGCTATCATCAATCAAATTTTGTGAATATAAATTGTGCAAAAGGAAGAAGAGATGTATACTGTAATTGTAGATTTTGTAGATAGATAGGCATATACATATCTTGTTTGATGCGTCATTATTTTAAAACATTGTTTAAAAGACTATTGTTTTAACCACCCCCCGAACCTCTGTCACGAAGGCTCAAGTGTTTAATGCTTTGCTTGATTTTTCCAACACACCGCTATTATTAGTGGGGCGTAAGTCAATGTGAATGTTTAATATGCTCTATAATGTTTAGAGTTTAAAACTCTAATAGTAAACAATAACAATAAGACAAATAGTTGGGTATATTTACGCATCTTTCGGATCAAACCACACTACACCTACCACTAATTTGCCATAATTTTCATTTCACAAAATCTCAATAATTGGCACAAGCATCGCGTTTGTTATGAATGTTGATTGGCAAGTGAGATTTATCTTCTATGAAAGCTTTCTGTTTAATCAATCTATGGTATACCATTGTGGAGTTGCATAAGAAGAAAATTTGTATCAACTCGATAGAATCTAGACTATAGAAAATTTTCTGGGTTCGTGATTAAAAGTTTGACAGGCAAAATTGTTGAATACAAATACTAATAATGTATTAGTTTTTGAAATGTGAAACAGAATACACATCTTTTTATTTTTTTTTAATTTTGGTGTTATAGAATGTTTTTATTTTAATCATTATTTTTTTGAAAAATAAACCTTTTACTTTTTCAAGAAAGAAAGAAAAAGTTAATACATATTTACAAAAAAACGTACGGTAATCATCTATAAAACATTTATAATTTTACCCTCATTACGCTAGACTAAAAGTTGATACAAAAAGCTCCATAGCTATACATTTATTCGTAAAACACACTCTTGTTTTGTTTTTTGTCATGAGATGACTATTGTGCATGTATTTGATAAATATATTATGTAAGTGCATAAAGAAAGCTTTAAACCTGAAAAACTTGTGTGTAATATAAAAATCAATGTGTCATGAAGAATCAAAGAGTATTAGGGTGCGATACTGTGTGAAGAGCGTAGTATTATTTATGTAAAATATGTTCTACAACTTGATAGTTTGAATCAAGTGTGATCACACACGCGCATAGACTGTTTGTAGATTAATTATATCCTCCGCATATATGTATTAGTGATTTGACAATGAGAACAAAGCATTGACGTGCTCTTTATTAAATTTATACATAATTGTTTAAGTATTCATTAATAAAGAGTCTATGTATATATATATATTGAACATGAGTGTGTGAGTTTTTTATGTGGGAACTATATACGATTGAGTTTTAGTTTTAGAGACAAATTTATTCTTTTGCTACTTGCTAATGAATAAAAGAAAATAATCATCTCTAATAGTAGGATAATGATAAGATGAGTTTTGCCTGAAATAATATAGAGATGGTGAAAAAAATTGAAGAAATAAGTGAGAGTGATACACTGATGAACTTTTATTCTATAAACTGTTGAAATGATTATAATATTAACGAAACAATATAATTCTATAAAAAGTGACACAACTTGAAATTTGTCACCCGAGATTTTCAAAAAAAAAAAAACTGTGGGTAAACTGGTTTATACAAAGTTGATATAATGAGAAATTTTTCTCCAATATCGACTTTATTAGAAGAAGAAGAAACCAGAGTTTCTGTTGATTTAAATATTTAAAAAAAATAGTGTATACTTGAATGTAAACATTTACCACTAAACTAATAATAAGAGTATTAATGTATATAAAAATTTGTATGTATTAAAAATGTTGAATGATGAATATTGTATATGATACATTGAATGTATCAATGTCAAGAAAAATTTATTTTGTTTCTAAAATATTGCATTAAATTGTGTTTATAAAATACTTGTTATTACCAATGCTTTTCTGCCAACAACAACAACAAATTGAATTATTACAGATTTTTATCAAAAACGTATTATTATACATCATGAAAAGTTTGTTACTTGATTCATTTTTTTGTTTATTCATCAAGTAAATAATGCAATAAATTATTATTATATAGTTTTCAAATGAATCCATGTGTGAATACCCAAGTTTATGAAAATGAAATATTTTTAATTTATATAAGGAAATTGCCCATCATCATATAATAATAAAAGTCGATATACTGCATATATAATTATTTCAACTTTTATTGCAATGGTAGCATAATGCATAATATTTATTCAGGAAATGCAAAAGCTGATTTATATAATGTCTTTTTATTTCATTACATTTACAATATTGTATTATTATCAATTTCCAAAATTATGCAGGAAATGTAGAGACCAACTTTTACTCTTATTAACAAGTGTTTATTTTCTAAATTTTTTGGAAACATTAAAAGTTTCAACTTTTTTATTTCGTCGGATCTTGAAATATTGTAAACACTCGTACAAATATTCCAAAATTCTACGCACTTTTACATATAAACTGCCATTTTTAGAGCCAATTTTTCATTTTAACCAGAGTAACATAACGTTGAGCTTTGACTTGCCATTTTAAAACAAAAAAAAGCCTTTTCTCTTGCCTCAGACCGGGACCGAAAAAATTTAGGGGCAAACCAATAAAGAGTTCCATCTGCACCATAATTGTCATTTTGACTTTAGATTTCAACTTTTTTTCATAGTCTGTCTATTTTTGTTTGTATATATTATCAAGTTGATCATGTTGCGCACGATGACACGCATGTGAAAAGTAAGTAAAACTCGAGTAAAAACTATCAACACAAATTAAGAAACAAGTGGTTGTCCCAAGACGAAAAAGTCTGAATTTAAGGCCTTCCACATCTGGATTCTTTCGGGAGTCAAGGGTTTTATTCCGATCAACCAGCACGTATTTTTATAGCATAAGCTTAGGCCGTCAACTATACAACGGCATATATACTCACCAACCGCGCTTGCAATGACAAGCTTGTTGCAAGATTACGTGCTATTTAGAGATTTCGATCAGTTTTCATTTCAGGCTCCAACTTGATCCTATATGAGGCCCTAATAGGGCCTTTATGATAACATTTCTGCATAGGTACACGGGTTAATATAGAAAAAAATACATTTTGGAAGAAACTAAAACAACTTGAATTAATCAAGAGTTTTGTAGAGTGGAGTCTGCGGAAAGAAAAAGAAGTCAACTCTCTCTTCTTTGAAAGTAAATTATTATTATTTATTATTATTAATCAAGACAATAATAATCGTTGGAGCATCATTCTTCCTACAAATTGAACATCACAACCTTCTCTTATAATCTTTTAAACTTTTTCACAAAAGTTTAGCCCATCAGTAGTAGTACTTTATGAGAAAAACTGCAGAGAATATTTGTAGAGAAAAAACATATACATATAATAGGCTCATTTTTGAAGCGGAATCTTTTATTTAATTAATGTTAAATGCTGTAGGACGTGGCGCCAATAACAACAAACGAGTCTTATTTTTTGCTACTTTTATCAAAATGAATATCGCACAATAATTAGGAGTTCAATTTTTTTCTCTGCAGTAAACCATATACACATGCTTTTATGTTCGCATATACTTGAATGCAAAACAAACAATACTCTGGTTTCGAAATTTGACAAATTTAAAAATGTCTATTAAAAATTTTCAATTTCTATCAACTCTAAAAACTTGCATATTCTTTTTATTAATCGGAAGCAACGCGACAGTACAACCTTAAAAATAATTATAATCTTGTCAGTACAATTTTATCAACTGTATACTGAGAATATTTTAATTCAATATTTAAAAGAATTCAAAAAGTTGAATTATATATAATTGAGAAAGACTATGTGTATAGTCGATTCTATAAGATGATGAAAATTTATAAATGAAAATCATGTTTAACCCGTCAGCACTATCGCTTTTTTTAGTGTCTTACTCGCACTCCAAGAGTTCCCTATATAGGTTGAGTAGTGTTGCGTGAGTCTTTTTCTCTATAGCGCGAGTGCTAACGGGTTAATAAAATCAAGATTACATTAAAAAGAATCAAGACTTGATTCAAGACTGAAAAAAAAAAATCTTTTTACCAAGATGAAAAAGTTTAAGATATATAATCAATGCTAAATTTACGCAATGGTTTTTGAGTAATTTTGCGTGTAAACGCAGGCAGTGCTGAATTTATCTTGATTTAAAATTTTCTTTTTATTGTAATGTATATGGAATTTTAAATTCCCATCTCTTTATTTATTAAAAGTTGATAAAATCATGCGTCAAGTATTATGCAGCTGATTATTATCGTCGCTATAAACGCGCTTCATTTAATCCTAAATTAGTCGCTCAAAAGAGAATACAACAAAATTAAGAAAATGCTAGAATTTAGAGGTGTGCAAAGTTCGAATCGAGAGAAAATTCGACTCGAACTAACAATTCAAAATTCGAAGGTTCGAATTTCGAATCAAATGTCAGTTCGAATCGAATTTTCTCTCGATTCGAATCGGCCAATTCGAAGTTTCGAATTTCGAATTGCTCGACTCGACTAGAGTTTCGAATAAAGTCGGCCAATTCGAAAATAAAAGTTAGACTTTCGAATTGCTATGTAGTGTATGCAGTATGTTGTGTTTCGAATTGGCCGAATTATTCAAAAATCGAGTCGAGTCGAGCAATTCGAAATTCGAAACTTCGAATTGGCCGATTCGAATCGAGAGAAAATTCGATCCGAACTGACAATTCGAAATTCGAACCTTCGAATTTCGAATTGACTAGTTCGAATCGAATTATCTCCGATTCGAATTTTCTGTTGTCGAGTCGATTAATGTTCGGTTCAACTTGATTAAATGCACACCTCTACTAGAATTCAAAAAAGAACTGTTTTCTACAGAAACATCAAATTATTTTTCAAGTAATCAGAACTGCTCTATTAAAAGGTCGACTTTTAATGCGTACTTTAGATAGATACAAATAAATAGTATTTTGTTTTGCATTCAAGTATCATCATAATTATTTATTCGAATAAATTGTAAATAAAAATATAATATGCCGTGCAGTTCTTCCTGCTTCTTGATGTATATGTGAAATGTTTTTTTAACGGTTTAAGGTATTAGTCGCGTAAAATGGTTTTCGTCAGATTTTTTTCAAATTTTGCATACTTATTCCTGAAGTATTTATCTACAGAATGAGACCAATTTCATTAATTTTGACCGTTTCAAAGCTTCAAAAAATGAATTCAAAGTTCATACATTTTGCATGGAGGGAGCACCCAATGCATGTATTAATTTTGTTTAATAATTATTTATATGATAACTAATCGTCAGATTTTGAAATAAAACTACCAAAGTATTCAATTAGATGAAACAAATGAATAGAAAAAACATGACATTTTTTGACCGCGCCAAACTATAAATATATTGACAGAAAGTTAAAAAAATACCTAAATTATATGAATTTCCATACGAACGAATAGAGTGGGGAGTTAAACTATCTCTCTCACTCTCACTGCCCCACTCTAGTAAGCGGCCCGGTAAATTTTTGACCAGAGCGAACTGCGCGACTAATACCTTAAAGCAAATAAATTTCTGTAACATTTTTTTCATTGTATATTTGAATATTTTCTATTTATCTTTAAAATATCCATATGTCTCTTTAAATTTCTTATCTGACTACATAAGTATATAAAGATTTGTAAGATGATTCGCTTGTTAAGTACATTTCACTCTAGAGTAAAGTTTTTTCAGTCAATAACTCTTATCAGTATATGCATTTAAACATGATTATTAAAAATATTTAATATTGTGCACATTGTTTTGATTTTAACAATATAGAGAACAAGTGTTGAGCCTTTTTATTTGGATACAGCTCAATTCAATCACAGACAATAGAGTACGTGCTCTAGAAAAACGTTTACATAATATATGTATTACATAATATACCCAGATAACAAAAGTGAGCGCATATGCTTGTAAAGCGTCACCCACAGCGTGCGACGAAGTCTCACTTGGTGAGGGCAAATGACCACCCATAAGTGTCATCCATGTGGTCGCATATTTTTGTCACAAAGTGCGAGTCGCACGCGTGAGGGTAAAATGCCAGCACGAAAAGAGAGTTTATTAAGGGCCAGAAAAATAATATTAAATGTTGCGTTTTGAATTAATTACAGGCTTTTTACTCGTTGAACTGGAAAAATTACACACTTGATTGGCCAAGGTGGAAAGATGGCCGCATATGGCGCGCTTATTCAAAATTTTGAAAAAATAAGAACACGAATTACTCTTACTTATTTTGTTGCTTTTTACATTAAATAAATGAAATAGTTATTAACATTTAAAATAATAATAATTATTATTATTACATTTTTAATTTTAAATTAATTAATTTGAAATTTTGTAAAATTTCAATTTTAAATGAATTTTAAAAAAACCTAGATTTTTAAAAAATGTTAGAAACTAAAATTCTTCTGAAATTAGTTAAATTTTTTAATATATTTAGTTGATTATTAAAAATAATGGATTTATAGAAGAATTTTAGTTAAAAAAACTAAAACAAATTGAATTTTAATGCAATTACAAATGATTGCAGAAATTCAATTATTTTCAAAAGTAGTCAAATTCTTCTCAAAAATTCAATTATTTTCTACAATTTTAATTATTTTCAAGAACTTTTCTCAATTCAATTATTTTTCATATCTACTACTTTAATAAAAAATTGCCAAAAGAATTCATTTAATTATTTTCATAAATAATTAAATGCTTTTTCGGAATTAATTTTTTCATAAATAATAAAACTCTGCGTAGAATTTAAATTATTTTTAATGCAATTTTAATGGAATTCCTCGAAAAATATAATTATTCTTACAAATTTTATTGAAATTTCTTCATAGAATTAAATTATATTCCAAAATTTTAATCAAATTTTTTGTAACAATTCAAATTTTTTCAAAATAATTTTAATCAAATTCTTCGTAGAAATTTATTCAATTTCCAAAATTTGTCAAAATTCAATTGTTTTTAATGTCTACTATTTCAATAAAATTTTACAAAAGAATTCAATTATTTAAGAAAAATTTTTAATAAAATTCGTCTCAAGAATTCAATTATTTTCAATAAAATAATAATAATAATTTAAAAATGAAATTCAGTTAAAATTTCAGATTACAATTGAATATTGAAATAATTATATTGTGGATTTTTAGAAATAATTGAATTTTCAAAAGGTTTGAAATTAAAATCTTTAAAAATTTGAACTTTTCATACTTTTAATTAAGAATTCTGTAGAATTAATTGTTTTCAAAAAATTTAATTGAGTTTTTTTTAATTATTTCAAGTTTTTAATTTCTAATATGTATTTAATTGAAGAATGTCAGAATAATCGAAATTTCGTAAAATGAAATTGTAAACAAAACAACAAAAGAAATTAAATATTCTACTTTCTTAAGACAGAAATATGGTTACTGACATTTAACAAGAAATTAACATTTGATGATAGTAACAAACATAGTAATAAAAACAATTTAAATTTTGTTAAATTAGAAAATTCTTAAATTTACAAAAAATTTTAATTTTTCTATAAATTTATAAAAACTTACCTTACTTTGAATAAAAATCTTTCAAATTTACTGACTTCTCTGACTTTTAGGCGCCCTCATAATCCTTTTTTCATAAATATTGTTGGACATTAAAAATTACATTATTATCGCAAAACTTTGCGGATTCAAGATTTATAATCTGTTTGTGGACAGTGTTCAAGATGAAATATTAGGTAGTTTTAGCTTTGAACAATTTAAAATATCTTGATAAATAAATAAATACATACATACGAAACAATTATAGAAAATATAACCTTTTTTATTAAACAAATTTTCTGTTATAACTATATAACGGTATACAAACAATTTTCTGTTATAACTATTTAACTACATATAAACAATTACAGTCTACATTTTTTGGTAAAATTGTGAAGAGTTTATAAATTATAATAAAGAATAAATAAAATGTAGGGGAGAATTGGGTAGCCCCGGACAGCGGTTATCCCCGGAAACTCTTAATTTCTAATATAATAATGTGTTTTACTATTGAAATAAATTATAAATGATACTTAATACAGATTATTAATTTTATTTTTGACATATTGACTCAGTTTTTTTATTTCCTATTTTTAAAAAACTTGAAAACCGTTTTGGATAATCGATAAGCTTTAGTGTTTGGGGTTACCCCATTCTCCCTTACATATCAACTCAACTGTTAATTTACTGTAAGTAAATAAGTACAGTGGAACTTGGATTATCCGAACCTCTGTTTTTATTAAAATTCTTTAAAATAAATGAATTGTTTTTAAGAATTTATCTCAATATTCTTGAAAATAGTAAAGTTTTTTGCAAAAATTCAATTTATAAATAATAAAAATCTTTGTAAAAAAATTCAATTATTCTTATATATAAATAATAAAATTCTTATCAGAATTTCAATTCTTTTCAATTCCATTTTTAAATGATCAAATACTTTAAATAGTTTAAATACAATTTTCATTAAATTTACTTATTTTTTAAAATTTTACAAAAAATCTATTATTTGCAGAAATAATAAATTTTTTGGCAAGGATCCAATTATTTTAAAAAGGTTTAATAAAATTCTATTCAAGAATTCAATTATTTTCAAAAAATTTACTTACTAAAAATCATTGAATTCTTGTAAAGTATTTATAAAAAAAATTTGAATATAATTGAACTTATTACAAGAATTTTATCAACATTTTTTCAAATAATTGAATCCATTCGATAATAATTAGAATTATGTTGAAATGAACTTACACTGGGGTCAAAAAGTTTCAGTACATTTGTACTGATTACTTTTAAATGCTCGCTTCACTTAAAATTCAAATATTTCTGTAAAAATGGATGTAAGAGCTATCAAAGTAGGATCATTTAAAAGTTCAATAAATTTAGAGTAAAATGGGCTAAGATATAACCAATTTAATAGTGTAAATATTAAAAATATAATTCTCTAAAGTTAGAGATTTTTTGTGAAAATTGCGATTTTGAAATCTGAAATTCAAGCGTACACCAATTGAAGAACAATTTTTTTTAAGTTTTGATAGTTGCACAATAAAAAGTACAAATTTCATTCTTTAATTCTAGATCAAAATCATTCACATATATTTTAGTATTTTCTTCAAATTCTATAAAAATAATATCTCTTGCTTTAAATTTTTCGAAGAATATAAATTGCAAATTTGTCGTTTTCATTCACTTGTTCTATCAAATAACCACACTTTTGAAAAATATAGAACCTCTTCATCTTAGGAAATTTAAGTTATTTACATGAAATTTATCCCTCTTCTTATAATTTTACAAATTTTAAATCTATCATTATTCCTTATTTTCATTCTAGGTGTCTATTTTTTTATTTTTCAATAAAAAAAGGTGCATATTTTTCAAAAGTGTCGTTAATTGAAAAATTTCGAGAGCAAGGGAAGTTATTTTTATAGAATTTGAAGAAAATACTTAATATATGTGAATTATTTTGGTCTAGAATTAAAGAATTAAATTTGTACTTTTTATTGTGCAACTATCAAAACTTAAAAAAAAATTTTCTTCAATTGGCGTACGCTTGAATTCCAGATTTCAAAAATCGCAATTTTCACAAAAAAACCCCAACTTTAAAGAATTATAATATTTTCAATATTTACACTATTAAATTGGTTATATCTTAGCCCATTTTACTCTAAATTTATTGAACTTTTAAATGATCCTACTTTGATAGCTCTTAGATCCATTTTTACAGAAATATTTGAATTTTAAGTGGAGCGAGCATTTAAAAGTAATCAGTACAAATGTACTGAAACTTTTTGACCTCAGTGTAATTCTTGGCAAGAATTTGTTTTAATTCTTTAAAATAATGAACTTTTTAAAAATAATTTTTAATGAAAATTGAATTGAAATTAAATTATATTCAGATTAATCAATGAATATTAAATTCTTTTAAACAAACTTGGTAAAACGATTGTAATTTTGAAAAATAATTTTATTTGAACATTTTTAAAATAATTGAAATTTACAAAGAATTTTATTAACAAATTTTGAGAACAATTGAATTGTTTTAAAAAATTTTATCACAATTTTTAAAAATAATTGAATCTGTTGGAAAAATTTTATTAAAATTATCATGAGTATAAATGAATTTTTCCCAGAAATGTTATTTAAATTGTATTGAAAATAATTAAATTTCTCAGAAGAATGTTACTATTTCCAAAAATAATTGAATTATTGCCAAGAATTTTACAATTTATAAAAATAATTGAATTGTTTCGCAGAATTTTTTATCAGAATTGTTGAAAATAATTGAATTTAAATAATATTATTAAAAATAATTGTATTGTTTCAAGAAATTTGATTGAAATTGTAGTAAAAATCACTGTGTTAGTGTAAAAAAAAGGATACTTCGAATTTTGGTTTGAAAAAGAGGACACCTCGCATTTTTAGTTGAATAAAAGGATAGGTCGAAAATATTCACTTTATATCAATTTTGGGAACTCACATTATACAGTGTCATCGATGAGTTCGTCGTCCCCGTCATTTGCATCACTGACCTCATCCAATTCTTGTAACCGCCTAATTTCTTCTAAAATCTCCTCTGAATTCATTTCTTCCAAAACTTCTTGTTTATTACTATTCTTCTTTCTGTACCTTTGTTTAGTAATTCGGAGCACTTCGAGCATCTCGTTTTTGAATTCGGAAATGCTGTGAGGCCCAACAAAATAAGTGCTCTGTTTCGCTGATTCTGAAAAAACAATTAAATGATTAAGTTACAATTAAGATCAAAAATTTCAATTTTGAAGAAGTTACAAATGATTGCAGAAACCCAATTATTTTCAAAAGTAATAAAATTCTTATCAAAAAATTCAATTATGTTTAAAATTTACAAAAATATCTTGACAAAATACTATTTATTATCTTTATTTATAAATTAAATAATTCTTCTTCAAAATTCAGTTATTTTCATAAATAATCAAAATTTTACTTAAATTTCATTATTTTTATAAATAATAAAATTCTTAATTTTAAGAAACATTCAATTGTTCAATAAATTTTTTTTTTGTATTTAAATAATTGAATTCTCGTAGAATTTTCTAGTAAATCTTGATTTTAAAATAATTTTTTATTCAAAATTTTAAATAATAATTGAATATTAAAAGTATTAGAGCGTTGTAGAATTTCAATTTTAATCGAATTCCTTGGAAAATGTAACTATTTTAAAATTTTCAATTAATTCTCGTAGAATTTTTTAATAAAAATTGATTTGAAAATGAATTTTAGTTTAAATTTTAAATAATAATAGAATATAAAAATAATTTTGTTGAAGTTACAGTAACAATATTCTTATTCTTATAATATAAAATAATGATTTTAACATTAGATCCTCTTTAATTATTATAAAACATTTTTAAAGTTGATTAATTTCAAAAATGTTTGAATTTGAAATTTTGAAAATCTTAATTTAGAGGTGTGCATTTAATCGAGTCGAACCAAACATTCGTATCGACTCGACAACAGAAAATTCGAATTGGAGATAATTCGATTCGAACTAAAAAATTGGAAAATCGGCGTTTCGAATTGCACAACTCGCCTCGGTCTACTTTCGATTCGAATCGGACAATTCGAAATTCAAAGTTTCGAATTCTGAATTGCACGATTCGACTCGGTTAACTTTCGATTCGAATCGGAAAATTCGAAGTTTCGACTTTCGAATTGCTCGACTCTACCAGTCGGGTAGGAGTGACAAGCCTTGAGCCGCTCGCTGCTACCTGACTGATACTATCCCTTTCAACCATGCGTTCGTCCCCTTATTTCATGTAGCCCTTCAATTCCTATGTGAAAAGGATAATAATTAAATATTTAAAATATATAAAAAATAATTTATTGTTTTCAAATATTTCTTTCAATAAAATTTTTTCTTTCTTTTCTAAAAATTAAAAAATTTTCAGTTTCTTTTTCAATTAAATTTTCTAATTGACAACTCTATTTCATAAACATTTTTTCCTTTATTTTTAAAAACTTTGAATTTTATTAAAACAATTGAAATTAAGTAATATAATTGATGCAAATTATTTCCTTATGAAAGTGAGAATTTTGTACAAAAATATTAAGAAACAGGAATATATAATGCTTTTCTTTGCAAAAGAAAAAAAAATCATTTTGTAAACAATATTGTTATTGAGAAATTAAAATTATGCATAAAATGGGTATATTTCCTACTTTTTAATAAAAATTTTTTAACAATAAACAAGTTTTTAGTATTTTTTAAAAATAAAAAGGAGAATAATTTGCATAATAATTTAGATGAGTCAAACGAATTTTGTTATATAAAAAAGCATACAACAAACAAAAATTTTCTAATTTATAATATTATTTTATTATAAGTCATGAAAAAATAACTGCATATTTTCGATTTGTCAAATAATATTTTTTTAAGAAAAAAAAACAAAAGCATACATAAAAAGTAACTTCTAACTGCGGACAGAATTAATGAAAGAATATGAAGATTAATATACTTAATTAATGTTAAAGAACAAATTTTAGTTTACGTATTTTTTAATGATAAACATAATAATTAATTTTTCCTAGATTCTACGAAAAATGTATGTAATATTGCAAAATTCAAGCATTCGTTTAACAATCCATTAAGTAGATCAAAGAATGAATCTCTATTAAAAGTTAAACTTACCAAAGAGAAGATTGGAAATCTTAGTGTCTCCGAATTTCTCACTCTTTATGCTTCCGGGCCAGGAAAATTGACTCACAAGTTCATCAGTCATTAACTGCTTTAACGCATAATTTAAAAATTCTCGCAGTTTGGTTCCGCCAATTTGAATCAATCGATTTTTCTGAAATAAAATTTGATCGGAAAATTAAAAAACGAATTTTCCATAATTAAAAAATGTATTTTGTAATAGAAGAGCTTACCAAATTCACAATAATTTCATTATTCTCGGATACTTTGAAGTCTTCGTATTCCTCCATACTCGATAAAGGGAAACCTTCAGGCGATTGAAATAACGTTCGTCCAAGGTTTCTTTCATCATAGTTTTTTTTCCCTTCCAAGATTTGAAGTATTTTTTGATTTTGTTCGTAGATTTTTTTTATGTCATTCGACATTTCGGTATATAGATTCTCAACATTTCTAAAAAAAATCAGATTTTAAAAACAAATTCTAATATGATTTTTTGCAGATATTTTGAATTTTTGGAATTATATAATTGAAAATAATTGATTTTTAAAAAATGATAATAAAAAATTAGGAAATACATTTTTTAAATCAGTAAAATTTCTTAAGTTAAACAGATTTCAAGAAATAATTAGAATCTAGTGAGTTAATCAGTGGATATTAGTAGTAACATACCTCAAACGATTCGATGTCTCTTGCAAAACCTCCTCAATATTATGGAAATTTGTAGAATAGTCTACAGGGTTTTGTAATATTTCCAAATCATTCAAAAGGAAATTTGGATCGATAATCAATGGTGTTTGTAACCTATATAAATGGAAAATAAATATAATAAAAAAAATAATTTTGTAATATTCGATGGAAAAGAACAGTTTTCATTTTGATCTGAAAATATAATAAATTATTTTTAATTAAGTTTCTTTAATTTGCTTCAAATTAAATTTGTAGATTTTAATTTTTTGACTTAAAAAGAAAACATAAACTTTAATCAGGGTATATACAAAGCAGGAAACGAAAAAATGCTGAAAAAAAACTGAAATATCCAGGTAGTAAGACGTAATGTCAAAAAGTTATCAAAATTTTGTTTTGTGTCAAAAAACCACTAGTTTATTTAATTTTTTTTCGCTAGTGAACAACTATCATGTTCTGATTACCAAAAAAATATTATTTTTTAAATACTTTATTTAAACTAACATAATTTTTTTTCTTTAAAAAACATACCCTTTAAGGTTTTATTCGAAAAATAGTAGTATTTGCTTTATAATTTATTTTTAATATGAAGCTTATTAATTAATTTATTATTAATTTAAATAATCTGGTAGTAGCCAGGAATGCAAATAACAAAATTTAGTAACATAGTTGATACAAAAACTTAATTTTTTTCATGACTTTTCCCTCATTTCTCTAATTATTTCTGAAAACAATTGAATTCATGATAAGATATTTACTAAAATTTTTCAGAATAATTGAATTCTTGTGAAGAATTTAAAAAAAATTGTTGGCAATTATTTAATTCTTGAGAAGAATTTCCCTATCTATTTATAAAGATAATTTAATTCTTGACGATAATTTTTAAAAAATTATGAAAATAATTTAATTTCCGCAAATTATTTTATTTCCTTTTAAAAAAATTGAATTCTGATAATAAACTTTTTATATTTATCAAAATACTTCAATTTTTGAGAAGAATTGAATTAAAATTCATTAAAATAATTGATTTTATGGGAACAATTTTGTTGTTTATCAAAATAATTGGAATTTTTTGCAGAATCACTTTGAAAATTTTGAAAAATAATTGATTTTCTGCAACTAATGAAAAATTATTGGTAAAAATATTTGCATTATTGCAACGAAATATATTATTTTATTGAATAATTGAATGTTTCTTAAAATTGAATTTTTCTTCAAGTTTTAATAAAATTTTTAAGAATAATTACATTTTTCGAAGAGTTTATTTAAAATTCTATTCAAAATATTGCAATGTAAATAATTGAATTTCTAAATAAAATTTTAATATTTATAAAAATAATTGAATGTTTTCGTAGAATTGTATAAAAAATTCTTTTCAATATTTTAAATGGTAAATATTAAAAATTATAGATATGCGAAAAAGTTTTGAAAAAAATTAAAATTTTGCAAAGGAATTTAATTTAACATTTTGAAAATAATTAAATTTTTGTCGATAAAATTTGTTATTTATAAAGATAATTGAATTCTTGACGAAATATTCTTATGAATTTACAAAAATAATTAAATTTTTGTCGATAAAATTTGTTATTTATAAAGCTAATTGAATTCTTGACGAAATATTCTTATGAATTTATAAAAATAATTGAATTTTTTCCAAGAATTTTATTACTTTTGTAAATAATTTTGCAAAGAATTTTATTAAAATTCCTAAAAATAATTGAAGGTCTCTGAAGAATTTTGTTTTCTATGAAAATAATTGAATTATTCTTGCAAAGAATTTTATTCTATTTTTTTCAATAATTATTAAACCTTTTGATACATTTTATGAAAATAGTAAATATTGAAAATTATTAAATTGCGAAAAACTTTTGAAAATAATTAAAATTTTGCAAAAGAATTTTATTTAAATTTTTAAAGATAATTTTTAGGAAAATTTTTGCTATTTGTAAAGATAATTGAATTCATGACGAGATATTCGTTAAAATTTGAAAAAATTGAATTTCTTCAAAGTATTTTATTATTTTTGAAGATAATTGAATTCTTGTTATAAATATTGTTATTTATAAAAGTAATGGAATTTTGCAATGAATTTTATTAAAATTTATAGAAATAATTGAATTCCTGTGAAGAATTTTGTTATTTATAATTGAATTCTTGACGAGATATTCATTATAAATTTATAAAAATAATTGAATTCGTGAAAATTCTAAAAATAATTGATTTTATCGGTAGAATTTTGTTGGTTATCAAGATAATTGAATTCTTTTGCAAAATTACTTAAAAAATATTGAAAACAATTGATATCCTGCGACGGAAAAAATAGGGGAAATTTAGGGAAAATTTTCAAATAGGGTACGTTTAGGGGACAAAATTAAAAAAAGGGACCTTTAGGGAACTAGGGGATAGACTGTAAAGCCTGTACTTTTAAGAATTTTTGAATAAATTCTTTGGGAATTTTTAAATTCATTTGTTTACAATTCAATTATACGAAATTTTGATTATTCAGAAATTGTTCAATTAAATATACTATAATAATTAATAACAATAATACTATAATATATAAATTACTTCCTCTATGAGGAAGTAATTTAACTAATTTCAAAAAAATATTAGTTGGACAAAATTGTTTATTAAAAACATTAAAAATTTTAATTTACTAAGATTTGAATTTGAATCCTTTTCAAAATTTAATTATTTTTTAAAAATGCTATTATTTGTAACTTCCCCAAAATTCAATTATTTTCTAGAATTTTTAACTAAATTGGAATTAAGATTTTCAAAAACTTTAATTTGTAACATTTTTAAAATTCAATAATTTCCAAAAATTGCTATTATTTGTAACTCCACAAAAATTAAATTATTGTCAAAAGTAGAATTATTTAAGGTTTTGCGTGAAAATTCTTGGTAATTTCAAAATTTAAAGCAAACGAAAACTTTTCCCTGACCTGTAGAAACCCTGAGTAAATATCCTGTTAATTTCAGAGTGTTTTTATTTTTCCTTTTTAGTAAAAAATATTTTTTACTTACGTATCAGTTGTATTTATCAAGGGTTTCTCGATTGTTTTTTCCACATGCTGATCCAGAGTGGGAACGATTGACGGTTCAATTGGTGTTAAAGTCAAAGTATTACTTTTTATTCTTTTTGATTTAGGCACATCTGATGATAAACTTGTACTTGGTTCATTTTCGTTGTTTTGAATTGCTTCCTTTTTATCTCCTTCTGACGAAAGTTTTTCAAGCAACCCTCGTTTTGCTGCAACACTTTTTAGCCTATTTAGCTCAGCTTTCAATTGTGTTGTCGATTTACTGTTTTTTCTCTTTGGTGCCTCATCCTCTGATGATAAAAGCTTGTGAGGCGCTATGATAGGTCTTCCTTTGTTGGAAATTCTAACTTCCCTTTTGGCCATCGATCTCTCTTTTCCTTTTAATTGAACAAGATGAGCCATTATTCTGAAATAAATGTTCATATAAAAAATTAAAATCTGGTAACATTCGTTTGACAATTTATTAAAATGAGGGAAATTGTCTAATATAAAAGTAACTTTTTTAAACATGCAGTAAATTTTAAGTGATTAATATTGAAGAATTCAGTTTAGAATATATCATTGTAAAATTTTGAAAGTATGTTCCGGTCACCATTAACTAAAATAAGGCATAAGAATTGTTAAAAATATATGCTAAACATTTTTATCAATATTTATAAAATTAATCCCTATTTTTATTTTTAACAAAAAATTCAAAACACCCAAGAGAGTAAATTTTTTTTAAAATCCATAAATAGTGCAAAGAAGGTTAAAGCACAACTAGCTATATATATGATCTATTACTCACAAATTTAGAAGAAATTTAAATTTGAGGAAGAATTATTGGTGTCAATAAATGAACACAAATCCACTTATTTTGTATTATGTGTTCTTCCTCTCCTTCCCTGCTACGCCATTGAGGCATTCTATAAATTTTATTTTTTAAATGTCGCAAATCAACTGCTTCTACTCTTTCTGCTAGATTTTCACACTGGAAAACACCGACCGCATCCGATTCCAATCCAACGTTATAAACTGGTAATTTTGATTTAAATTCCCTGACAATGAGAAGAAAAGTATTTTGCATTTGCAAAATATTTTCCAGTAGGACAATTCTTCCATCGTCTAGGGCACAACAATTGTCTCGCAAGTTGGTGGAAATTGTGAATTTACCTATTTCCAATTTATGAAATTGTCGGTAAACCTGTCCAGCAGCAATGTCGTCTGTTAGAGGCCCATCTGCATGATTTAACGAAGCCCGAATATTAATTTCGTTAATTTCAGGTGCATAAAAAGTTTCGTCTCTTTCACACAGTCGTTTGTAAACTTGTTGAAGAGTTAGATGTGGTTTTCGAATCAATTTTCTTAATGTTGTCATGTTGTTCTCATAAGGGAACGCACTAAATTTTTCTGATGGTCCTAACTCTTCAACATCGTCAACCAAATGACTCATTGAGTGCAAATTGTAGGAAATGAATTTTTCCCCGTATAAAGTAACAGATAATGTCACGAAACTCCGAAGAAGTTCTTCGCAGAAATGATAGAATTCTCTATCCGTTTCATTGGAAACAAGAAGACGCAAGGCACACTGAAGCATCATGAAATGTTCATAATAATCTGGATCGAAGACATCTTTTAGTACAGCAGGAGCAATATAAAGCAACATCTGTCGGAATTCAGTTGCCTTGAAATGCGAATATAAGCTTATTTTTCTAGGCCTTCGATTAAATTCTGTAGGACAATATAATGCCAGTTGTTCCATCCTAGAATCAAGAATATTAATTCTTCTGACTTGTAATTTTTGCTGTCCAAATTTCCCATCTATTTTTGCCGTGAAAATCTTCTTTACAGTGCCTAAATAAACTGAGTGCATAATTTCGAATGGGACTTTTTTGACCAAATCTAAAACACCGACTAAAGGACTTCTACCTTTATGGTGATCGTCATCAACAGCAAGTTCATAATCTCGATGTGTTCGCGCTACATTATCCAGGCCTAAAAATACCATTGTTCCATCAATTCGTTCACCCTCCACTTTACATTTGGAACAAGGATACACAGAGTTGTGTCCATAATGATTTAAAATGAAAGCCCTAGCTGGAGCATCTGCAATAAGCGATCGGACAACTAATGGAAGCAGCTGATTCCTAATTTGAATACCACCATCTTGACGGATTTCATCAAACTCTGCAACGAGTTTTTCATAAAAATCGTAAACATTCGACGGTTTAGTTTTTCCCCTATAAATTCCCGCGATTATTGGTCTCTTATCCTCAATATTTACAATGCAATATTGGTGGGGCCAAAATTGACTCAATCCTTTGTCTACTTTTGCACCATCAGTAGACAAATCAATTTCAATAAATGGTGGCAATTTATCAGGAGGTAGTTTTTCTAATCTTTTTTTTATAGTTGCCTTCAAACCGATGTGTAAGTACTCCCCACCTACTATCGGATCCACACGTCTACTAGCAACATCCGTAGGAGTATTCAGTAACGTCCTCGTATCTTTAGGTAAGAATATCAAATTAAAAGGAAGCGATCTTAATGTTTTTAAAATGATGTTTCCTTGAGTGTGTTTCAAGTCTGCGGCAAGAAACGCATTTTTCAATAATCTTCTTCCAAAATTTCCAGGATTTTCAGGTAAACCAGGCTCTTCGGGATCATCAGGCTCTTCGGGATCATCAGGCTCTTCAGGATCATCAGGCTCTTCAGGATCATCAGGCTCTTCAGGATCGACGGATTGATCAGAATCATCAGCATGTTCGTAAGTATTAATCTCATCATCATCATAAAAATCATCAGAATCATAAAAATCATCATCACGCTCATAATTTTCAGGTTCTTCGCCAGCAAAAGGTTCTCTAGGAACGTCAGAACTTCCACAGTCTTCGTGCTCAATAATTTCATAATTTTCCTCTTCTAGTTCTTCATGAAGTCTCTTGTCATTCTCTTCTTGGACAAAATTGTTTTCAATTCTCGCTGGAAAATTAAGCAACCGCCTCTGCTTTTGTCTTAAACTCAAATCCAAAAAGTTTTTATGTCTTTTAGACATTTTTCTCCTTCACCTTTAGTAAAAGAAAATAATAACTACTTTTTTTATTATGTACAGTATTACAGTGCCGCTTAATAACTATTGTCCACCCTACAGCGATTAAACAGTTTACAAAAAGTTTTATATTTTGTTTATTATTAAAGATAAAAAGCTCAAAAAGTTCTCTTTTTAAAGCTCTTTTCCTGAGTTTTAACACTGTATAAAAAAAATTTATTAAATTAATTTGTTAATGTTTTAAAAATGTTTAAATTGCAAAAAAAAATTTTTAAATTTTTTTTGGTTTTTTTAAAGCGATACAGTTGTTCAGAAAATCAAAACGCATTTTTAAAAATTTTTTTACGATAATTTTTAAGAATAATATGATCATTTGTTTAAATAATTCAATTATTTTCAAAAATTGTTTTAAATTTCCCTTTAAAATTTTAATTATCTTCATAAATAATAAAATTCATCCCAGAAAATTTAATTATTTTTAAAAGTTCTGATAAAATTCTTTGCAAAATTCAATTATCTTCAAATGTAATATAATTCTTCGCAGAAATTCAATTATTTTCAAAATTTTTTTTTAAAATCTCCTCAAAACTTCAATTATTTTTATAAATATCAATATTCTTGGGCAAAATACAATTTACTTTTAAAATTTTTTTTTTAAATCTGTTCAAAATTTCAATTATCTTTATAAATAATAAAATTTTTCTCTGACATTCAATTATTTGCAAAAATTTTAATAAAATTGTACGCAAGCATTTAATTATTTTCATAAATATAGAAAATTTCACAGGAATTCAATTACTTACTAATTTTTTAAAAATTTCTTCGCAATAATTAAATTATTTTCTTAAAAAATAATTTTAAAAAATTTTCTTTCATAAAGTCTTATAATATAAAATAATGATTTTATCACTCGGTCATCTTTAATTGTTATAAGTCAAACAGTAATTGAAAGATGTGAAAAAAGTCAATGAGTCCCATTTTTCACAAAAAAGTCGAAAAAAGTCGAAAAAGTGGCACAATCCGAGTCCTGAAAAGTTTTAATAAAATTTCTGAAAATAATTGAATTTTGTAACGAATTTTAATAAAATTCCTAAAAACTGAATTTAGACAAAAATTTTAATAAAATTTCTGAAAATAATTGAATTTTGCAAAAAGTTTTATGAAAATTATAAATGAATTAAAATTTTCATAAAATTTTGGAAAAAAATAGAATTTTGCAAAAAGTTTTATTAAAATTCATGAAAATAATTTAATTTTTCAATAAATTTTTTTAAAATTCCTGAAAATTGTATTTAGACAAAAAATTTATTAAAATTCCTGAAAATAATTGAACTTTGCAAAGAATTTTGATAAAATTCCCTTAAAGAATTAAATTTTGATAAATTTATGAAGCAAATAAAAAATCGAGTTTTTAAAAAATATTTTAAAAATAATCAAATTTTTGATGAATTTTAATTATAAATAATTTTTCAAAAATTCTAAAATAGTACATTTTAAATTACTTTGTCAGAGAATTACTTTTTTCAAAACTATGTTAATATTTTCATTTTTTATCGAATTTACACTTGAAGATTATTCATTAAAATTTTAAAAATTCAATTATTTCCATAATTTTCAATAAAAATTCTATAATAGTTAATTTTCAAAAACTATAATAAAATACTTGAAAAAAAGGATTTTATTTTCAATTAATTTTACTACTAAATTTCAATTATTCAAAATCTTTTTAATTGTATATTTCAAAAATTGAATTAAAAAAAATTTTCAAAAATAATTTTTGAAAGATTTATCTACAGCTATTTTTTATAATGCGCGTAAAAATTGAAAAAAGTTGCAGCAGTTTATACTAAAAATATGATATTTTGTCGCAAAATTTGGAAAAAAAGTCGCAAAACTCGCATTTTTTTAATATAAGTCGATAAAAGTCGCACTATTTGAAAACAGTCGAAAAAATCATAATATCCGAGGCCTACATTCAGGAAAAAATAAAAAATTTCAAGTTATAGGTGGCACGTTTCAGAAATTCTTACGCACAAATGAAATAAAGTGTACAGAACATGGTAAAAAATAGTTGAAAAATGTTTTTTAAATATAAAAGTCGTATTTTACATATGGGACCATTTAAAAAAATTCGTAACGCTTTTAAGAGAAGGGGGGTTACTTAATTGCGAAGGTCTGAAGAGAAAATTTTGTAAATGTAAAGAAAAGTGGATTAAAATTTTCAAGAAAAAGCATTATGTATTTTTTGAACGGCTTTAATGCTTTTTTAAATCAATGATTTATCATTTATAAATTTCAGTTAATTAAAAACTTTATTTATCTTTCATTTACTAAATAAAATTTTTAATGTTAATTTTTGACAATTTTTGAGGAACAAAATACAATTGAATAGAAATTGACATTTAATAAAATGAATGTTTAAAAATGTAAATATATTCATTTATTTTTTCTAAACATTGAACTCTACATTTAAGGTGGTCTTACTATTGTAGAATTCTCTCTAAATCTGAATAAGTCAAAACTCTTCCACGTAAAAAAATAAGTGCATATTATACACTTGAAATAAGTGAAATTCAACTTACTCATAAGTGAAATTTCACTTATTTTAAGTGTATACCTATGCACTTATTTTTTACGTGGAAGAGTTTTGAAACATGAATAAGTGGATATGCACTTATTCAGATTTAGAGAGTAATGTTATTTTCTAAAAACAATTAAATTTCTCAAAAGAATTTTGGACTTTTCCAATATTATTTTCAAGAATTTCATATTTTAAAAAATTTGAAATTAGGGTCAATCAGGGTAAATGCGAACAAAAGGTATTGGAACTTAATATTTACACTTACAGATTAAAAAGGAAATTCGACGTGAACATAAACAGGGTGTTCACAAGTTTCAGTTTATCAATTTCCCTGACAATTAATCGTCTTTAAGACTCAAAAAAGTCGCTTTAGTCGAATAAATTTACAACAAAAGTCAAGAAAAGTCGCATAAAATTTCCAAAAAAGTCGGAAAAAAGTCGCATGAAATTTTAGAAAAAACGACAAAAAAACACGAAATTGTCAAAATTGTAAAAATAAATCACATTTCTCAACAAAAAAATAACATTTTTAAAAATTTAATAAAATTCATTGCTAAATTTGAATTACGTATTTTCAACATTTTTTTAAAAATTCTCTTTAAAATGTCAATTATTTTTATAAATAATAAAATTCTTCTTCGAAATTCAATCATTTAACAAAAATTTTAATAAAATTCTTGTCAAAATTTCAATTATCTCTATAAATAATAAAATTCATCCTAGAAATTCAATTATTTTCAAAAGTAATAAAATTCTTCGAAAACATTCAATTATATTCAAAATTTTTAAAAAAATTTTTGCCAAAATTTTATAAATAATAAAATTCATCATAAAAATTTCATTGTTTTCAAAATTTTTTTTTTAAATTCTCCTCAAAATTTCAATTATGTTTATAAATATCAAAATTCTTCTGCAAAATTCAATTACTTTTAAACACTTTTTAAAAAAATCTGTTCAAAATTTCAATTATCTTTGTGAATAATAAAATTCTTCTCTGAAATTCAATTATTTGCAAAGAATTTTAATAAAATTCTTGTCAAAATTTCAATTATCTTTATAAATAATAAAATTCATCCTAGAAATTCAATTATTTTCAAAAGTAATAAAATTCTTCGCAGAAATTCAATTATTTTCAAAATTTTTTTTAAATTCCTCGTTGAAATTTTTATTATCTTCATAAAAAATAAAATTCATCCTGGAAAATTAATTATTTTCAAAAGTTTTGATACAATTTTTTGCATAAAATTCAATTATCTTCAAAAGTAAGAAAATTCTTCACAGAAATTCAATTATTTTCAAAATTTTTTTTTTAAATTCCCTTCAAAATTTCAATTATCTTTGTAAATATTAACATTCTTCTGCAAAATTCAATTACTTACTGATGTTTTATAAATTTCTTCCCAATAATTCAATTATTTGCATGAAAAATAATTGAAAAAAAATTTGTTTTTTATAAAGTCTTTTAATATAAATTAATAATTTTATCACTCGGTCATCTTTAATTATTATAAAACATGAAGACATCGATTGCTCCGAGTTGAAAACTCGGAGTGATCGATTTCTTCATGTTTTATAAGTTTTTTAATTTCAAAAAGATTTAAATTTGAATCTTTTGAAGAATTTTATTTCCTATGGAAAAATAATAATTAAATATTTATTTAAAAAAGAAATAATTGATGTTTTCGAAAAATTTGAAAGAAATTTGTAAATAAATGTAACAGAACATTTTTTTGACTCAAACTTTTTCCTTTAAGTTAAAAAAAAAATTTTTAATTTCATTCGCATTTTACTAAAAAAAAATGTCGAAAAAGTCGATTAGTCGCATATTTTTACAAAAAACTCGAAAAAAGTCCCATTTCCTTAGAAAAGTCGAAAAAAGTCGAAAAATTCGCACAATCCGAGCCCCGATTTCACTGACAATCAGTGGTTTTTTACTGATTTTCAGTGAAATCCCACTGATTCATCAAAGAAACTGAGCCACTGAATTGAAATCAGTGAAATTTTCACTGATTCAGATTTAGAGTGATATACTGTTTACAGGAAAATATTAATGTTTACGAAAAATGAGTAAAATTTATGAATTTTAATAATTTCTAAAAATTAAATTTCCTGAATTCAATTATTTTCTACAATTTTCAACTAAACTTCATCTTTGAATCAAATTATTTAAATAATTTCCCAAAAGTTCTTCTAGAATACAATTAATACAAAAACTCAATTTTTTATAATAATTGTAACTTTCCAGTTTTTTTTTAAGTTATTAAGGTACAATATTTTCCAAATATTATAAAAAAATTCTTCCAATTAATTTTTTAAAAACAATTTTTGAAAGATAATAGTTTTTTTAATTTGGAAAATTTTTATTTACATTGTTCGAAAATAATTGAATCTTAAGCAATTATTGTAAAATAATTCTAATAATTAGTTTTTAAAAATATTTTAATGTAATTTTTCCAAAATAATTATTTCTTAAAAGAATTTTTGTATAATTTAAAAAAAATAATTAATTTTTTGATGAATTTTAATTAAAAATTTTGAACATGATTTTTTTCTCCAAAATGTTGAAAATAATTCTAAAATTAAAAATTTTACATCTGCAGATTTTTCATTAACATATTTGATAATTCAATTCTTTTCAAAATTTGGAATGGAAATTCTTCAAAAGTTGATTTTCAAAAACTTTTTTTAACTACTTGAAAAAAATTAATTATTTTCCATTAAATTGTACAAAATGTCAATTATTCAAAAAGATTTTTATTATAGATATAACTGAAATATTTATTTATCTTAAAAAATTATTTAAAAACAATTTTTGAAATATTTGTTTACAATTATTTTTCGCATTATACAAATCAAAATAAGTTGCACTTTTTTTTACTAAAAATTTGTGATTTTTTGTTTCAATGTTTGGAAGAAAAGTCGAAAATGTCGCAATTTTTGAAAATAAGTCGAAAAAAGTCTCAATTTTCTTAATTCCCTGACTTTACTGACAAAAATTTTGTTTACCTGACATTCCCCTGACTTTACTGACATGTGGCCACCCTGATAATAGTTTCTTTTTACCTGAGTGACTTTTTCGAAGTTTCCAATATGCGACCGAACAGATAAAATGAAGTTGAATGCGATTTTCTATCAAAGTTACTTGAAATGCTTAATTTGAGTCTGGATTTACTCCAACTGACCATATAATTTTTTCAAAAAATTTTAATGAAATACTTAAAAAATTTATTATTTGATAAATAATTGTTTAATTATATATTTGGAAATTTTAATTATCTTATAAAAAAAATTTTCATTCCAAAATAAAAGGTACAGTCGCATGGAGAAAATAGAAACTAACTTTTACTACTTTCATAGTAAAACCTGAACTGTCAGAAACTTTTGTACATTTCTGGTAACTTTTACTACTTTCGGAGTAAATGTTGCTACGTTCGAAGTAACTTTTACTACGCTCAAGGTACATATTTGTAAAAAATTAGTAAAATTTACTCTGAAAGTAGTAAAAGTTACCAGAAATGCACTTAAGTTTCTGACAGTTTAGGTTTTAGGTTTTGAATATTTCAAAATCAAAAATTTTTTGAAAAAAAAATTCAAAAAATTCAAAAATGTCTTTTTAACATAAATATTTAAATTTCATAAAAATCGATATACATAGTAGTTTTTAAGAAAAATATGTTTTTCGATTTTTCTTTCCTCCTCTATAACTCCCACAAAACTGAAAATTTAGAATTGAAAATTTCAGAAAGTTTTTTTAAGAGGGTAGAAATTTATGGGCAGAAAATATAAAAAAAAACATTTTGCACATTCAGGATTGCCACAAAAATTTAACTTTGTTTTTCCCTGACTTTTCCCTGATTTCCAGATGAAATTTTGCCTTTTTCCCTGACTCTAATAAAATATTGTGATTCACTCTAACAATGATTGAATACTCAAAAAAAATCTCTAATACATTTATTTAGTAATTTCTTTAATTGCAAAATTATACGAAAACATCAATAACTTCTTCTTTAAATAAATATTTAATCATTATTATTTTTCAATTGGAATTGGAATTAGAGTAATAGCTTTTTCATATTTTATAATAATTAAAAATGACGGTGTGATAAAAAAATTATTTTGTATTATAAAAGACTATTTTTAATTTAACTTCGTCAAAATTATTTTCATTATTTCAATTCAATAAACATTTTCAAGAATTTTCAACTACAATTCTTCTTTAAATTAATTATTTTTAACAATTTTTGAAAATTTTCTTATTGAGAATTTTTAAATCCATCTGTTCACAATTTAATTTTATGAAATTTCGATTACTTGAAAAATCTCCAGATAAATATATATTAGAAAATAAAAACTTGGAATTTAAGTTTTACAAAGAATTTTATTAACAACTTTTAAAAATATTTAATTTCTTTTTAAAAATTTAATTAAAATCTGACTGAAATTTATTATGTTAAAGAATTTTATAACAATTTTTGAAAAAAAATTTTTAAAATGTAAATAATTGAATTCAGGGTGTCTAGTATTTTCGTTTAACAAAATTCCCGGATATTTCCCGGTTATTTCCCGGATTTTCCCGGTTATGTAAAAAATTTTTTCCCGGTTTTTTTTCTCATCAAATTTAAATTTGATTTCGAAAATAAATAAATCTTTTAATTTTTTAAAAATAATCTTGTCTCTTTATAATTATAATTGAAAATTTGATTTTTTAATTTTATTAAAATTATATTGATAATAATTGAATTTCTGCAAAAAATTTTACTATTTATAAAAACAATTGAATCCTTCCAAAGAATGCTATTATTTATGAAAATAATTTAATTCTTGTGAAGAATTTTATTAAAATTTTTGAAAATAATAATCATTAATAATTATAATTATTTACCTAATAAGTAATAATAAACATTTAATCAGTAATTTAAAATTATAAAAATTTAAGAGAAGTTCAATAATATTTTTAGAAGCAAAAAATTTATTTAAAACTGTAACAGGGACTTTAAATTTTAAAAATTAAATTATAATTACGGTCACTAACTTCGCTTGATTATTTTCGAAAAATTTAAATAAAATTCTTTAAAAGAATTCAATTATTTTTCAAAAAATGTAAACAAATTTCAATTATTTGTTTAGAAAAATTCAATTATCTTGAAACAATAGAATTGAAAAATTACAATGACACAGTAAGAAACATGAATACATTAGAATTTAACTCTTTATAATATCAGGGTGGCCGCAAGATTGACTTATCAATTTCCCTGACATTTTACTGACATAACAACGAATTTCCCTGACAAAAATTTTTTTGTTTAGAGCAAAAAATATATTGCATGGCCGTCTAATTTCTTTAATTGCCCTGACAAAAAAAATTTTCCTGACATTTCCCTGACTTTACTGACAAAAAATTTTTTTCCTGACATTTCCCTGACTTTACTGACAAAATATTTTTCTCCCTGACATTTCCCTGACTTTACTGACATGTGGCCACCCTGATTAGAATTTTCGTTTTTCTATAAAAAACTTTTAATAATATTTTAATTATTTGAATGTTAATTAATAATTTTTCCTTATTTTTTATTAGAAAAAGGTGAAAAAGGTGACAAATCGTCAAAAAAAGGTGATAAAATTGAAATAAGGGGACAAAAGTGGAAAAAGGGACCAACTGTGATACCTGGAATTACCGTGAAATTTTCATTGTTTTAGAAATTAATTGAATATTAGTGTAGAATTTTGTCAAAATTGTTTTTAAATAATTGAATTCTTTTGGGAAATTTATTCTTAAAATAATAGATTATCTACAAATTATTAAATTAAGAAAAATTTTTGAAAATAATTGGAATTTTGCCATGAATTTTATTAAAATTTTTTAAAATACTTGAATTCTTGTGATGAATACTATTATTTATGAAAATAATTAAATTTTGCAATGAATTTTATTAAAATTCCTGAAAGTAATCAAATTTTGCCATTCATTTAAAAAGATAATTGAAATGTTGACAATTTTTTTTTTAGATTTTTTGTAAATAATTTCATTTCTGCGCAGAATTTTATTAATTTTGAAAATAATTAAATTCTTGTGATGAATATTGTTGTTTATGAAAATAATTGAATTTTGCAATGAATTTTATAAAAATTCCTAAATATAATATTTATTTATATATTTATATGTGTTTACGGGCACAAAGCCCTTTTGTTCAAAATATTGAACTTCATCGAATAATTTTGCTATTATGTCCCTAAAGTTTTGAACGTTCAAATGAACGACGATATTTTTATTACCGTTTTAAATTTTAATTTTATTTACAAAATATTGTTTTTCATAATTAAAAAAATCATTTTTAACTAAATAAATATTTAATTATATTTTTTTTCATTTCAGTTCAGTAATTTTTAAAAATATTGCAGTAGAAAATAATATTTCGTTCATTTGAACGTTCAAAACTTTTATTTCCCTTGCTATTTATAAAGATAATTGAAATGTTGATGAGAATTATTTAAAAAAATTTTGAAAATAGTTGAATTTCTGGAAAAAATTTTTATGTTTATTCGATTTTTGTTAGAAAATTCTACGTGAATTCAATTATTTTTAATAGAAGAATAATTAATTTATTGAAAATTTGAATGTTTCTTAAAATCAAATTCTCAAAGAATTTTATCAACAAATTTTTAAATAATCAAATTCTTTCCACGAATTTTAATCAAAAATTTTTAAGAATAATTATCAAAAAAATTTGTAAATAATTGAATTCCTGTTAAATTTTTATTATTTATGAAAACAATTATTAAATGTTTGCGTAGAATTTTATTAACATAATTGAATTCTTATGGAAAATTTGGGTGATTTTATTAAAATATTATTATATAAAAAGTCATTGAATTGAGGAAAATTTTTGAAAATAATTGAAATTTTGACAAGAATGTTATTAAAATTTTTGAAAATAAATTAATTTTATGGTTTATAAAAATAATTGAAATTTTGACGAGAATTTAAAAAAAATGTTGAACATAATTGAATTTCTGTGAAGAATTTTATTAATTTTGAAAATAATTGAATTTCTGCAATCATTTGTAACTTCTCCAAAATTCAATTCTTCAGTGTTTTTAACTAAAATTCATCTATTATACTTTGAGAAAGATTTCGAAGCAAAGAAAAACTTCTTTATTTTTTATTATAAAAAGGTGACAAAATTGAAAAACGGGACATAAGGGACTATCTGTGATGGCTGTAAACATTTTCCTCGAAAATGCACACTTTCTGAATATTCACGGGATTTCATACCCTGTACAATATTTTAAACTTATTATTTTATTAATAGACAAGTAAAATAGCATTGCTAAAGAGATTGCTAATAAAGAAACTTTAGATTTAATAAATACTTTAAACGTACCTTATTTCTTTGATGACGTATTCAGGAAATTCTGCTTCCTCGAAATAGAATGCAGGATTAGGAATACTACGCCCACGTAGAGTAATTTCCTTATCACTTCTGTACTGTTCAATAATACGAGGATCTCTGTTCTGAACGACGTCCCTCGGAATATAAAAGTCTTTCTTAAATGGTTCAAGACGACTTAGATCCCACCTGGGCTTCTTTAAATTTGCACCTGGTTGATTTCGTCCCCCTCAACTGTTTCCTCCTCGATCACGGTCACGATCACGACCTCCTCCCCAATTTCTTCGGTCTCGTGGTGAACGACTTCTGGAACGACTGCGTGTCCTACGTCTTCTATCTCTGTCTTTGCTGCGGCTGAAGCAAAATAATTAGTCAAAATAAATTCAACAAATTTTAATATTTAAGATTGTTTCTATAAATTGTATAATACTAATATATCAGAGCTGTTAAAAATCATGAGTTTTTTTAAAAAATAAAAGAAATACAGGGTTGCCACAGAAATTTAATTTAATTTTTCTCTGACTTTTCCCACGACGGTGAAGTTTACAACGTTTATTATCAACGATTGCAAGAAATAAAATATTTTTCTTGACAAAAACAATAAAATATTTTGTTCAAAAATTTATCTATTTCAAATTAATGATGAAAAAATTCACGAGAGTTTTTTTGTGCAAAAATATGTAAAAATTTTGAATAGAAAATATTTTTTCTTCTAAATCGTTGATTATAAACGTTGTGAACTTCACCAACGTCTTTTCCCTAATTTCCAGACAAAATTTTCACTTTTTCCCTGACCATAAAGAATATTCTGATTCACTCTAAAAATTATTAGATACTCAGAAAAACATTCTATTAAATTAACTTACGAATTTCCGAGTCGAAGACTTGGAGTGATTGATATCTTCATGTTTTATAAAAATTTTAATTTCCATGAAATTTTTCAAAAAAAAATTAAATTATTTACAAAAATTATAATAAAATTTTAAGCAAGAATTCAATTATTTTTAATACAATTTTAAATAAATTTCTCGAAAAATAAAATTACAAATCTTCAAAAATTTTTTGTAAGAATTAAATTAGGTACATTTCACAAATAATGAAATTCTTCGCTGAAATTAAAAAATTTTCAAAAATTTACATTTTTAATACAAGTTTTCAAAAGAATATAATTATTTAAATAAAATGTAATAAAATTCGTTGCATAAATTCAATTATTTTTACAAGTAATACAATTTTCCACATGAATTCAATTATTTAAAAAAAATTGATAAAATTCGTTGTAAGAATTCCATTATTTTCATAAATTATAAAATTTTTCTGAGGATTTCAATTATTTATAATGCAATTTAAAGTAAATTCTAGAAAAATGTAATTATTATTCTCTTAATTTTTTTGTAAGAATTTAATTACATTTCACGAATATAATGAAATTTTTCGTTGAAATTGAAATTTTTCACAATCTACTTTTTTAATAAAAGTTCTCAAAAGAATTCAATTATACAAAAAAAAATGTAATAAAATTCTATGCAGGAATTCAATTATTTTCATAAATAATAAGATTCTTTACATTATTTCAATTATTTAAAAAAAAATTTGAAAAAATTCATTGCAAGAATTCAATTACTTTCATAAATTAATAAAATTCTTCACAGGATTTCAATTATTTTTAATACAATTTTAAGTAAATTCTTGAAGAATGTCACTATTCAAAGGGTGGCCGCAAGATTGACTTTATCAATTTCCCTGACATTTTACTGACATAACAACGAATTTCCCTGACAAAAATTTTTTTGTTTAGAGCAAAAAATGTATTGAATGACCGTCTTAATTTCTTTAATTGCCCTGACAAAAAAATTTTTCCTGACAGTACTGACACAAAATTTTTTTTCCTGACGTTTCCCTTCTTCTTTAATTGCCCTGACAAAAAAATTTTTCCTGACTTTACTGACAAAAAATTTTTTTCCTGACATTTCCACAGTATGTAAGATTTCAGACCCACATTGAAATGTTGTAAAGTTACAAGAAAAATTTTTACAGTGTAGTTTTATAGATTATGAGGCAAACAAAAAAGACAAAAAATTCAGAATTTTCTTATGAATTCTAAAAATTTATTTTTTTCTAGTACTTTTAATAAAAATCCTTGAATTTTCCATGATTACCCTGACTTGTGGCAACCCTAACCTTTATAATGTAATTTACATTTACATTATAAAAAAAGTTATAAATTGAATTTTAGGACAAAAATGTATTATTTTGTTGCAGTATTTACCTTTTTGACAAACTTCTTATAATCCAAGTCCAATTCACTTAACACCACTATCACCAAACTAAATTACACTAAATAATAATAACAACCACGAGGATGTGTTGACGCATCGACAGCTAGATCGATAATGGGCGAATAGTCCCAATAGTGTGAACCACGCTCATTTAAGGTGCACTTTTTCACGCACAAAACGCAAATTGTCGTAAGTCACGTTATGTAGAACTTTAAGGTGCTCTTTTGAACACACAAAATGCCTCGCATTACCATCACATACGTGCAACCATCGTGCGACAATGTACTCGCATTAAAAAATGGCATTAAACATAATTTTTGCACGCAGAAAATGAGACGCATATCGTGCTAGTCATGTGCAGTTTATTTTCATGCATTTAAGCAGATTTTATGCATGCACAAAATGAGACTCATTTAGTGACACTTATGTGCGACGCACTATTGTTATCTGGGTATGTATTAAAGAAAAATCTTGTTATTATAAATAAACAATATGATACATAAATCGCAGTTACTGGAAGTAATATCGGATACTTGAATATATACCCACATGGCGTATTATCTTGCTGCAATCTTCTCATAAGTGTACTAAGGATATTCGTCAAGTTTATTATTACTAGCTCCTCCGACGGCCGCAAGCGGCCGTCTACGGTGCTAGTTTTTAATTTTTTATATGTCCATTGTCCAAGTCCATTATTTCATTAATAATAATATTCAAATTTTTTCAGTTAATAATTTGCTTATTTATATTTGAAATGTTGACGTTTTTTTTGACAATGCAAAATAAGATTTATTATGAGTACTTTCTCTTAACAAAAATAAAATTTATATATTCGCGCTCTTTTTAAATAACATACGACTGCAGCGCCACCTTCACATGTACAAACAATTTTAAAAACACCCTTCTATTAAGATTTTACATTCTCATTGCCCATTCTTTACTTCGATACTTTTCGATACATTCGACCTTTCCATTCCATGTCTTTTTTAAGAAAGGATAATATAAGTAACTCTCGGTAAGCTTACAATAATAATATATAGCTTGACTTTGTTAACAAACTTGATGCGAATATCTATAGGTAGTAGATGGCACTACATTCTTCAACAAGTTTGCGCAAAGCAAAGTTTGAAAGATTGCTTACTGTTTTGCAAGTTTGCAGCACACTTATTGTAGCACATTAGCAAAATGTCTCTTTTTGCGACAAGATTGCGCGGCGCGCAACCATGCAGGAAATTTGCGTAGCAAAGTAAAACCTACAAGCATTAATTTTCTGTGGCGATGAGCACTATTTTTATCAAAATATTACATTTTGAGAAAAACAATTTCTTTCTTCAAATTTTTTAAAAAATTTACTATAATGAAAAACTTATCATATGTGTAACATTTTGCTATCTATCACAAGAGTTTACTAGAAAGTTGCGCAGTGCAAACTTGCTGAAAAATATTGTGCTATCTGCGCTGGAGAAGGCACACAATCTAATAACAATGAGATAATCACTCCAAATAAAAGTTTATTTCATATATACCCAAGTAGCACGTGATATTATTACACTTAGTAGTATTAAAATGTCCACCTGCGATGGTAATATATTGCGAGGTAACATTAATTAAAGTTTAATTAAATATTACACAAATACATAAAGTAATTAAAATGCATATCTAATGATTAAAAGGAAAAAAAAGTTTTCCTCCTTCTTTCCTCATTAAATTTACATTTTATTAAATTTTTTTACAATCGTATAATATTTAATATTACAATACCAAATATTACGCGTGCTACTTGGGAAAATACGTTATACATTCAAATAAATATTTTTCTGTCCTTGACCAACAAGAATTCTGCGTTCTAGTTGAGAAACAAAAACTTGAGAAACAAATGCAAATCATAATTGTTATCATAATATTTTCCACTATCAGGAAAATAAATGTGACAGAGTGCAATATCGCGCGCATTCATCTGCGGACAGAAATATTGTGCAGTTTGAAAATTTCTATTAATTTAGACAATGATAAGCGAAACATTGCTGTCTAAAAAGAACGCACATTCTAGTCTAAAACTATAAAATAAAAGATGATTAATTTAATAAATGTTTATAATTTTTAAATTTTTTAGATAGTAACAAATTATTTAATTAATCATGTTTCTTTTTCTTAGCAATATTTTACAATATTGACCAACTTTGCACCTATCAGTATAATTAAGGATCTTGGCAAAAATAACAATAGTATCAAAAGTGGGCGTTTTGTTTTAGATAAGAATGCAAACTGCCAATGCGAATGCACTGAATAAAACCCAGTCGATATATGTTTGACGACGACAGTTCATTATTCCGGCAAAACTTTTTGCATGGTTTTAATAGAAAACGCTTTTTACGTTGAAAGTATAACGTTCTATGTGCAAAATTAAGACTAGAAATTAACAAAAGAAACATAAGCACTTTTCTCAAAGTGTAAATTTAAAATCTGAATAATGGCATTATATTTTTTGGTTTCCACAATTTATAAAAACACCCACTTTTAATAATTATTTTTTAATGGGAAACTTTCCATGTATATAGTCGCAACATGTATATCGAATAAACGCATTGTATGTCACTTTCTCACATAAAACGCTTATTGTTTGTCTTGAATGATTTTTTACATAGAAATCTAGAGAAAATTCTCAGTGCTGTAATGTATAGATCGATAACTACGATTTTACTTAATTATCTGCCATGAAATTGCCATATGCCAATGCATGTATATAAATTGAGGTATATGGTGTATATACATATTTTCAAGTACAATACATTTTTTCGAACATTGTATTTGCTTTTCGAGCAAACCTTCTTTTAACAGATCATGTGCTTTAGTTATATAAGTAAATATTGTTTCAAGTTGACAGTTAATTAACACGCGCATTTTGTAAATACATTTTATTTTTGAATTTCTCCAAAAATGATATTTTTATAGAAATTGATCTATTTTTGAAAATAACTTAACTTTAACAGTACCATCAAAATAATTGTGAAAATTCCGCTTATTTAACCAGTAGTAACCCAGTGGGCAAAAAACCATCATTGTTTTAAAAACGTTCCAAAAACGTTTTTAGAATGTTTCATGTCTGCAAAATAATGTTCCAAAAACGTTCCACTGCTTTTCAAACGTTTTAAAACCATATAACGTTTTTGGGACGTTATTTAGCAGACATGAAACGTTCTAAAAACGTTTTTGGAACGTTTTTAAAACAATGATGGTTTTTTGCCCACTGGGAATTTACAAGATTCAAAAAGTATTGCGCGCAGTTACAACTTGATTACGATAAAATTATAAATATAATTTTTTATCTGTAATAGCCTGCACATATGAGTATCAGAGATTAAACTATACTGACAAAAATTTGTAAGTGAATCAAAATGAACATAACACACAATATTATAGTAAGTAACATATTAAATTTGTAGCAGTTGATGCTATTTTGAATTGATCGAATTTAGTATATATTCCTGTAATAAAAACTCACGACATCATCAGAGAGTAGAATTTGAGGCAGAAATTTCTCTTAAAGGCAGAAAAATATCAATATAAAATTTGCCCCAATTTATTTTAAACTGTTGTGGCATAATTTAGATTTTCTTACATTCAATTACTATCCTCATCTCCACTTTACTTGATTCTGTTGTGTGTGTAGTGAATAATTTGAGACTACTTTGGATCTTGAGACTTTTTTATTCAGACACTTGTTTATGCAATGTTTATATAATTCGCAGACTCTTTTTGGATATGCATTTTCATTTGTATATTTACTTGATAAATTTCACTATATAGCAAAACACATTCGTATCATTTAGTTGAATAATATGCCCTCTTTGTTTTTGGCATGTTTATCATTCATTAGTTTATTTAGTAATGTACAAGTTTTATGGTCACTAAATCGCATTTAAATAGTACTAATAGTTCCAGAATAAAAAAAAAAAAATGTTGAAACATTTTTGCAATTTTGATACAATTTTTGATTTGAAAGAATATCGCTGGGAAGTAATAAGAGCACTTTGAAATTCACTTATCTCGAATAATGACAAATACAGATGTGCTGTCATGCATTTCCTCCACAAAATTGTGTTGATTATTGTTTTTTAATAAATTATTATCACAAAGAATTAAAATCCGTTCATTCATTCTATATAGCATATTCTATCTTTAGCATATGAAAAGGACTCATTTTGGCATTATATATATAATATATATTTTCGATTGGAACTTCCGTTTTGTAACTTTTGTACCCCAATCATATATATATATATATATATATATATATATATATATATATATATATATATATATATATATATATATATATTATATACATTACAAAAAAAAATTTTTAATTTTTCAACATTTGAAAATTTAATCAATCATTGTAAAATTTTTTCAACATTTACAGCAAAATAATCTTGGAATCTTCTATAGGTGAAAAATTCGCCAAGTTAAAGGGTTTTAAGTAGTTGGACAAGTGTCTTAAAATTTGATTTTGAGAAAATCAAGAAAGTTAAAATCCACAATTATTATTAGTAAATTGTAGAAAATTAAAAACATCTCCAAAAATTAAACCGACCAAGTGGGCCCTTTCCGATAGCGGACATAAACATATATAATAAGAAGAATAATATAATATATCCTAGATTTAATATATATCTAGTGTAAAAATTGAATCTATACACTTGGAGAAATTAATAAATGAAATAGCATGAACTGTATTGCTATTCTTTTTGCAAATCCATGCGCCACTATTAGTAGAAAAACATACTCATTTCGTAGATTTAACGCTATTTTGTTATTATCCCTGAGCGAATTCGGTATGTTTTCGTATTAAAACTCACGACTATAAGGGCATACCAACAATAAGTACGTTCAGTGTTTCAATACTATTTGAGATGGAAATTTCTCTCAGTGTATAGCCATACATAATATAGGCCAGTCGGTGAGTGCAAAAACTGCCCAAAAATACAAACAGCAAAGTCTCAACGGTTTCTGGTAGTTTGGGGGCTCCTTATAAGAGCCCCACAGTTTGCTCTCGATTTCCGGGTGCAAAAAACAGTGTAAACAATCGCCAAAGTTTGGAAAACAGGGTTTTTCGATGCTCGTTGCTTCCGGTTAAGTTTTAGGGGAAAAAGTTGTTATTGAAAGTTATAGAGCTTGGAAATACCTTTCAAATGATGGTTCATACGTTAAAAAAGGTTAATTAGTTTAGTTGCAAATGAATTTAAACCATTAAAAATAGCACTTGTTTAATTGTTTAATAACTTTGTTAATAATTATCGAATTTGTTCATAACTTACCAGGAATGTTCTCCTTGCGTAGCTGAATAAATCCCAAAAAAAATTAACTAGATAGGAGAAATAGTTTATGCATAATTCCATTTGTTAACTAAAAACATGTAATTTTTCAACGGAATTTCCCCACTTTTGGTCCATCGAATTTCGATTTTTTTTTTTGGAAAGTACACTTAAGAAGTCAAACTTTCATCCTATTTAAATGGCCAATTGATTTTTTTTATCTAAGTGCATAATAAAAAGGGTTAAAAAAGAGTGTATTTTTTTGTCATAAACAAATGGAATTACTCAGCCAATTTTCACTTTATCAATTAGCTATAAACGGCATATAATTCCATTTGTTTCCACAAAACTTTTCAAAAAAAATCCGACCTAACTTGAAGGGGGGGGGGGGGGAGTTAACTTTTTTAAAAAGAAATTCCTGACAAGTTAATTATTAATATTTTTTATTGAAACTCGCACGACTTTTAGTTCAAAACATGTATTTTATGAAAAAAAATTGAACTTAACGTTTTGTGCTTATATTTTTCATTTATATCAAGTGAAAGTACTTGAATATTTATTTCAACCCTTGGACGGCGGAGTGGGGGAACTCGGTACGCGGGAATTTCGCCCGCCACAAACAGAATTCAGCCGTCAAATTCACAAAAATGGTCACAACTTCGTTAATTATTGACCGATTTTAATCTTTTTTTTTAATTCCATGTATTTTTTTATGCTGAATCCAAATATGAATTTATATATTTTTTAAATAAAATATTTTTTGTAGAAATAAAATTTTTTTTTAACAACAAATTTTTATTATTATTTATTATATTTAACAAAAATTTTTCTTCGTACATCTTATTTCATCTAATTTTTTTTTTATATACTCCTGCACTTAGATAAAAAAAATTAATTGGCCATTTAAATTTAAATAGGATGAAAGTTTGACTTCTTAAGTGTACTTTCCAAAAAAAATCGAAATTGGATGTACCAAAGGTGGGGAAATTCCGTTGAACAATTACATGTTTTTAGTTAACAAATGGAATTATGCATAAACTATTTCTCCGATCTAGTTAATTTTTTTGGGATTTATTCAGCTACGCAAGGAGAACATTCCTGGTAAGTTATGAACAAATTCGATAATTATTAACAAAGTTATTAAACAATTAAACAAGTGCTATTTTTAATGGTTTAAATTCATTTGCAACTAAACTAATTAACCTTTTTTAACGTATGACCCATCATTTGAAAGGTATTTCCAAGCTCTATATAACTTTCAATAACAACGTTTTCCCCTAAAACTTAACCGGAAGAAACGAGCATCGAAAAACCCTGTTTTCCAAACTTTGGCGATTGTTTACACTGTTTTTCGCACCCGGAAATCGAGAGCAAACTGTGGGGCTCTTATAAGGAGCCCCCAAACTACCAGAAACCGTTGAGACTTTGCTGTTTGTATTTTTGGGCAGTTTTTGCACTCACCGACTGGCCTAATACCCAAGAGGACTCAACTTTTGGCACAGTGAAAAAGAGTGCGCGCCCAAATTATAAAGATATGAAGGGTAAAAACAATATATGGGCATTAAAAGCACAAGTAATATTAATTCAAATTCTCGCGTAGTAATTTCTTCTTGTAGAAAAGTCAAAGTGATATATATAAAAAGTTTGAAAATTGCGTGTTTCAATGAACCAAAATAATAATCAACCCTACCTTTCAATATTTGCAAGTTAAGAAGAAAAGAATTTAGAAAACGCGCGCGCGCGATTTTGTGAAAGTGAATCTTTTTAGATACATCATTGAAGAAACGAATAGCTTCATTAATTACACAGACGATAAATGTTGATTGTTATTGCTTTTGATTGTCGTTGAAATAGTAGAAGTTGTTGTACTAATTGTTGAAGAAGTTATCAGTGACGTGTACAGATTAGTCAATCCTACATTACTTAACCTTGATGTCCTGGGCTCAATTGTCAAGGACATACTATACATTTCATCCTCATCTAATAAAAGAGATGGATCTAAAAGATAATTTGTTACTTTTTTGATTAACTCAATCTTATATGGGGTTTGTTGAAAGTGTCGAATTTCTCGAATAACATGTGCTACCTATAATCATATTAAAAATAACAAACCATTAAAATTAATAACGAAAAACATGGATATTAATATAAGAAAATCCACGGAATCGTCTGATTTAATGTTACATATTAAAAATATCTTAATCATTTCTTATATTCATACCACATATACGACATATATTTAATTAAAAATCTTTAAATTTAAGAGTATCAAATACTAAATTTAAAAAATTTAAAGTCTGATTTTATACACAAAGATTAAAAAAGTATGAACATGACAATAATAAATGGTTTTGGAACAATTGACAAATTTTGTCCTTACTTGATTTCCTAAATTTATAGAGTGTAAAATAAATGAAAACCTAAATATTGTAAATTGGATTCTTTCAATAATTGCGACTTGAAAAGTGCAAGCGCGTGTATCTAATGCTAGTGCAATAATTAATTATACAAATCTTAAATATCCCCATACGTGATGTAACACGACTATATTAGTAAAACAGTTGTGATTACCCAAAAGTTTTGTCAATTTTCGGCGGTTACGGATAGTTTTTAAAAAAAAAAGTGTCGAATATACTAAAATAATAATTCAACACATTGATTATCTTACAGGGTCAACTGCTGCATGCAAATTTCCCATCAGTTAAATGTTTAAACAAAAGTTTAATTTACTTTTCAATTTTAATAAAAAAAAAAAAATAAAATAAAATCAAGCAATTCCGTGAATCACAACATTAATAAAAAAATAATATTTTGCAAAATAAAGAGAAGGAGTAGTAATACTGCTCAAGCAGTATTTCTTGAACCATATAGTAGGTGTACACGATATCAATACAATATTGCGAAAAACCATGTTCTTTAGAAAATTTTCGAAATTAAAATTTTTTATCCAGGTTAATGTATACCTGCGTAGGGGAGAGCGTTCACAAATGATGTCACGCAATTTTTTGAGATTATCACCCCCCCCCTCCCCTGTCACGCAATTTCATGCCCTACCCGCAAAAACGTGACATCACTTGTGAAGAACGCTCCCTAGGTTACGATACACTGTAAAAAGAAGTGTGTTACTGGAATGCACTTCAAGTGCATAAACTTGTCCCAGTTCTGAACACACTTTGAGTGCATTATTCTCATGCACTTTGACGTCAAAGTGTGTAATTCTTATGCACTTTGAAGTTCATAAAATATAAAATGCATAAGAATTACACACTTTGACGTCAAAGTGCATGAGAATAATGCACTCAAAGTGTGTTCAGAATTGGGACAAATTTATGCACTTGAAGTGCATTCCAGTAACACACTTCTTTTTACACTATAGTGTATATTATGTGTGGATCCAGAAATTTTGTCCCAATAGATAATTAAGCAACAATTAAAATTGATTGTACATGACAAATAAATTGCAAACTTTCTGCAAGTTGCCTGCAAGCTTACATAATACATGATACAATAATATAATTTCTAATACATACCATTCTCATTTTTGAAAAATTCAATAAACCATCTTCAGTAAAATTGGGAGTTCCTTCTTCAATAAAAGACAGGTCAGTTAGATAAATGCCGAGATATGGAATGCACGGTGGATCGCAGCGATGCAAAGCATCGCGCAGATTGCGAAATCTACAGTCAGATGACACAATAATCTGAAGCCTTTCAATTGTTTGTTTTGTCTGGAACAAAAAATTTGAATATATACATCTATATTTTTACACTGTCTATTAGAAATAAAAATTAATAATATTAAATAGTGCCAAATATATAATTATATATTATCTAAATAAAAAACGGTAATATATTTCAACATAATAGACATACCGTTTTTGATACTTTCTCCCACGTTTTTTTTAGCCTGTATACACTGCTATTTGTGAATGCAGCACATATTTGTAATACACCATTATAATTGCGAAGAACTCTGCTTATATCTGCAACTGCTGTCCATTTTTCTATAGCTGCTACTCTAGCAGACATGGAAGTTCTTCTAACAATTTCAGAAACAACAAGCAAAGAAACATGATTGAAGCGTTTAGTCATCAATGTAACGTGAGGCGCCCTCGTGGCTTTATCAGCCTTCATCCATGCTTGACTGAGAAACTCTCTAGAATTTAATAAAAAAAAGAAAAACTTACACACATTGAAAATGAGATACACCTTGTTATGTTGTAATGTTCAAAAATGAAAAAAAATCCTTCTTTTACTTGTTATTTATTACCAATTGTTTTATAACCAAGTTTTAAAAAAATGTAATACTTTACAAACACTCTTTTTAAAATAAATTCTTATTTTATTTACTCTAAAATTTTTTTTGAATGATTAATAATTATTTTCTAGAAAATCCTAAGAAATACAAGTAATGAAAGTTTTGTTTACGCCGATTTTTAATCTACTGCGATACATACTCGCTAGCAATTGAGACAAAAATTCGATGATCCAAATAAGTCATTTGTTCGGCAATTTCCAAAGCAGACAGCGTTTCAATGTTCTCCTTTGTGTGAATCTGATAATGATAATAATAATAATAAGAATTAATAAAATTTCTCTGAAAGTATACTAAATATTGGTTTTATAATAAATTATTATTAATTATGAATCTGTATATGTCTGTCTGCCGTAGGGATAACATTGCAATTAGATAGATTACTTCTTGTTTAGGAGGAAAAAGAAACTACAATTGTGACTCTAATTTTTAAAAACAATTTAGCATTTCTATCCCATCTGCGAGCATATATTATTCATATATATAGGGAATGGCAGAAAATTGTCTAGTTTTTTTTTTCTGCGATAAAATAATCTCCATTATAGCTGTCAAATAGAAATATATATAAATATATGCTATACAATTACCGTAGGTGGAGCAAGCAATTGAGTCAAGTCTATTTTACTGTCATCCATTTCTTCTTTAATAGTCAATAGTCTAAGAATTCGATTAGCTGCTTTGTGCTCAGACGGAAGTAAATTGGAACTGTATGTTATATCTTTTAAAAATTCAATCGTCAATTGATTCAATTGTGAATCCAATTCAAAGTCTTGAGCATGTTTAGACACCCAGTGTCCAAGTACATTTAAAATACGCATTGTTGCGGCAGTAGACATTACAGATTCTTTTCGTTTTGATTTCTCTTTGCATGATCCTGCACACACTCGATTACTGCTGCTGCTCCCATCATTTATAATGTGGTGACGACGTTCATGAACCCTATCTGGTGGATTGCTTGATGCTGATGTTGCAATAGCAAAAGCAGTAGCTGCAGTTGAGTTACTGTTTCTTGAATTGAATAGTATAAAATGCAATGGATTAGTAAGGATTATAGTTGCTATTAATCAAAATATATAAATAAAATTAGAGAGAGAGAGACACACCTGCGACGATCAGGACGAAAACTTGTTATTACAACACCTGCTTTACTAGAAGCTTGCTGTGTATCATGTTGAACACTGCATTGTTGGGAAGAAGAAGTGTAAATTTCATTTTCCGGAATTGATCGTCTTCCAGACCAATAATTCTAAAAACCATTACAATTAAAATTAATTAAATGTTTTGAAAATGTAAAACAAATTTTCATTTATAAAAGACAATAAATTTGACGGTCAATAAAAAAAAAAAAAATTTTAAATGGAAAATTGCTACAACTGAAACTTGTACTACAACAACCTATTAGGGTTTCAAAACAACAATATATCCTTTGTATATTAGTGTAAAACATACTCCACTAAAAGTAGTAGAAAAAGAACCGCTTCTTGTTGACGCCCCTGATGCTATTGCTGTTGTTGTTGTTGTAACATGTTGAGGCTCTGGCAAATCTTCATAAACTATACGTTCATCTGAAAAATTATAAAAATATATCTTAATTACTCTATTTTTGGAAATAATATTAATAATATAAATTAAATAAAAATGTCAAAACAGCCAGCGATCAAGTCTTGTGCGTTTTTCCTTTTACAGCTTTAATTTTCAATTTACAACATTTAACAGAGAGCTCTTGTTTTTTTTTGTATTCATTTGAGACTCTATAATATGAATTTTAACTGATTGATTCTAAAATCTTTACACAAAAATTTTAGACCTGCTTTTGACTGGACTTTTTCCATTTCCAACATTGGAGGAGCATCTTTTGTAATTGTTTCGTCAGAAATTCCACGTGACCAAGTTTTATCAATATCTCCTCGTTGTGTATTTAGATCAGAACCCGATCCAGAACCTGTAGATCCGACTAATGTAACTGAACTCAAATTACTTGGAGAGGATGGTGCACTTACAACGGTATTATCTGCAAGAATAAAACTTGAAGATACACGCGCACAATACATAATATGAAAGGTACTAAATCGTCCTTTATGTTTCCATGTTTTATTAATACTGAAATTGCAGCTCTAATAAAACACTCTTTTTTACACAGTGAGCTTTAATCAACATATTCGTAACGATTATAGCAAAGTAGACAAACTTACCAGTCAGTGTCTCAGCGCTAGAGGAAACTGCTATAACCTTGGGGATTTTTAAATATACCAAATCATCAGTAGCAGTACTTGTACACTTGCCTAATTTGTCCATAAAGATTGTTGGTTCTTCTTGAATCTCATTATTAGATAATGATTGCTGTGAAGATTGATCTGACCTGATATCAATAATGGGAGCTCTTGATTGGTCGATTTTAATTGATTGTTGAATGTTACGATACTCTTGCTCATTTTCTTTCACTATATGTGATGGTGTAAAAAATTGAAAATGTATTATTATTAAAGTAGTAATAGCATATAGTATTTGCTCAAAATACTCTTGCGGTTAAAAATTATTATTTTCTTGTGCAAACACTATTTGCTATTAATAATTACATGGAAAAATCAACTCTGGTTATTATAAAGAATGTTACTAAATAAATAATTTTGCATAAATTTCACATTTTATTTAAATAAAACTTTTCATCTGGCAAAGCCTAAACAAAAATGCAATAATGCAAATTGAAATAAAAAAATATTACTTAATATCTCTATATACTTGTTAATTATTACTCTTACATTTATAAAATCCAGAACAATAGTGATGAGAACTTTTTAAAGCAATTAAAGTTGAATTTGCATTAGTTCCCTCTGCATTCGTAGTGGTGTCCATTGCACTTGAAAGCTCCAAGTATCCTGCATGACTTTTTGGCATTTCTGATTTGCCGCATTCACTTATTTCAGATCCATAGCCTAATGTAATAATTATGTTTTACTATATAGAAATTAAATGCAAAGTTTCTTGAAAATTATGAAAATATTTGCGCAAGTTTCATGCGGGACACAGTGTTGCAATTATAACTCGTCACCGCAGAGTTGCGATATGATTCCTTTAATATTCGCAAAAGTAGATGCGGCGGCGGCAGTTTCCTTCATATCAAAAACGAGAAGGTATTCTCTTGATGTTCATCAAGTGTATGATTCCCATGAGTAAGCGATATTTCAAAAATATTACTTTTGTATAATAAATTTTTAGAAAAATTAAAAACTCACCAGATACGGAGCTAGCACCACTCTGTCGTCTTGGTGTTTTGAAATTATTACTTTTTATACAATCATCTTCACAAAGTTGTTGTTGTTGTTGCTGGGACTGATGATTATTACTGTCATCAAAAAACAAAAGAAATTATAAATTGAAGCGCATTTTTGTTTAAAAACAAATCAATATACCCATTTATAAGATGACTCTTACCCAATTGAGAATAAATTAGCTGTTCCGACATTATTATTAGGGTAAATTTGAGGAGCATCTGGAGGTTCAGCGTCATTAAAGACTTTTTTCAAGGCCTCTAATACAGTTACACCATCAGTAAAAACTCTATATGTAAGCAAAAAAGTGTTGAGAAAATCAATACTTAAAAATCTAAGATCAGTAAGTCTTTGCAGTATTCTATCTGGTGTAGCATAGCGAATTTGAGGCACTTTACATGAGTTTAAAGTGCGACTAAATCTAATATCAACGTCATCTTTGAAAAGTTTTGGATCATTTCTAATAGATCGAGGCATTGACACAGAACTAGTTTCAGACAGTGAACTATGTAAAAACTCATTAAAACGCACATTATCCATACACTGACTAATATCACTGATCCAAGCAGCTTTCTCCTGTCAAAAAAATTTTTTTTCTAGTTGTACATTTTTATTCTTGTATCTTGCTACTGCTTAACAATCAATCAATCATTATTATTATTATTATTGTTTCAACCTGCACTGTAGGTGCAACCAAATGGACTGCTACTTGACCTCCAGCTGCTTTCAAATCAAGAATAATTTTAAAATCTCGATTTTGTATTTGCCCAGAATAACCACCGCCGCCGCTACCACTGCCACTACTTTCGCTTATTCCGCCGCTTGACACTGAACAAATTGATAATTCTAAAAAAATTTATTATTTTCATATTCTATTATTTCATTATCTTTACACATCTTGTTAAAAATAAAACCATTTATACTGACCATCATCATCTGTTGTTGCAGTTTGATCACTGGGATCTTCAATTAAAACAGCATCACATAAAGGAATTTTTCCAATTTGAGGAACTAGATTTAAGCGACCATCGTCATCTGATTGTCTAGTTGCAAGTATTAAATGATTTGAAAATAGAAAGCATTGCCTAATAGCTTCTTTGTCGCTTATATTTTTTACACCAAACGTTGAACTCTTCTTTCTCCTTGTACCGCGATGATTAGCTTTCTCTAGTACTTGCATCAGTGCACCTAAAAATGTGACTTATACAATAAAAAAGTATTCATCATTTGTGAACGCTAATGTAAATAAACACACACACACACAATAATCAGAGAGCTATTGCGTAACATTAATTAATGAGAAAATAAAAACCAAACGATAAAATGCAAGTTACATGATGTAAAAACAATTTTAATGAAATATAAAAGTTACAAATTCTTCAATTTCAAACATGATAAGCTGGGGGTCTTTCTTTAAAAAGTTGATAAATGACTAAAAATTTCATTTTTTAAACGAATTTCAGTAAATAAACAAACAATAAATAAATGTTTAATGATAAATGTTCAAGGATTATTTATTTTATATATTATGATATAGAGTCACCACCTACCTACCTTGTCTAACAAAAACTTGATTAACATCTAGTAAAATATCACATCCTTCAATAATCATTCTTTCCACAGCTAGATTTTTTCGTAAATTTTCCGTTTCGCTCACCTACAAAATATTTGGACAAAAATGCATCCTGTAAATTGCGTGTTTTTGAGTAACAATAGAATAAACTTTTATTAAAATAAAAATCTTGTCGATCACTAATTATAAAACTATGTGTCGTTACATTTTAAAATTATGTGGATAATTTTTATCAATTCTTTCAAAAAATAAATCATGTAATTCTCTCTGATTAAATATGTTATACTTTTGATTATTATTCCTTCATTTAAATTAATAATTAATATTTAACCCTTTCATTACTTTTACCAAAATTCTCGCAGGTTATTTTTTTTAAATGATACAATCCTTCGAGATCACACGTCTTTTTCGTACGCGAAGGTCTCACTGTGTGGTTGCCACACCCATTTTCATTTAGTTGCAATTTGGAAATTGTCAATTTTTGCAAGTCGGAAAAATATATTTTTTTGAGTGGCAAACACTCTGCGCGCATGACTTTAATTCAAAAGGATGCGCGCAAAAAAACGATATTCTGGATGTGTATCCCGTGCACTCGCTTCTTCTAAGCTTCATAAACGCTCGTAAACAACAAATTTTGAAATTTACTATTAAGGATATACAAAAATAAAATATACTTGAGTAACCAATATAACAACAACAAATTTACCTCATCGTGCATTTGTCTAGAAAGTTGCTCTAGCTGTTGACGAGCATTTTGTAAACTTTTACGTTCAACGTGATCGTGTGGTGTATGAGCTAATAATTCATGTAATGTCACTATGTATCGTGGAATCTAAAAAGAAAATTTAATACGATTATAATAAACAACAGCAGGTACACACCAGAACAAAAAAGTACGCTTTAAAATCTAGTGTTTTTTGTGAATACAGATTACGTATATAGTTTAATCTTGATTTGTTTCGCAATGAAATTACTAATTTTTTTTTCTTTTATGAAATTTTGTCACTTTTTTTTTTATCAAGTATTTCAACTTTTTACATAAGTTTAATATTTCTTTATTGTTTTTGTTTCTTTTGTAATTTGTAATCCACTTTTAAAATTTTTTTAAATATTGTAATATAGGATTGTAATTTAAAAATTTTGAACGAAAAAAATACAAGGTTAAATGCAAAAAACATTAAAAAAATCTTTGTGTTTTAAAAAAGAAACAATATTATTGAACAAGAGTAGTATTTTGTGTAAAACATTTTTTTTCCTTTTCTCACAGTGTCAACACGTTATATCCTACTATACATTGTTGATTCGTATCATTATCTTTAGCGAATAAATACAAAAAAATGCAATAATTTTTCATGTAAAATTAAAAATGTTATTACCTGATTCATAGGGTAGGTTAAAAAAGTTACAAGAGACCTTCCGTGACATGCAGATTTCTTTTCCAGTCGATTTAATAATGCTGCAAATGACGATGACGATTGTTTACATTCTGTCAACACTTGAAGACTATAATGATGGTTTCGAACATATTCCTGATATATTGATAACATTGGAAGAAGCATATCGAACAAGTCACCTAATAAACAAATAAAAATACAGGGTCATTTAATTGAACGAGTGTGAAAACATGAAAATTCAAATTCATTGTTGTTGTAATAAAAACTTGCCCAAAACGAGAGTTGGCCAACTCTCCATGCGAGAAGTAAGACCTTTTAAAAAAATTTGATGCAAGAACAAAACGGTTTCACTATTTAAAAAAATGCTGTTGACATCCTCATGACTACATGGAGGCTTCTTTGAACTCGCTGCCATTTTAAAAGGCCTCAAGAAACAACTAACAAGTATTTCCATTTGCTCTGTATATTCTTCTTCAGCTTCTACCATTTGAAAAACTAGACTGAAAATTTAAAATCATGATTATTTTAATATTAATTGATTGTGTGATGTCGCGCGCGCAAATCATTGAAATATTTCATATTTTTTCAAAAGTAAAAAGTAGTCGCAAACATGTAAAGCTATAAAATTAAAACCTTTTATATAGTGACACAACATTGGGAGAGGCAAAATATCTCAAGTTTTAAATATATATTTATGATGATTACCTGTTTCTTTTTCTCATACTTTCTGCATGCGGGCTTTTAATGTATTGTTCTACTATTTGTTTCCAACGCCGTCTACATAACCATCCACGAAAAAAACTTTGTACTTTTTTAATTTTCTGCATTTCGATAGAGCCTTCGCTAATTTCTTTAAAACAGTGCCGACTGACACCACCACCACCATTAGTACTGCTATTATTACCACATTCAAACTCAGAGTTGGCTGAGAGTAAGGATGAAACCTGTGTTGTTGTGGCTGTTGTTGCAGAAGCAGCTCTTGTGTTGTTATTATTATTGTTGCAATTACAAATGCATTGTGAAAAATTTTTCTGGATAGAATGTCGCCTCATGCCGTATCCCGTAAAAGATGCTGCTACTGCTGCACTACCCATACTAACCGAACTGGGTCTCAATTCTTTTTTAAGAGCACATAGCTGAAAAATTTCTCGCGTCAGTATAATAAGAATAGAGTATTGTATTGATGTTGAAATATAAAAAATATTGATCCAAGAAAATGTGTAATTTGACCAAGAAATTGATCAAAATGTAAGAACAAGGGTTAAGCACAAACGTTCACGCTATGCTACCATCACTATATATTAACAATATCCAATAATGTACAGTTTTCAAAAACTCTTTTATTTCAAAAATTTCATAATTATTTCAAGAGAAATTACACATTTTCTTGGATCAAGAACAACATTTGCCGTTTCTATCTCAAGTAAAAAAAAGTAAAACAAAAACAATTTGATTCAAGCAAAAAAAAAATTCTTTAGGCAATGTTTTTTTTGATAATTTAGACAAGTAAAATTATATTTGGTTGAAACAATATGCATTATATGCTTGCGCCAAATACTGTAAATTGTCTCGGTTACGATAATGTTATTGTTGCACTAACCCCCCAACGCAATCAAGTCGCAATCATAAAACAATGTTTTGAAACTAAAAACGTAAAAAATTGAAAAAAACAAACCTCTGCACGAAGTTTCTTAATTTCAGATGCTAAATCCTCACATTGTTGAGTATATTGCCATTTTGCTGTTTTTTCAGTTTCCACTATTTGTAACAAATGTAAATGTTTCTGTTCAAGTTCTTCTTTTTGTAATAAAACTTTATTAAAACTGCAACAATCAACAGAGAAAAAAAATCCTGTAAGCATTTCTCACTAAAGGGGAATGTGTATGTACATGTCGTAAAATAATTTAATCTTTCAATTTCAAAAATTAAAATACTTAAAAATACCTGGCTTCGCAAATTGCTTCTATCCACATTTTGCAACTTGTTTCAGTTAAAGCTTTCAACTCGTATTGTCTCAAGTTTTCTCGTCTATAAGAGATGGCAAAACAATGCTGCAATGAAAAAAAAATGTATATAATAATAAATCAATAATTTTTTGCAAAACGCATTATTATAATCTCTAGAAATCATTAGTTGAAATTTTTAAATGATTTTAATTTCATTTATTAAAAAAAATTCTTTTAGCACAATTTCATTTTTTCGAATTTAATTCGAATCTAATCATGTGAAAATTTACACATTTACAAAAGGTATTATTATTAACAACAATTAATTTTGTAATGCTAATGATATGGTATTATATATAATCAATCATCCACATTCTTGTTGCGAATAGCGAAATTTTCATAAAATAAATTGATTGTTTTGCATTCTTATTATTGTAAACTATAAAAGAGACAAAATTTTTAGTTTTAATAAAAATACCTTTTGTAAATCTACAACTCTGCGAAACATTAGAAATAAAATTTAAAAACTTTTTTACACATCACTCTCACCTGTTTATCTAGCTCCTTGCTTTTAGAGGCTATAATTCGCTCACAGTAACAACCTTCCAACAAAATAATACCACTAGGACGCGAATATGATTCATTTTCATAATAAAAAAGTACATTCTGTAAAATAAATGAAATTATTAATTTAATCTAAACGCAAAAATGTTTTCTAAATTAGTGAAAAAAATTCCAATTTTCAAAACAAGAATAATTAAAACAAAATGAAATGAAATGTGTGTACAACTAAATATGATTAATACCAAAAATAAAAAAAATCTTCAATATATTATAAAACAACAAATGTTAATTTTTCATTGTTTTTAATTGTAATTTACGTATAATATTATTATTAATCAATATTTAATAATGGAAAACTATAGAAAATTAATCAAAAAACTTTAAATTTTACATCAATTGCATGTTATATAAACAAAGAAATTTACATGCGTTTTTGGATAAAACGCACATAATCTTTGGGCAACTCCCATATTTCGACATGTTAATCATCATGATTATTATTATTATTACTTACTTGATAAAGAACAAACCATCGGCTTTGCCATTTTGTAGAGTCTGACGTACGTTTATGCAGGTAGCCAGAAATTGAGTGGTCATAACGAGCTTTTTCCGACAACATCAACAGCTGGGATTCGTTAACACGTACTGTGTGCAAGAAATATTAAACATTTTCATTCAAAGTTTAAATAATATAAATTTATCAACATTTAATTTCTTTTCATCAGAATAATACATGAAATCATTATTATTATTCTTAATTATTAAAATGCATAAAAAAGTTTTTCCAATTCAAAAATTTAAAAACATGATCAACACAATTTAGTAGTGTGTATTTACTAAACACATACAAGTTTTATAAAAGTAAAAAAATAAAAAGTGTAGCGTACGTAATATTACAGTAATTAATATTAAAATGTCCGCCTGATGGTAATATTACCTGCATCAATATTACTGCAATATATTACCTGCATTAATATTACAGTAATGTTACGCGTCAATGTTATACAGTAATATTACCGTGTAATGTTACAGTACAATATTAACGGGCAATATACTACAGTAATATTAATGCAGGTAATATTATCATCAGGCGGACATTTCAATATGACTGTCATTAATATTACGTGTGCTACTTGGATTAAATTTCGCTATTTTAAAAAATAAAAGGATAATGCGAAAATTTATTAAAAACTCTTACTAGTTTATAATTTATTCTAAATTAATTAATTAAAATTACATTTGTCCATACCAGTCCTTTGCATTTTGGGGCTGAGCATGATGACATGAAGAAAATCCTCGCCACAAACTTTTAAAGAAACGCTATTTAGTAATTTTCCTAAATTTCTTGCACACCAAATGACACGTAGATTCAGCTACATTCATGACTTTGCTAATCTCCAACTGTTCAAAATGAATATCGTAATGTTTAATAAAATTATATAAAACGTTTTTAATAATATTGCGAAATATAGTATATAGGTTAGCCCAAGTTGTGAAAATGTAAATAAACCAAACACTGAAATTGCAATTTTTCATCAGCCTACATTCCCATAAAAATGATCATTTTTACACTTTTTCTTTATGTAACTATTAGATTATCAACAAAAAAGAGTATCAACAAAACCATATCACCGCGTATATATATACTACAGTTGTAGATTTTGTACCTCTTTTTATAATTTCTAAAATTACCACCATTTTTAATATATACAATATTCTATGTAAAATTATTTTCGCAACATGAGCGCAAAGTATATGCGGTGATTGACTCTTTTTCCGCAATCATCCATTTCGCGCCCTTGTTATGAGAAAATTAAAAGACTAGATGTGACATTCATACTTTTCAACTTTTCATATTTGCAACATTACATTAATTTTAAAGGTCAAACGAATAGTTAGGTAAACAAACCCAACATTAAAATTGCAATTTTGCAACAGCCTTTTCTCCTATAAAAAAATCATTTTTAAACTTACTCATTGAATATCATTGAATACCTTGAAAATATTGTAGCTTTTTTATAACATCAGTTTTCAACAAAATCAACTATATATATATATATAGTTATCAAACTTGATCAAACATTGTTCATGCCAAGTTGATACAATAAAATCTCATTCCAAAGATTCTCGCATGTTATATAATGCTTATATTTTGTCATTATTGTGCAGTAAAATTGTACTGCATTTTAAAAACAATTTTGAATTTTATTAAATTACCTATATATAGAGAAAAATACTACCGTGTTGAATTATTTTCAATTATTATACAAAAATGCAAGTGAATCTCTTTATACGAATTTTTATAAAAACATAATACACGTAAATAATAATATTTGCTAAAAACTTGAATTATACAAGAAAGTATAATTATCAGTTATTGCATTTATAATAATAAATAGTTTACTGCTTCATATTTTAAAAATATAAACATTCGACCACTTAAAAAGATACTATATATTCGTTCAATAGTCGCGCAAGTAAAGAGAGAAAAAGGGAGAGAGATAACACTTTACCCACCTGTTGACCAACATTTTTAAAAAGTAGAAATTTAATTCTGCCCTATATATGCATTCTGTCATCTCATTATATTATTGAAACACACAAATGCTTTAAATGCTGCTAAAACTATTAATTACTTGATAATTCATGGTTAGTAGTAACTTTGTATAAATATATAAAATATTTTTCTCACAAAAAAGGCAGCACATGTAAAATTTTAATCCCAAATTTCCAAATAAAAAATTCCAAAAAGACAAAATAATGTAAACATACGTGACCACAAGACTACTGATTTAAAACATGAACATTTTGTGCAACAAAAATGTAAAATCAAGTAAATATTTATATTGATGAAAACTAATAAACAAATATAAATAATTACAAATGTATAAAACATTAAAAGCATATACCAATAAATAAATATAATATAAAACATACTTGTGCTTTAAATTACTCATCACAATCTCTGACAGACTTGTGTCAATAAAACACACACACACAGTAACTATAGAAGAAGTAGCAGCAGAAACAGCAGCAACAGGAGCAGCAGCAGCTGAACAATCCTCCCTGTTGCTCGTTCGACCCTCTTTCTAAGCATACGATTGCGCCGAATCTTTTTACCTATTTATATTGCGCAAACTCGATGCTTCAAAACGTGTATCAAGCAATAGTCGTACACCTCTTTTCAATCATTAAACTTCAAAATACTTTTTTTATAAGGATAATATATGCAAGCATCAAAACACAAAACAATTTTTTAAAAACTTGATTCGCTTTATACAATAATTATAAATAAAATTTTAGCACTTTTTAATGCAATTTTGATTAAACCATCCTTTACAACGATTAAAAATTTACTCTCTTAATTAAATTATTAAATAATTTAGATTAACAATGAAACAATTAAATACTTGAAAACTATTACAATTAAATAAGCATCGCATTGTGAAATATTATTAAAAAGTAACCTACACTGTAAAAAGCATTAGTTTATAAGATACAAAAATAATGACAAATTTTTCATTGTTTCAAAAGCAATAACTTTATGGCCTATAGAAATCTCAATCCTATATGGACGAAAAGTCCAAGCAAAACAAAAATTATACATTCACATCAAATTTCTTTTAAGCAAAATTACTCATTTTCTAAAGTTTCAACCATTTTAAAATTTTCCAATTTCATGTCTTTACACGCGGAGAAAAAAAGTTGGCTAATGCAACTAATTCTTAGCAATCGCAGCTAATTTTAATTGCTATTATATGGATATGCAATTATACTACCTACTACATCTGGCTAATATTATTAGTTTTAATAATACAATTTATTCTACATTGTACAAATTATTTATATTCTCTAGATAAATTTTCAATAATTTTAAACATAAAATTAATAAACCAATTTATAAAAATATAATATTAATACATCAGAAAAACTAAAATGAAAAAGTTATAGTGTTAAATTGATACATATATTAAAGTTTTCATAACGCGGTGCTAAAAAGGGCACTTTTTTGCACCTTGTTATGAAAAATATCGTTCGTAACTACCCAGTAAGAAGTCAGGAATTGAGAAAAATTGAATATTTTTAACTTTTTACACAAAATGTTAAATTATCAATTTTTTTGAATTCCGTTTCTGTCCAATTCCTATATGTATTCCCATGTTTGAGGCAAGGATTTCTTGAAAGTAAATTCCAATCAATTCCGTTTCAATATTTCTTTAATTTTTGAATTTTTGTAAATTCCAAAATACTATTCTGTAAGTTTTATTTTTGTCTATTCCGTTTTAATATTTTGTAATTTTTTAATTCCTTTAAAATTTGCAACACTTTGAGTCAAGTGCTTTTAAAATTCGGTAGATATATGTACAGTTTAAACAGCTGAGCGGACAAGCTGTTTGTTTCCGACAGTGAAAAACTTGAGGGTTCAAATCTTTGAACCGACAAATTTTTTTTTCCGCTTAAAATATTAGAACGGTATTCAAAAGAATTAAATTTTACGAGAAAATTCTCACATATTCTGCAATTATTTGGTTAAATTAAAAATTAAACTTTGACTATAATTTAATAATAATTTATTCAAATTGAAATTAAATTGATTAAAGTTATACTAAATATATCATTTAAAATTCTATTGCTGCCAAAATTCCACCAATTTAATTTTGCAAGAGACCTAAATGCGTCCACAATGAAATGAAACGAAAAATATCTATAATGTTAATATTGTCCCGCAGTTCACACTGTATAAAAAAAGAGCGTCTTGGTTTAAGACGTTTACGTGGTCGCACTTTTTAGACACTCAAATAAGCGTCTTTTTTGAAGTATATAAACGTCTAAACGTCTTATTCTTAGATGCCATTTTTTGCAGTGCATGCTTTGGTTGAAAAGATTTTGACAAGTAATAATAATCTTGGGAATTTATTTTAGTACTTTTACTTTTAATAATATTATTAATTATTGGGATCTGAAATACTACGATACGCCATCTAGTGAGAGCCTTGTTGTGGTAGCCATCTTTTCGTTTCGTCTCTCTCTAACATACGTTCAAGAAAGAGATAAATATCCAAGATGGTTGCCACAAAAAGGCCAAGGGGTGGGTCAGTTTTACGTGATTTCTGATCCCAATAACGCCTCAGGTAATTACTTTTAACTGTTTTCTATTCTAAAAACAAACCACCTGTTGAATATTTTTAGACAGGTTAGAAATAATTCGCAACATTAAATAATGTACTACTTTTCGAAGGCGATTCATCGTTTTATAGCTTATCACTTGTAGAATTTGAAGCTTGGTTCATCAGTGGCGGATTCAGGGGGGGGGCACGCGTGCTTGGCCCCCAAGAGTCAGTCAAATATTCCTCTGCGATAGAAAGAGATAACATTATATAGATTTTTTTGAATGGATGGCCCCCCCCCCAAAAAAAACCTTGTCTCGATCCGCCACTGTTGTTCATAAAATATATGGAGAGAGAGTTTCAATAATGTGTTCGAAACAAACTAAAAAATGGTTTCTTATTAAAAAGTTGATTGTTCCAGAGATTTATGTCCTTTAATGTTTCCATATTTTGAATCGCGCGCAAGAGAGAGAGATACGGTTGGAAATGTTATTGGTGCGCCTTGGGTCAGCCTCTCTCCTTACAACCGTACATGAATTCATCCCCACTCCTTCCATACCACTCACTCTGCAATAGACCCGCGCGGTGAGAGACAGCGAGTTTGCAGGTTCAGTCTTGTTTTAGCCGCGCTCGCGAATGGTCGCGTAAACGGGTTTTAAATATTCTCTTTAAAAGAATAATATACAAGAGTATCGTTTTTTAAAAGTGTGTTTTTTAAGCTTGAAGTTTTTTTTATACGAGTGTTAATTGCGGTTATGTGTATTGTGGTTGCAGTATAATTTTAGTTTATGTTTTTAGCAATTTTAAACATTTTTGCTTCAAGTGAACAATAGTGTTTTCAATTTGACGGGCGTGTTGGATCGGAAAGTGCCGGTTTTTTCTTTTTTTTAAATTGTGTGTGTGTGGATCCCGATTTTTGTGAACATCGAAGAAGAGGTTTAACGAATTTGGCTGAAGTTTACCAGGTATATTTATCATAAAAGTATCTCGAAATAGATTGATAGAATTTAAAAAATTCTCAGAAAAAATTTTTTGTTTAACTTTTATAAAAAAAAAATTTTGTTCAAAAAAATTTCTTTGAGTTGGTTATTGAAGTTAATATATATTAAAATCTTATTCTTTGCATCAAGACGAATCCATTGGTATATATAAATAATTCAACGTTTGCGTAGAATATTATTAAAATTGTTTTTAAAAAAAATTTTATTAAAATTGTATTCTTTTGGAAAATTTTATTAAAATTGTAGTAGATATTGAATATCATTGAATTTAGGAAAATTTTTGTAAATGAAATTTTGCCGAGAATTTTATTAAAAATTTTTAAAATACTTGAATTTCGAAGAAGAATTTTATTATTTAAAAAGAGAATAGAAATTTTGACGAGAATTTCTTAAAATTTTTTAATATAATTGAATTTCTGGGTAGAATTTTATTATGTTTTGAAAATGTTATTGGGCGTCGGACAAATAAAAATCGTTCTCCTTTTTCGGAGAAATTCTAAATCGTGCGGAAATATATAAACATGCAGCGCCAAAATATTGTCCCCTTTTCCCCTTTCGTCCTCTTATTTCAAATATATCCTCTTTTTCATCTTTTTCTTATCAAAAATAAACAACTTTTTCTTTTTCTGAAATCTTTTTCAAAGTGTAATCATAAAATTTAAATTCAATGTTATAACATGTATATCTAATTTAGATTATCAAGTTTGTCAAGTTTTTTAGTTTTTTCTAAGTTAATTATTCAAGTAATGTAGATATTGTAAAGAATTTGATAAATTTGGTTCATTCAAACGCATAATGCAGACCTCTAGAATAATAATTAATTAACATTCAAATAATTAAAATATTATTATTATTAAATTAATTGAATTTTAAAATATTTTTGTTTACAATTTTCATAAATATCTATAGATAAACTTGAAAAGATTTTAAATTTTGTAAAATTTCAATTTTGAATGAATTTTATTAGAAATTCTGCAAACTTTTAATTTTTGAAAAAATATTCAAAATCTAAATAATTCTGTTTATTTAAAAATAAATTGTAGAGAGTCACAATAATTTGCATATTTTATCAAAACAAGACAAAAAATATATAAATTAATTTGTAATTAGGAATAAAGAAAATTAAATTCATTTACTTTCAGTTTTAAATTTATTAAATTTGTTCAAACATTTAGAATAAAAAAGAGTGTTGATTAAATAATTACATAGGTCGTATACAATCTGCAATATTTGATAAATAATGTCAATAAAGTCAGATGTAATATTTTTAAATCCTAATTTCAATTTAATATCAATTATTGTCAGTTTTTAAAACTCATTTTTTTTATTTAATTTCAATTATGGTCATTTGGGGTAAATGTAAACAGTTGATGTTTCAGCTAAATTTACAAACTTGAAAATACAAGTACGACGTCAATATTTTTACCTCAGCTAACTTATACAAGATGTTCTGAGTATTGCCAATATTTTATTTTGACAATTGGCAATGCCATAGTGTAAGTTATATTTTAATGCAAAAAAGATAGAAAATCAAAAAGTTTTTCTGTTTCAGTATTGATAAATTATCAAGTGTTTAAAACAGTCAGTGTGTGTAAACAGTCAGTTTTAGGCTATTCAAGTGCATCAATAGGGAAAAGTCAAAGAAATTTTAAACCTATTGTTCAAAGATAATTGAATTTTTAAAATAAATTTTATTAAAAAATAAAACACATTAATTGAAATTTTGAATTGAGATTTTATTAAACTTTCATAAAAATAGTAAAATTTGTTGAGGCAGTATTAAATTCCCACAATTCAAATGTATATATAGGAAAACTGCACAAGTTAAAATGCATACTAGTAAACTGTATTTAAAAAATAAAATCATTAAATTATATCTACTTTCGGTTCACAGTCAACAAAATGAGCAACTCAAAAAAGGACAATTTCATTCAAGACAACTATTTAAATTTTTATATCTCAAATTTTTTATTGGATTTTTAATTTCTTTGGACTTTTTGATCAGGACAAAAAACCAAAAAATAAGTTCAAAGTGAAACTTTTTTATTTTTATTTTTTTGGATTTTTTAGCTTGGACTTTTTGTTTTGGACTTCTTGTCCGGATACCCTTTTATACAGTTGAAAATAATTTTAATTCATCATTAAAATTTGTAATTTCTAACAGTGTGCGGTTTTCTCGTGGTCAGTTTAAATTTTTACAGTTATTTAATTAAATGATTTTATTTTTTAAATTTTCATGTGTGCAGTTTTTTCATGTGCACTTTTCCTGTATACAGCAAAATTGATAGCTCCCCAATTTGATGATTCAATACTTATTTTGAAACTTGATCAAGTATTGAATAATTTTATTTAAAATTCTGAAAAAATTGCAAATTTTAATTAAATTGTTTAAAGATAATTGAATTTTTAAAATAATTTTATTAAAAAATTATTTAATTAATTTAAATTTTGTGAAACTGTCTTAAAAATATTACAATTTGTTAAAAAACTTTATTAAAAATTTAAAACAAAAACCAAAGTTTCAAAAAACTTTTATTTAATAATTTATAAATAATTGAATTCACAATTTTTATTAATTAGTAAATTTTAAAATAATTTAAATTTAATAATTTATTTAATCAAAGTTTAGGAAAATTTTACTTCAAATTCTAAAAATTCAAGTTTTTAAAATATTTCAATTTTGTTATTAATAATTGAATTGAAGATGATTGAAATTTGATAAAGAAGTAATTGAAAGTTTCAGGGTGGCCACATGTCAGTAAAGTCAGGGAAATGTCAGAGAAAAAAATATTTTGTCAGTAAAGTCAGGGAAATGTCAGGAAAAAAATTTTTTGTCAGTAAAGTCAGGGAAATGGCAGGAAAATTTTTTTTGTCAGGGCAATTAAAGAAGAAGGGAAATGTCAGGGAAAAAAAATTTTTGTCAGTAAAGTCAGGGAAATGTCAGGAAAAATTTTTTTGTCAGGTCAATTAAAGAAATTAAGACGGTCATGCAATACATTTTTTGCTCTAAACAAAAAAATTTGTGTCAGGAAAATTCGTTGTTATGTCAGTAAAATGTCAGGGAAATTGATAAAGTCAATCTTGCGGCCACCCTGAAGTTTGTAAAATAATTTTATAATTTCTATTAAAATTTATAGAATTTATAAAGAATTTTATAGTAATTTTTTAAAAATAATAGACGCAGAAGTTTGGTCCAGTAACAAATTTTATTTTGAACTGTTTCCATTTTTTAAAAAGGGATAAGGGAAACAGTCAAAATTCTGTCTAGAAAACGCACACTTTGCGTTAGAATTGACCAATCATAATAGAGAAAGTAATGTTATTACGAACATAGTATACGTTTAGATAACAATGGCTTATAACATGTTGGTGGAACGCACAGGCGGTTAAAGCCAACTTAACAGCGCCTTTAACTTTAGCAGACCGTCAGTTAATCGAACCATTAACTACGAGTTGGTGGAACCGGGCATAAGTATTTTCCCATTTTCCGTTCGTCAATTAGCAGCAGTATGTACAAAAATATTTCCTATTGCATAAAAAATTGAAAATTAAAGAAGACATCCTTTCACTTTTTTGACTCGCATTTGGAAAAAAATTAACTAAAAATTCATACTAAAACTTATAATTATCTCTTATTAATACTACAACAAAAATCAACTTTGATTTTTTCATTTCGCAAACTTTAATAAAAAATAGGAGACTGTTTCTATTTACCTCTAAAAACTGGAAATTCGGGGTAAATGGAAACAGCAGAAATTTCAATAATATTTCTTATATAAATGAGGCAATTATTTCTATCAAAATACAACAATATTTTCAGCATTATATATATGAGAATGAGAGAGAATAGAAGAAAAAAATACAGAACAAACCTTTATTTGTGTAATGTGTTTTAACTTTTGACATGGTTTATTTTTAAACTTGTGTAATGCATTATTATTTATTATTTTGAATTATTTTCTAAATAACACAATTTTTTATGTAATTCTTTGTATCTTTTAACATTTTCATATTTGAAATTGATTTTTTCTTAAATTTTGTAAGAAATAATCAACATACCCCTAAATTTTTGCAAAGTTGAAAAATTTAAGAGTAAATAGAAACGGTTGATTATTGCGATTTAATGACACTCATATTTTTTACTTCGCCTTAAAATTGTTCCATAGAAGTGTAATAATATCTCAATACACAAAAAAACCGAAAGTATTCTCTCTAAATCTGAATTAGTAAAATTCTAACTAATTCTTAGTAGAATATTACTAATTGAAATGGGGAAAAGTCGTCCATCTAGAATTAGTAGAAAACTACTAATTCAAATAGTCATTACGTACCGTAAGTGAGGCTAAATTCGCTCATGTAGGGTAAATTCGCTCAACCGATGTCTATTTTTTAAAATTCGATTAACATACTTTTTAGACAGAAGTATTTAAGATTTACAATTGTTTTGGTTAATATAAATGCTAAACTTTAATTTAAAATTTATTTGCAGCAAATTCATTGGTAACTTTCAGTAGAAATTATATTTAATTAAAACACAAGTGAATAATTTTCATATTGAACAAGTAGTATGAAAAAGTAGGGAATAATAAGCTTTACTTCAAAATTTTTAAGTTGAATACTTCTGAACATTACATTTCCTGTATCTCCAACATGATTTTCATAAAGCACAAAAATTAAAGCAATAAACAGATTCTGCAAAAAATCAATTTAAAAAAAAATTCAAATTTGTTGTGTAAATTCGCTCAGGAAATAAGTCTACAAAAAAGATGTTTGGGCCTGGATATTTTAAGTACAGTACCGTCCGCAATTGTCAGTCCACCCATTTTTAAAGGAATGACAAAAATTTTTTAACATAAAATTCATGAAAACTAAAATTTTTTTTGGTTTATATTTTGGAAGACGATAAAATTTTGAAAAGAATAAGACCTTACAGAAGTCATTTGGCCAAAATTTGTAGAAGATATTCCTAAAAATCGTCATGTTCAATGTTTTACAAAAATTTAAATAACTTCTAAAATAATAAACGCTTTTTAATAATCTTAGGCTTATTTTAAAGGTCTTTTTCTACGGAATAAGAATTACTTATAGGCATTAACCTGTCATTTTTAACTTGGAATAAGCATGACGTCAAAATTAGACAAAAAAATTGGAAAAATTTGAAATCAATTTTTTGTACTAAAAACTATTCTAGAACATATATAAAACATGATATGGTGTAGATTTTTCAAGAAAATTTAATAAAAATATATGTTTGAGTTTCAAAAATTATTTTTCTTTTAATAATATTATTTCAAATTTTTTGAATTTTTTTGTCCAACTTTGACGTCATGCTTATTCCAAGTTAAAAATTACAGGTTAATGCCTATAAGTAATTCTTATTCTGTAGAAAATGGTCTTTAAAATAAGCCTAAGATTATTAAAAAGCGTTCATTATTTTAGAAGTTATTCAAATTTTTGTAAAACATTGAAAATGACGATTTTTAAGAATATCTTCTACAAATTTTGGCCAAATGACTTCTGTAAGGTCTTATTCTTTTCAAAATTTTATCGTCTTTCAAAATATAAACCAAAAAAAATTTTACTTTTCATGAATTTTATGTTAAAAAATTTTTGTCATTCCTTTGAAAATGGGTGGACTGACAATTTCGGACGGTACTGTATGTTAATTACTTTAATTTATAATTTGATTTTTTTAAATAATAGTACTCTTATAACTGAAAATTAAACAATTTAAAACGGTTTAAGCACTAAACTGTCAAACTTAACCTTGTTTTTTATGGTTATGAGTACGTTTGATTGATTGATTGAATCTAATTACTTATTGATAAAACAATATTAAATGTTTATTCCAATAACTTTGTATATTGTTATTAATTTTTTTCTTTATTGATTCTAAAGAATATTTAGTTTCATTTTTGCAGATTATAATATATTTTGCCAGAATAATAATGGTGAGCGAATTTACCCATCATTTAAAGGTAAAGTCGCTCACAAAAAACGGCTTATAAATAATTTTCTGCAACATATTTTAATTTCTTTATATAGTAATAGGAAAGATAAAGGGTTAAAGATTATATATTTTCAGTGCCAATGTTTATTTTTATCGTTTCCCGAAGTTATTTAAAAAAGAATTGAAAAATTGAGCGAATTTAGCCTCACTTACGGTAATTATACTAATTGAATTAGTAAAATGATAAATGCAAAAGGTGCAGGTTTGCGCATGCGCATATTTAGACGCCATTAGTTATAGGCACTGCATAGTCATTCTACTAATTCATTAGTAAAAAATTGATACTTCTACTAATTCATTAGTAAACTATTAACCTACTAATTGAAAAGGTAAAATTTCTACTAATTCAGATTTAGAGAGTTCCGTTTTAAAAGAAAAAACTTATGTTATTGGTGAAACTTGGCAAATCTGTTTTTATTTACCTCAACTACTGACCCTATATACATATATTCAGGGTTCCTACAGAAACTGGAAATCATGGAAATGGTATGGAATTTTAAATTCGGATTTCTGTAGGAATCCTGATAATATATATTTAATTAATTATTAAAAATATTGAATTTATCAAAGAATTTCAGTTCAAAAAATACTAAAAAAATATCTGAATTTTGTAAAAGTTTCAAATCATTGCGCAAAAATTCAATTATTTTCAAAAATAATAAATTTCTTCTCAGAAATTCAATTATATTAAAAAATGTAAAGTATTTGTCAAAATTTCAATTCTCTTTATAAATAATGAAATTCTTTTTCGAAATTCAATTATTTTCAAAAATTTTAATAAAATTCTCGGAAAAATGGTAATTATTCCCTTGCGAAATCGTTTTACCAAATGTCTCCCCACGTGGGGAGTCATTTGGGATACATTTGGGAGACATTTGGTAAATTGCTTTATAATTCTGTTAAAAGACAGAATTTGATGAAAAAAACGATTGGAAATTGAAAAGGAACACTTGGAGAATGAAATTATGCAAAGATTTTTATAAAGAAAGCTTTGAATAATTAATAATTAACTGAAATGTGCAAAAATGTCATTGTGATTTTATAGCAATGTTATTTTTCATATTTCCTTTGTGGAAAAGTAGTAAATAAGGGAAAAAATAGTGTATATTGTTAAAAGAACGTAAAAATATTAATTATACATCTATTAATAAGACTAATTAAACAATAAAACTTGTAATTTAATTAAATTCAAATGGTAAAGTGATATTAAAGTAATATCTACTTTACCAACAACTTATTCTATTTCAGCATTAGAAAGACACTAGAACAATCAAAAGTCCCTAACGGCAGATATCCCCGCGCGGCGTTTGGTTTGACGCAATATTCTACAGGGTGTTCTTTTTTTAATGATGGCAGAGAAATGTTACTTTTATATTAAAGTAACTTACGGTTATTATTTCTAATTGTAAAATAATTACCGTTCAAATTTTTTAATTATAGTCACCATCAATATTCTCTAAAAATTAAATATTCTCACCTTTTTTCCAGGGCATGTTCCGAATAGAAAAATTGCATTTAGTAAAAAGGAGGAGTTTAAATATTATTTTTATTGGCCAAAAGTCTCTATCCTTTTTCTCTTTAAAACATAAAATAAACATTATATTTTTTAAAAATGATAAATATTCTTAGGATTTTTCTCAATGGAGCAACGAATAAAAACATTGCGCTTTTTGTAAATAGGAGGAGGAAATATTTAATTTTTAAAAAATAAAACATAGTCCCAACCCCCCAAAAAAATTGATGCTTTTAGACGAATAAAAATAAGAAACAAACTCCTCCTATTTTCAAAATTAATTTTTCTATTTGTTGGTTAAGTTAAATAAAATGAAGAAAATAATAAATATTTAAAAAATAAAACATATAACTTCAACCCCCCCAAAAAAATGGTTGCTTCACACCAATGAAAACCCAATCAAAATAATAATCAAACTCCTCCTACATAAAGAAAGAAAATTTTCTATTTGTCGCTTCAGTTAATAAAATATGAAGCGAATATATAAAATTTAAGCTCAACCCTTTACAAAAAATATACTTCTAGCCAATAAAAATAAGATTCAAACTAAAAATAAGATTCTGGGGCCGTCCATAAACTACGTCACACGATTTTGCATAATTCCCCCCCCCTCCCCACGTCACAAATTTTACATGCTTTAGCGCCATTTTTTCTATAGAACGTCACAAAAAATGAATTCCACTCCCCCCTCTAAGGCGTGACGTAGTTTATGGACGGCCCCTTCTAACTACTATTAACTATTCAAACTACTTAAAATTAAAGTTTACTATGAACTATACAAAAATAGATTGAATCTCCTATTTTTTCGGAAAGGGTTGTGGTTAAATTTCATATTTTTTTAAAGTTTAATATTTTCTCCATTTTGTTCTATTGAACACACGAAGGAAAAATATCTTTCATTCAGAAGGAGGAGTTTAAGTTTTATTTTAATTGGTTTAAAACATCCATTTTTTCTTTTGGGGGTTGGAAAAATATATTTTATTTTTTAAATATTAATTTTTTCTTCATTTTGCGTTTAACTTAATCAACAAATAGAAAAATTGATTTTGAAAATAGGAGGAGTTTGGTTGTTATTTTGATTGGTCTAAATCAACTATTTTTTCTCAGGGGGTTGGGATTATATGTTTTATTTTTAAATATTAATTCGATTCTCCATTTTGTTTAACTCAACCAATAAATAAAACATTGCATTTTGAAAATAGGAGGAGTTTATTTTTATTGGCCAGAAGTTTTTTTTTCTTAATGGGTTAAGACTAAATGTAACTTTTTAAAAATTAAATATTCACTCCCTTTTTGTATTGTTGAACCAATGAATAAAAAAATTGCTTTCTTTAAGGGGTCTACCCACTTTAGACGCGCTAAAAAAGGGCTATTTTCATTAATTTTTTTAATAGGTTTATATTATAAATATTTTCATGTGAGGTATTACACATCTTAAATACACTCTCAAAGTGCAAAAAAAAAAATATTTTGATTTTTTTCAATTTGTTTTTTTATTTAAAAATAATTGTTAAAAAATATGTTTAAAAAAGAAAAGGGTGTGCGCTGTTGATGAAATTTTTGGCGTGGATGATCTGAAAAAAAAAATTCAAACGGTATTAGATTCTGCATGTTAATAGCTCTAGCGCATATCATACGATTTTTTTTTTCAAAATTGACAAAATGGCGGACATTTTTCGAAAAAAATGTAAAAAAAACGTGGTTTTTTGACCGTTTTGGGCCCCAAAAAAATATTTAAAATCAAAATTTTGAAAATCCCTTGATATGCGCTAGAGCTATGGTCCCAAAGAATATGTGGTATAAATTTGGTAAGGATCGGTTCAGTAGTTTCGGAGATATCATCAACAAGCGGTTGAAAAACGTTGTTTTGAGAAAAACGCGTTTAAATAAAAAAACAAATTGAAAAAAATCAAAATATTTTTTTTTTGCACTTTGAGGGTGTATTTAAGATGTGTAATACCTCACATGAAAATATTTATAATATAAACCTATTAAAAAAATTAATGAAAATAGCCTTTTTTTAGCGCGTCTAAAGTGGGTAGACCCCTTAAGAAGGAGGAGTTTGAATCTTATTTTTATTGGTTAGAAGTATATTTTTGTAAAGGGTTGAGCTTAAATTTAATATATTCGCTTCATATTTTGTTTAACTAAAGCGACAAATAGAAAATTTTCTTTCTTTATGTAGGAGGAGTTTGTTTATTATTTTGATTGGTCTAAAGCAACCATTTTTTCTTTGAGGGTTGAGGTTATATATTTTATTTTTCATATAACATTAAGTATTTTCTCCATTTTGTTTAACTTAACCAACAAATAGAAAAATTGATTTTGAAAATAGGAGGAGTTTGTTTATTATTTTCATTGGTGTGAAGCAACCATTTTTTTGGGGGGGTTGAAGTTATATGTTTTATTTTTTAAATATTTATTATTTTCTTCATTTTATTTAACTTAACCAACAAATAGAAAAATTAATTTTGAAAATAGGAGGAGTTTGTTTCTTATTTTTATTCGTCTAAAAGCATCAATTTTTTTGGGGGGTTGAGATTATGTTTTATTTTTTAAAAATTAAATATTTCCTCCTCCTATTTACAAAAAGCGCAATGTTTTTATTCGTTGCTCCATTGAGAAAAATCCTAAGAATATTTATCATTTTTAAAAAATATAATGTTTATTTTATGTTTTAAAGAGAAAAAGGATAGAGACTTTTGGCCAATAAAAATAATATTTAAACTCCTCCTTTTTACTAAATGCAATTTTTCTATTCGGAACATGCCCTGGAAAAAAGGTGAGAATATTTAATTTTTAGAGAATATTGATGGTGACTATAATTAAAAAATTTGAACGGTAATTATTTTACAATTAGAAATAATAACCGTAAGTTACTTTAATATAAAAGTAACATTTCTCTGCCATCATTAAAAAAAGAACACCCTGTAGAATATTGCGTCAAACCAAACGCCGCGCGGGGATATCTGCCGTTAGGGACTTTTGATTGTTCTAGTGTCTTTCTAATGCTGAAATAGAATAAGTTGTTGGTAAAGTAGATATTACTTTAATATCACTTTACCATTTGAATTTAATTAAATTACAAGTTTTATTGTTTAGTTAGTCTTATTAATAGATGTATAATTAATATTTTTACGTTCTTTTAACAATATACACTATTTTTTCCCTTATTTACCACTTTTCCACAAAGGAAATATGAAAAATAACATTGCTATAAAATCACAATGACATTTTTGCACATTTCAGTTAATTATTAATTATTCAAAGCTTTCTTTATAAAAATCTTTGCATAATTTCATTCTCTAAATGTTCCTTTTCAATTTCCAATCGTTTTTTTCATCAAATTCTGTCTTTTAACAGAATTATAAAGCAATTTACCAAATGTCTCCCAAATGTATCCCAAATGACTCCCCACGTGGGGAGACATTTGGTAAAACGATTTCGCAAGGGTTTACACAAATTTTCCTAAATTCAATTATATTCAATATCTACTACATAGTTTTAATAAAACTTTCTAAAAGAATCCAATTACTAAAAAAACATATTAATATTCTATGCAAAAGTTTAATTATTTTCATAAATAATAAAATAATTTCACAAGAATTCTATTATTTACAAATTTTTTTATAAATTTCTTTGCAATAATTCCATTACTTTCATATATATAATTAAAACTGATAGCAGGTCAATATTTATTATATTTTTAGTACTATCTTATAGAGAATAATAATCTACAAAACATAAGTCTATAGAATAACCAAAAAATAAAATATTTTTTTAAAAAATGTATGCCAGACGAATGAGAATTTGTCTGGTCACAACACAATCTCCGTCTCAAATTGAGAAATCTTGGTTAATAGATTAGAAGATTCAATAAAACCCGATTGGTATCACATTAAGTTTAGTTTAATTAACAACTACAACGAACAGTCACTTCATCAGAATGTTGATTTTTAATAATTTTTACATTTTTTGCACTGCCAGACGAATGATAACAAATTCAGGGGACAAACTTCGCGAAGATATTTTATAAATAAGATATAGAGAAACGTCATAATTATTTCCGTATTAGTAATCTACAACTATTCAAAATTACTAATTCAGTATGAATTTTCCGCAAAACATTTGAAAAGTGATATTTATTCTCAATATGAACTGTCATTCTCCCAAAGGGACATGCCAGACGAATGAGAATTTAGCACTATAATGTGTATTTTTTGCAAAAAAATATTTTTTTTCATCGGTTTTTTTTCTGTGCCATAATAGAAACCATTAAGATTTACAATTTCCATTAAAAGTAAAATTATTCTTTCCAAAATTAATATACAAAACATGCTTCAGACATCAAAATTCCCTCTTTTGTAGAATCACCCACTTGTATATAACAGTTGTCATTTAACAGACAATCAGAAACGTTGTAGTGATTTGTTATTTAAAGCGGCGGAAGCACAATTAAAAATGCGCCATCTGTGAGAAGAAAATCAAATTAGAATGCAAGTCGGTAAAAAAGTCTACACTACTCGCGCCATTTCCTGAGAGTCTTTAACCTTCTTCATGAGATCGCCCGCGTAAAAAATTCTGTTTTTATTCTTTTATCATACTTTTTATTGATATGTCTAAGAACGCGACTAGGTTTCGGGGGCTTCGCCCCACGACGCGTCCGGTCTCTTGATGTATTAGAAAATGTCGTTCTTTGAAATGTCATAAATTATTATTTTTTTGAGTTGCTTTATTTGCAGTTTTTTAGCTCCCCTGGACCCCGTCGGGGTGAGACCTCCGAACCCCCCGCACGACCAGATATTTATGAGGGAAATTTACCAATGTTTTTTAGAGTGAATTATCGAGAGCAACATTAGGAAAATAATTAAAATATAGAGGAGGTTAAAGTTTTGAACGATCAAATAAACGAAATTTATTTATTTCTTCTTCAAATTAAATTTTTATTACTATAATTTTGCGTCACTATTAAGCAAATTAATTATGATGTTTTTAAATGTAAAACTTGAGTTTTTAATTTGAATTGTAATCAATAATCTATGAAAATATTTTTAACAAAAAATATTTCGTTCATTTGAACGTTCAAAACTTTTTGTTCATAAATATAGAACGACACAACCAACATTGTGAATTAAGCTTCACAACATTAGCTGATTGTTACGATTATATATTACAATTATATATGGAAACTTACTAACGATTATTATTTAAATATAGTTCTGATGATTAACAACAAAAAAAGCGACAATGAATTATTAACAAATTAAAAATAGTTATAAAAATAATATTTTGAGAGTTCCGAATAGAATTCTGGCATGGTCATAAAGAGTTCTATAAGTATATCTAATGACATTTTGCTCTAAATCCAAAATTAAAAAGTTGCAGGACTTTTAAATTTTTAAAAATTTGAAAATTCAGTGTTGCATGATGCCTCAAAAGTTTGCGTAAACTCTGAAGGAAAGTTGTGGTGCAGTACTGCACATAATAAATTTGAGGGAAATCTAATTGCGTAGGCAAATAACACAACATTATCATATATATCGCACTTGTAATCAGCATTAGGAAATAAATTATAATAATGCGTGGGAATATTTGGATGATTAATATAATTCACCATCCTCTCCCATTTTTATTTTTTATTTATTATAATTCATCATGATCTCCCATTTTTTATTTTTTATTTATTAAAAATTTTCAAAAACTTACATTACATCTATATAAAATAGAGTACATGGAAGTTTACTTTCTTTTTTTCTTACACAAATTTACAATTAATTACAATTTAATTACAATACAATTTAATATTTTCATCTAAATTAAATTCTTAATAAAAATTTAATTAAAAATGTAAATTTGTTTAAATATAAAATATATCAAAATAAATGTTTCCATTCTTCAAAATTTAATTGATACAAATTTTCTACTGTTGGTAACTGATCATTTAATTTTTTTTATTTTGTTGAAAAATTCATTTATAAAATAATTATCTCATGTCGGTAATTTAAAACATTTTCTTCCTTTCCTTTCATACCTTCACTCAAAATTATAAATGATAAATTACCGACAGTCGGTAATTTATCATTTATGGGATTAAAAAATTATCATTAATTTTAAAACATTAGTCGTGAAAAAATAATTTCTTTCTTTATTTATAAAATATAGAATTAAAAATAAACACCTAGAGAATTAAATTTATCATTTTTTTCTTCAACTATACTTTCGTGAAAATTTTCCTAAAAATTTAAGTTAAATTTTGAGGAAAGTTTCGCGCTAAACATTTATTGAAGTGGGATATTTAAATCTTTACACAATTTTCACTAAACTTTAAATTTAAATATTTCGAAGCTTGAAAGTAAATCTTTAATAAATTTAATATTAACTATAATAATCTTCGAATTCATTCAGTCTGTCCAGAGCGTGTACATTCCGTCCGCAGTGAGAGAGAAAGATTGATAGAGAGAAAGAGAGGGAAGTATCGCCTGCCCTTTTAGTTTAGAGTAGGAGCGAAAGAGAGGCGAATATTATTATTATATCTATATATATTAAGTTAGTCTTTCCTTATATATTCTGTTCACAGTGAGAGAGAAAGAGAGGGAGGGAGGTATTGTCTCTCCTTTTAGTTTAGTGTAGGAAGGAAAAAGAGACGAATAGTTAAGAAAGTAATGCCCACTTTTTGGGTTTAGAAGGGGGTATCATGTTTTCTCCATTTTCCGTGTCAGGTAGAAAGAGAGGAACAGAATTTGATAGGGGAAGGAAAAGTGGGGAATTTTACTTTCAAGCCAAAATACGAAATGGGCGTCTTATTTCCTTATTGGCTAATTATTTTTCTTTCTTCACTCACAGATAGATTAAGGAGTGAAAGAGAGGGAGATCGAGAACGAGGTACGAGTGAGAGGTATAAATTTTGTCGTTGTTCCATAAACCAAATAGGCAATTTTTCACCAATTTTTGACCCCCACGCCGCCTCCGGTTGTGAACAATCGCAAATATTTTTAAAAACTAATTCTTATAATTATTTAAGATTCAATTATCTTTGAACAATGTAATTAAAAATTTATGAATATTTACTTTTTGGACTTACTGAATTTTTAAAGAAATTATGGTCCTGTTTATAATTAAAATTCTCCAAAAATTTGATCATTTTTATTAATATTTTTTAATAAAAATTCTATAATTTTTAAAAGATTTTACCAAATTTTAATTGTTTTCTTTAAAAGAGTTTTTGTAATATTAAAAAAATTAATTTTTTGATGAATGTCAATTAAAATTTTGAATATAAATGTTTTTTCCAAAATGTTAAAAATAATTCTAAATTTTTGTATGTATTTAGATTTTTGGAAATGTGAATTGAAAATACTGAAAATATTAATTTTTAAAAAATTAGAAGCTAATTTTCAATAATTCTCATTTTTATATAGGTCTTTAAAGACTTTTTATTCTTTAAAAATTATAACAAAATACTTAAAAGAAATTAATTATTTTTCAAATAAATTTTACAAAATTTCAGCTATTCAAAAAGATGCTTATTACACATAGGGGAGACTGGGGCGAAAAGTTAAATTTTGCATAAATGATTTTTTTGGCAATATAAGCCGCTTAGATGCAAATATTTGTATATCAATATTGTAGGGCAACTTGTCCTCTACAACTGTCAATAAAAAAATTCCTGATATTTTCGCTAAAAATACATGTTTTGTACTTTTTTGAAAATTTTGTTTTTTTTAAATTCTATTCTTAGCCTACTAAAACTATTTTCTGATAGGTGATAAGTAGTAGATAAGTTAAAGTATACGTAAACAAGTAATTTAGTAAATAAAGGATCTTTGTTTACTTAACAAAAGCTTTAGAATAGTTGTAAAGTTAAAAAATTGAAATTTAGAAAAAAAAAATTTTTCGTTTATTTCATGTAAACGGTTTTGTTTTTTGACAGAGTACTTGCCCAATGTTAAATAAATATTTTTAAACAAATAAACCCAAAAAAACGAAAAATAAAAAAAAAATTGTAATAACATGTAAAAATACATTTAACTTTTCGCCCCAGGATGCGTTTTTGGCTTTAAAAACAAATATAAAAAATCTGACTAAAGATATTTAGCAAATACCTTCAGGTATCTCTTCGGGGGACCCAAATAATAAAGTAAAAAAATTGCGGTGAGGATAAATGCAAAAAATATACTTAAAAGTTGATATTTTCTTTTTCGAAAAAATTTTCAAAAGTAGGTTGAATAAAACTTTTAATATAGGCACCACAAAAATTAACAGAATTGCACACAACTCCGGCCATGTATTTAGGGTGATAACACCCTTCTATAATTAAAATTGCAATGCTCTAACTATTCCCGTTCGAAAGATAATGAATTTTAACAGTTTTGGCAGTTTAACTTTTCGCCCCAGTCTCCCCTACATTTTAAAAATTAAATTATGTCTTAAAAATGATTCAAAAACAATTCTTTAATAATTTGTTTATAGTTACTTTTCGCATTATCAAAATTAAAATAACTTGCACTTTTTTACTAAAAATTGTGGTATTTTGATGTTTGAAGTTTGAATAAAAAGACGAAAAGTGGCAATTTTTTAAAGTAAGTCGAGAAAAGTCTCAATTTTCTTAATTTTTCTGAAAATTTTTTTTTATGACATTTCCCTGTCTATGGTGTTAATATACAGTGGGGCATAAAAGCCATACTAACGGTTTTTTACTCATGTGACTAAATAAATCAACCGATTTCATTTTTCGATGTGTTGTTTGAAAGATCATTTAATTGTGCAACATTTTTCCCCAGACACCTATACTTTATCTTTCATCGTTTAGTTGATGCGTTAACTTTAAAAAATTTTGCCAACTGACCGGCTTGACCCACCCCCTGGGGTAAACCGACCAGTTAGGATTTTTATCTATAATATTGCATTTGTATAATCTACTATAACAACAAACATAAAGAATCATGTGAACAATGGTTGTTATAATGTTAATAATAATACAGGATTGGACTTTAATTAAATAAATAATTTTTTTAATACCAAACAAAAATGTTTAAAATTATCAGGGAAACAATATTAAAGGGTCTAATTCTCATTGGAAGCGTTCACAAATGATGTCACGTTTTTGGGAGTAGGGGGGTCTCTACTAAACGTGACACAATGTATTTTTACATGTGAAATTGCGTGACAGGGGGGAGGGGTGGTCTAAAATCCCGAAAAATTGCGTGACATCATTTATGAACGCTTCCATTGGAAGACAATTATTTATCGTTAAAAGTAAATATTTTAATGAAAAAAACATTCTAATTTATAATAATTTTCATGAAACTCTGATACAATGAAAATATCCTATGTCCGGTTTGCCCCTTAGGCTCATTTTGAGAATAGATATTTGTTTAAAAATAAGGTATATATACTACACACAACACTTTTGACAATTTCGCCATTTCGGTGATATTGATTAACCCATTAACGCCTAAAATAAGAAAATTCTTTGCGCAATTTCAACCTATACTTTTATGAATAAAACGGATCATATTTTATACCGCAAGTATATTTTTTATAGGTATTTAGTGTGTTCTTTTCGATTCCGGTGTGAAAAAAAGAATTTTGTTCAACCCAAAAATTAAATATGGCTGTTTTAATTTCAATAACACAAAAGAAATTTCATTTTTTCAAGTTTGATAATTTTTTACCAATTGAACGTGCGTGAATAATATTCAATTCTTATCCATAGAAGCACAAAAATTGTATACTTTTAAGAAACGTAAATTAGAATTTAAAATTTAAATATGGCGGACCAAATATGACGTCAAATATGAAGGAAATTTTGAAAGGGTTGGTCACTATTTTTCAAAATACCAAAATGTAATTAAATTCACCTAAGTTTTCTTACTCGAAGGCTTTTGGGGTCGCTGATTACGAATTCAATGTTATTTTTAAGAAATTCAAATTGGCGGATCCAATATGTCGGACAAATTTTTTAAAATTTACGCAATTGACCTTAATTTTGTCACTCAGGGGTTTTCGTGGTCGCTGATTACGAATTCGATTTTAGATTCCCATAATTAAAAATGGCGGATTTAGTATGGAACAAAATTTGTACTTTATGCAATTGATCTAAATTTTGTCACTCGGTGGTTTTTAGGGTCGCTGATTACAAATACGATGTTTGTTTTCAAAATTTCAAAGTGGGAAATATAATATGGGAAAGAGAAATTAAAAATTTTTTTTCTATACACGCTCGCTGGTCGTGCGTCGACGCAAGTGCTAAAACAGAAGTCAATTTTCAGTGAGCGCTCCTAGGACATTAATAGCTACGTGACTGGTATTAGAACTCCAGAGTAACAAAATTAAGGTGAATTGCATAAATTTAAAAGAAAATTCTGCCATATTGGATCCACCATTTTAAATTTATGAAAACTTACATTAAATTCGTAAGCAGAGTCCCTAAAAACCACCGAGTGACAAAATTAAGGTCAATTGCATAAAGTAAAAATTTTTGTTCCATATCAGATTGGGGGATCGAAAATTAATAAAAAATTGTCCTCGTGGTTTATGGACGGCCCCTAAGCTTATACTCGGCTTATATCATGACTATCAATAAATCTCGGTGTCAATGATTTGCCAAAGAAGGAAGAATACTTCAATAAAATAATTCTTCTAATGTATAATGAATTTATATAAAGTTTTTCTATCGCTTGACTGAACTAATCGAAACAAAAACCATTATTTTGTAATTTGACTTGCTTGGTACTTTGAAAGTCTGGCAACACTGTATTTCTTTAGTCGTGTTGCAAATGTTTGGTATGACTTGTTTACATTTAGTTTTGAGTCGAAAATTGTGTGCAATGTTGCCAGACGTTTAAATAACTGATCAATATACTGTATAAAACATAAAATATTTTTACAAATTAATTTATTGCAACTCTCACAGGTACCTAATGGCACTTTTTTTAACAGATACTTAATCAATATATCTGTCTCGTATTAAAAAATGTTTCATTAATTTCTTAATGTTAAGTACTTTGTGGTGAGTAAATATGTTTGAAAATGTACTCAAATTCTCACAAAACTCAATGTTAAAAGTTAAAAACAAAGACGCTTATAATTTTTTTCACAAGTACCAACAGGTCAAAAATTTAACTACATTTTTTTAAAACCTTTATCTAACAGTGGTACAAATTTCAACAAATTGGTAATGTTAATTCTATTTGCGAAAGAACCTCCTTATCATCTTGAAGAAGATCTGTAATTGCATTAACGTTTTATAAACATTGTACAATATAGAATAGTTTATACGAGTTTAAAAAAGGCATGTTTTGTAACTGCCCAAGTGCGAAATGCCAAGACTGCAAAAATGGCCCATCATTGGTCTAGTAATGTCTGCCGAGAATTGGCAGTAGTTACTGGGCCATTACTGGTGTTCAAATGTCCCATTGATGGGCCAATGATGGCGCCGATGGTCAGATTTTCAAATTTTTAAGACTGGGTCAGCTCTCGGCCCAATAATGGCACATTCATAGCAAAGTTGATCAATCTTTAATGGCAAAAATCAATTGCCAGTGATGTGCCGACCATCGGCCCATTAATGGCACATTAGTGGCAAAAATTTTGTGTCTTTGATGGCAAATTATAATTGCCAGAATTGGGACGTAGCTTGGCCCAGGAATAGCACATTAATTTCTATCATTTTGTATCTATGATGGCAAATTATAATTGCCAATATTGGGACGTAGCTCGGCCCAATAATGGCACAGTATCGGCCAGTGTAGTGTAGCTTATAAGAACCCTTTTGCTTTCTCGACTTCAAGTCAGAGTAGCAGAGTGGTCAGAGTGCTAGGCTGTGGTGCGTCAGGTTCAGGTATCGATCCCCGCGAGCGGTAAGAATTTTTCAAATATTTGTAAGTTTGCGTTTAATTTAGGGAAATAAGCTGTATAAATATTATAAATTAATTAGTTAATTAAATAAAAAATATATTTTTTTTTAATTTTGTCAACACTGGGGAGTAATGGCAGCCAATAATGGGCCATTAATGTTTACCGAGAATCGGCCGATGATTGGCTGCCGACGGCCTACCGCGGTTAACCTCCCGACAGTCGGGCCACTATTGTCTGCCAAGAGTAGGCACTGACTATGCCGTCACTGGGCCAGTTTTGGGCCGTTTTTAATTTCGCACTTGGGTGACTTTCAAATCTTTTTTGCTGATAACGAATTCTTGAAATAATACATTTTTCCAGAAAACTGACAATTTAAAGAAATAATTATAAAAATAAAAAAATATTATTATATTTATGTCGTAAAACTGTTCAGTGTGTTAAATTTAATTTTTGGTTTTCGTGTTTTATGTTTTTTTTAAATGCTTTAAACAAATTTGTAATCTTTTTCTAATATTTCAGAAGAAGAAAAAAACGGATCAGAAAGTCTTAGTCACATTTTTATATACACACAATAAAATAAGGTCTTGAGTATCATAAGACAAAAACAGAAATATTGCGCGCGCTTTAGCGCGCGTAGCTCTGCTAGTTTAGTATTAATCTTTAACAAATTTTTAGGAAAGTTTCGGTGCTATGTAGGTAGTTAAACGTGACTATTTGAATCAATCAAAAACAATTGTATTGAAACATCAGTTATTTTTAACAAAATCTAAATCAGTTATTTTTAACTGATTCAGTAATTTAGAGTGTAGGACATAATATATAATGTCCAATGTATAAAATTTACAGTGAAATTTACTTGTGTGACGTAGTAGGAAGAGGGGGGTTCAAGGTTTGAGACGCAGTGTGACATAGGGGGAGAGAGGGGTTAAAAATGATCAAAAATCGCGTGACGTATTATTTGTACGGCCCCTAATGAGAAAATAAATTTTTGTAATTAATTGAACGATTCAAAAAAATTATAAATTAATTAATTAATTGACGAAAACTAATACTTTCTCATGTGATAAGAATGTAATGAAAAATTAAAGGAAACAAAAGAAAAGAAAAAAATTGACATTTTTAATTAAACCTAAAAAATTTGAACAAACAATTGACAATTTTCAAAAAAATTAAAAAAATTAACAACAAAAAAGGGACGAAATATAACAAAAAAACAACATTTTTAAAACAAGTATTAATAAAACTAATCAAAAGAAGATTATAAGGAAAAAGAAAATTGGCATTTTTAAATAAAAATAAAGAAATAATGAAATTAGAAAAAAATAAAATAAGCAATTTCCTGCTCAACACAACAAAAAACAAAGAAAACATTACCAAACATTTATTATGAGCAATTAAAATAAAATGAAAAAGGAAATTTTTGCAAAAAGGAAAAAGAAAATTTTTTTTTATTCTTTGTAATATTCTACACATTTTATAATTAAATTTTTTTTTTCCCCTTTACTTAATTTTGCATCTTTAATAAATGTTCGGTAGTGCTTTTTTAATCGTGAATATAAAAATGTTTTGACAGATTGGGTTGTCCGATTTTCCAAGATCTGAAACATAAATAATAATAGAATTTTAAAAAAAATTGCATTAAAAATTTCAATTAAATATGAGTAGAAAAGAAACATTAAAAAGTAAACTTACATTCGAGAGAGCAGTTAAATGTGACTTTGATATATTCAATTCTTTCTGCTTGAGGAAATATTTAAAAATTTTTAACATTTCCTGCGGCTGATATACCTTTGCATTTATTTTAGAGTATGCTTTACTCTTCTGCTTCTTTTTCTGATTTTTCTTGTGCAATATCTTCCGGAAATTGCCAAGCGGAATCCGCTTTCCTTCTTTGTAGTAGAAATCCACATTTTCTACTAATTTGCTTGTGAATTTCTCTACACGTTTGTAATATTTTTCCTCATCGTCAGTGTCAATATTGTCAGTAGTATTGTTAGTGTCTGTGTCATCATTACTGTCACTGTTATTGTCATTTTTAATTTTAAAAATCGGTTCGTCATCACTGGTAGTGTCACTGTGATTAATTTTAATAAAATAACTGTCGTCACTGTCTACTACATCAGTTTCGTCATTTTCGGGAATTTTAATTTTATTATTCACGACAGTGTCGTTGGTGTCATCACTGTCGTCAATAATATTATTTTTTTTCATTTTAATTTTAATTCTGTCTTTGTGAGTGTCATCGTCTGTCTTTTGTTTTCTGTCCGTCGTTTGTGTGGTCGATGGCCCCGCAATTTCTTCTCCTTCTCCATATTTTATTGCGCTGTTGGGCACCAATTCGACGCCTCCTGACGAGATAATATTATTTTAAACGTCAGTTCAGTATAAATCTATCTGAGAAACAAATGTTGTATGAAGTTAACTCACAAATGAATGCAAAACAATTCTAATTCATTTTTCAATTCAAGATAATGCTATCTCAAAATCGAATGCAATAAAATGACAACTGAAGCTTGCGTTCAATAGGATTCTTTTTGTAAATACTGTTTATTAATTAATACAATCAAAAATTTTAATAGAATATTTACTCAGAGCAGACATACTAACTATTTTCATAATTATTATATTTTACAATTTGATCAAAAATTTCAGTATAAATAAAATAAAATGATTTTCAATAAGAGCACTTCCTTTTGAAGAAAGCTAAATTTGTATTTAATTTCGGTTTTAATCATATTAAAATAAGACAGTATAAGTAAAAAGGAATTATTATTTTTAATTTGATAAGTCCAGTTTATTGTTTTATATTTTTTTTAATTACTAATTATTTATTTAATGATTTAAATCTGAACGGGATTAAGAATAAAAAGCAAAAAGAAATATATAAGTGAATAAACAATATTTATTTACATTTTTATTTATTTTTTTAATTTATGTATGAGAATGAATGTATTTTTTGTTTTAAACCCGTATTGGGGAATTTTAAATACTGTAATATAAAAAATGCAAGACTTTATAATTAATTAAATATTATTTTCAATGATAAAACTTTTTTTATTTAATAATAAATACTTTTGAATTATTAAACAACAATTATAAATACTGTATGGTTTCTTAAGTATAAACTTAACAATTATAAAAGGAAAGAGAAAATTACATAAATTTATCAAATTTCCAATTATAAAAATAGTCATTTTTGTACTGAAGAACTAACAATCGGAATCTTCTGCGTTACAAGTATCTTCATCATAAAGACTGGCACTCTTTTCCTGGAAAGAATTATAATATGCATGATATTTTAGCGGGATAATGTTCTTTTTACACAGTGCTTTCAAGTCCTTTATTTTAGCTGCAGGAAGTCCTTGACAAGTTTCATACGCATGTTTTAGAACATACTTCGACACATTTACATGAATCTTTTCTTTTCTAGTGACGAGTGTTTGATTCTCCATATCCAATGAAATTTTATAATATAATTGATTTTTATTTTCCTTGGTGACTGAAACCTGCTTAATCTTTGAAATTGGTATATTAGATGTCTGTTTTTTATTTTTGTTCATTGAAGTTTTTGACCAATTCATTTGAGAAGATAAATCTTTAAAGTTATGAATCATGTCATGTGTTACTTTAATTACTTCATAATGGGGTTTAGTCAATTTTGCTTCTCTGATGATATCACACCACTCATTTAGTGAGTAAATTTTTCTATTTTTCGCGTGTCTCTCTATTGTCGAGTGTACCGAGTCTCCTTCATTTTGCGTATGTCCAGGTTCCAAAAATGAGTGCTTAATTTGCACATTCAATTTCGCAGAGGCATAAACATACATCGCGAATACATGCTTGTTCCGATTTTGACCAGCACAGTTGTCGGACCAGAAATAAAAATCAGTAATGCCGGTAGAAGCTTTTCTTTCGATGTAGTGAAGCAAACAGCTTGCTACTTCATTGGATCCTTTTTTCGCCTCGTTTTCACTCCATATATAACAAACAGCTTCACGACGAACAGTGTCAAAAATGGTAAAATTCAAAACTGAAAGTTTTCGTTTGTAATAGAGCGAGCTGGCCTCTGTTCTTGGTGTTGTGAGAACTTTTTCAAAGTCAAAGCATGCCATACAACTATTCTTATTCGTTTTTGTTTGATTTTTATCTTCTTCTTTCAGCTTTCTGGACATCTCCTTATTTTTCATATGACTTACATATTTACTATTTAAATTTTCTTTTTCAGCTTCGGAAGCATTTCTATAACACTCACAGACATCACACTGATCCTTTTTCGGCTTGTGGAAACTGATATTAAATTTCGTGTTAAATGTGTCATAGTAAAAATGTTTTGTTGCAATACTTTTTTCGACCTTTCCGATTTCCTTCATTTTTTCGACATACAACTCATACATTCGGCTGAGAGTTAACGTTTCTTCGAGATATTCACGATTCGAGTCCTTTCTTATGTAATGTGATTCCACTCGGGGAAATGAATTAATATGCTTAATTACGCTTTCCGTTTTCTCAATGTCAATAGCTTTCGGTCCTGATTTTCCTCTTCCTCTTTCATCAATGAGCTCTGAATCTCCATTGCGAGTTTTTTTAAAAGCCGACTCTACAACTTGCATACTAATATTTAAGGTGTTCAAAAACATTGTTCTACATACAATAAATTTCTTTCCTCGGTCATCAATATTGTATGTCCTGGAGAACTGCTTTTTACTAACATTATCATCATCATTAATTCGATTTTCAGTTACATTTCTCAGAAGGAAATCATATTTCTTTGAGTGTTCAGAAATTCTCCAATAATCATTAAAAAATTTCAGTCTTGTTTCTTCAGAAATTTTGGTTTCGCATTTAAATCGACATCCCGGTCCGCAGGTTCTTTGCATCGAGCGTTTTGGAACTGTTTTTTTTGTGTATGGTGAAACATATTCGAGACCAAGATTTACAGACTTTTTAAAAACATTTTTTCCCCAATTTTCTGGATTGCAGAGTCTTTTTCTAGTTAAAATTTTGTCTTGCTGATCAAAACTCTTCTTTCTTTTAACTACAGGTAACGCATTCCCGGCAATATCCTTGGCTGTATCGGAGCAAATATTATTCTCTTCAGATGTAGAAGGAAGATTTTCATCTTCTGATGATAAATAAACTTCTTCATCTACTTCCGAAATTTCATTTGAAAAATCCATATTTTCCAAGACAGAATTGCTCTCATCAACTATTTCGGAATTATTTTCATCAAGCGAACTTATTTCTTTTGAAACAGTAGAATTTTTTGAATCCAAACCAAGAAAATTTATTAATTCTTCTGATAAATCTGTAATAATAGATAATGTCGAAGAATAAATTGACATCAACTTTTAATTCATAATTGTGACAATAATCGTTATTCTACGTTATTTGATTTGAAGAATTTTCTGATATTTTTTGAAACAATAAAAATTAAATTATAATTTGATACTTCATCTTTAGACTAAAATTAAAAATTTAAATATTTTTTATTTTCTTAATAAAAAAACTGCTGCCAAGTTATAGATTTTTGTTATAATTTTGGTGCTCATTTCTTGAACACTTTGCTTCCTCATAGAGATAATAATAATAATAATAGAAATATATGAATAACTTTTTATAAATATGGTAAAAGTGATTAAATCTCGGGTCAACCCTACAAGATTGTTATAATAGTTTAATAGTTCAAGAAAAATGTTCAAACAAAAATTTGAGAAAATGTCATTTTTGAACTCCTGAGGTCAAATAACATAAAGATATGTTAAAAAATCCAACTCGAAAAATTTTGGTATTACAATACTTCCTCTATATGAGGAAGCAATAATTTAAAGTATTTTAAATATAATTATAAGGATTTATTAAACAATAATTCGTCACAGCAAAAAAGAAACTATTCAATTTGAGCTCATACTTGCAATACATACCACTTAAAGTACTTTCTCGAGAATCCATTATAAAGTTAATCTTTTTTTGCCTGGCTAGATATTGTTACATATTTCCAAAAAAACGAAGTTAAAATTCAAAATCGTTTGATTTACTTCATAAAATAGAAAATAACGTCTGTGTCAAATATAATTATTTTCATATGTCATTAAAATCAATACAATGAAGTTTCTCTCTAACCAATAATAAAGATAAAAAAGTAATTTTGAATCAATAGTGCGATTTGAGAAATTTGTAACAAAGAATTCAAAAGCAGAAAACTTAACAATTTTATAATTGAAATTAAAATTGATAATTATAATTTTAAAATTAACTAAAATTCATAATTAAAATTTTGTAATTCCCAACCATAAACGTAAATTAAATATAACACAATTTTTTATATAATTACATAAATAAGATAGTATTTTTGAAAAAAAAATTATAATCATTAGACGACAAAAATCTTCTTTCTGAAACTAAATAGGAAAAATTTATTTAATAATATTTAATATTATTAACAATTATGAAAATTTTGGTCACGAATGTGTATTAAAAATATTTAGAAAGAGAATCATATTGAACGCAAGCTTCAGTTGTCATTTTATTGCATTCGATTTTGAGATAGCATTATCTCGAATTGAAAAATGAATTAGAATTGTTTTGCATTCATTTGTGAGTTAACTTCATACAACATTTGTTTCTCAGATAGATTTATACTGAACTGACGTTTAAAATAATATTATCTCGTCAGGAGGCGTCGAATTGTTGTAACTAAAAGGAGAAGAATTTCTGAAATTAAAAAGAAACACAATTGAAGAGTTAAAGAAAATAACAGGCTTCGAAGTGACACACTTTTCCACTTTTTTGACACTTTTTTTGGTCAAGCCTACTTTTTGCTACTTATTTTGTCAAAAAGCTACTTTTTGCTACTTATTTTGTTAAAAAGCTACTAAATGCTACTTTTTTCCAAAAAAGAATTCAAGAATTTTAGTTTTTTTGGTGAATTTCGTAGATTTTAAAAAACCCGCCAAGTGAATTAAATTTATTATTGGACGCGTGATTATAATATATTTTAATAATTACTAATAGTGGATGTTTATTAAATTACAACTTTTTAACGTTTCGAATTTTTCGTATATCTAATTTTATTATTCTTTAAGCTTCTTAAAAAAATTAAAAACTAAATTTTTCACTATATAATTTAATGGTAATACCTTTTTTGACTTTATAAAAGTTTCATCAAGTATAGAAAAAATCAATTAAGAATGAAAACTTAATTCTTTTGGTTATATAAATTGTTTGATTAAAAATCCAAAATAATATTTATTTAACGTGATTATTTATTAAATTATGTTTACAAACTTTATGTCAAATTTAAAAATATTAATTGTATTTTCAATAATACAGTGTTTTAAGTCGGTTGTTCAATAATAAAAAAATCATTTATAAAGATTTAAGATCTATCTAGAAAAAAAATTATAATTTTTTTTATTGGAATTAAATTGCTCATAATTTATTATTGTACAAAATTATGGCTATGTGGATTCTAAAATTTAAAAAATTTATATGACTAAAAACAATCCATTTTTTCCATTTTGATAGTTGTTATTAGTAAATTACTAAAAAATGTTTACGTTTCATTTTTAAAAATTAGATGGCTGATAAAAAGTTATTGATAGTTTTTTAAAAAATAATAAGGAGACAGAAGGTGTCAATTTAACTTCTCAAAATTATGAGCCTGTTATTAAAAAACAAATTCTTATGAAAGATCTCATTTAAGTATTATTAACAATTACATTTCATTACACGGTAAATCGTTAGGTATTAAAATAACACCAAAAAGGATTAAAATAATCCAATTTAGTGTTATTTTAATCTATTTTGGTGTTATTTTAACACCTAACGATTTACCGTGTATGTAAATAAAACTTTCTAATGTAAAATATCGACAAAAAAGCTATTATATTTTCATGTTTTATGTTTATAAATCAAAATTTAAAAAAAATTTTGTGAATTCCTTTTTTTAGTATTTTTTTCTTTTAATTTTTTGGACAACAACATATATTCACTTAATTTTCTTACTTAAAAAACTAATTTTACTTCATTTTTAATATGCTACTTTTTTTCAATTTAGAGGACACTTTTTTCTTCCAAAATGCTACTTTTCCACACTTTTTTTGACCTGCTACTAGACTTCGAAGCCTGAAATAAATAAGAGTGAAAGAAGAAGAAAATTAAATAAAAAAGGAAAGAATAAGAATTAGATATATTAAGAGAGTAAGAGTAAAATCAATAGAGTAATATTAAGAATAAGAGTAAGATTTCTTTTGCAAGATTAAGGATTTCCGTCAATTTTTCTCTTTTTTCAATTTTCGGAACTCGATGAAATTGTTGCTGAATCACAGGGTTGGCACCTCCACCCGTTCCAACAGTGATATAACCATAATCCGGTTTTAAAAATCTCCCCGCAACGAGTTGTAATTCCTCGGGGAAAGTTGCGGAAAACATTATTGTTTGCCGATGTTCCACTGACACCATGGATGTATTTTGCAACAATTTGCTGACCTCTGGCAAAAAATTTGAACCCAACATTTCGTCGGGTTGAGAGAGGACTAAAAATTGAATTAAATTAAATTTAATCACCCTCAAATCTATGAAATGTTGCAATCTGCCAATGGTTGCGACAAGTATATCGCAACCGTTCTTCATGTTGCATTTTTGGAATTTTGCCATCGCCCCTCCAAACACAGCTCGCACTTTCAATCCCAATCCTTGGCTGAAACGGCGAAATTCCCTTGCAATTTGGATTGCCAATTCCCTCGTTGGCACCAGCACCAAACATCTAGGCATTGAATGCCTACCCCAGACACAATCGGCAGGATTTGCGACCAAATTTGCAATTATTGGCAAGATAAATGCCGCCGTTTTCCCTGTTCCAGTAGGGGAACACGCCATGATATCCATTCCCGCCATAATGGCGGGAATTGCATATTTTTGGAAGGATGTTGGCGATTCATAATTGCAATTATGAAGATTTTCTAAAAGTTCTTCTTGGAAATTCATTTCCTCAAAGGAGTGAATTCCTTCTGGAACATTTTCCGTAATCCTCATCAAGGGATTCTCCATTATTTACTTAAAAAAAAATTAAACATTACAAAAAAAATAAAACTAATAAACATTATTGTTTAAAATAAATAAAAAAAAACAATAAGAGGAATAAACATCAAAATTAAATAATAAGAAAGAAAATTGCCAATCGGTATCCTCATTCTTTGTTTAAAGTAAAAATCCACACCTTTAACCAATTTACTTGTGAATTTTTTTACTTTTTTATAATATCTTTCTTTATCGTCCTTGTTATCATTGTCATCATTGTCAGTATTATTTATCAGTACTGTCAGTATTGTCTGTGTCATCATCTCTGTCTCTGTCATTTTTAATTTTAATTATGGGTTCGTCATCAGTGGTGGTGTCACTGTCGTTAATTTTTACAAAATAACTGTCGTCACTGTCCACTTTTTTACTTTTCCCCTCATCATTTGCGCTCATCACGACATTAAAAATTTATATTATTAATCATTTTTAAAAGTCAAACAAGAGTAAGATGAAAGGTGCCTTTTTTACTTTTGCCCTTAATTTACTCTTGACAATAAAGAGAAATGATTAAAATTTTTTTTTATTTCAATTTTAAAAATAAAAAATATACATAATAAAAAAAGAATGGTACTTTGTATAGCATTGGAATTTGTGATTCTTCGACATTTAAATAATTCCAAATGACGGCGACTGGATTACCATTAAGGTAATTTCGTCGACCGACATTTGGAATTAGGGTAATGTCGCCACCTTCTTTTACAGCTACCGCCGTCACTGGTTGCTGCTGTGGCTGCTGTTGCACCTCGTGTTCATCATCATCATTAACTTTAGCTTCAGCATTATCATCATCATTTGTTGATAAATTTTCGGAGAAATCTTTTTTTTTTAATTCTATAATAATTATGTATTAAATTTATATATAAATATATATATTATTATGCTATAATAATTGATTACTCCAAAAATTTATCAACATTATTTTTATTACAATTAAATTAAAATGTATGCATGCTTTTTTAAATTTTTAATTGGTTATTTTTTAAGTTACTTACATTATTTTTATTTTTATGCTGTTCAAAATACATCTATGACTTCTGTTGATGCTGTTGCAATATTTCATTTATGGCTGTTGTGTTGCATCTGACGTTGTTGCAATTGCATCTGCGGCTGCACATCTCTATAAATTAAAAACTTTACTTTTTTATTTAAAATTTTTTTTTTTTATTTACATTTATTTATTTATTTATTTACATTACTGTATAGGAAAATTTTATTCCTTTTCACAGTTCAAAAAGAATAAACTTTATTTTATAAATGTTAAATAAATTTTTTTTTTAAAAATTCATTAATTGGTAAATTAATTTTTATAAAAATTTCATAAATTACTTACGCCTCTCTATTGCTAAATGAAAAATTTGCCACTCTCACGAGCCCTTGTTGTGATGGAATAGCTTCATTTTCCCGATCCATTTCACTTTTTTTAACCTTTTTAAATTTTTTATATTAATTATAATTAATTTGAAATTTTTTTATTTCCTTCTTTTAATATTAAATTATGAAATTCAAAGATTTTAATTTTTCAACACGATGCTTCAATTTTGAATGTAAATCTTGTACTGAATTCCTTGTTTACAAAACTCCTTTCGAAATCGGCATCTAATCGTAAGATAAAACAGGGTCGAACATAAAAATACAACTTTATATATACACTACCGTCCAAAAGTATCAGGACGATTACATTCGACTCTATGAAAAAACATGCCGTCACTTTTTCAATCATATCTCGGAAGTAAAAGGAGGTACAAAAAAACTTAAATACGGTTAGAAAGCTGATTAAATTTTGCGTAAAATAAGTCGTCTTTAAAGTCATTTCGATAATTATTTTTTGAGTTGTAGAGTGAGAAAGAAATAAAAAAAATTATCAAATTTTCTCATTTTGGTCTCTTGACTTCAACTTTTTCAAAAATCTAAAAAAATTTAGATAAATGTTTTATAAAAACACAGAAATGAATTTCATCCTGTTTTCTCTCTCATTCGCTGCCGCGCAAAGCCACAATCGAGTCGTCACAGTTGAATTTCAATGCACCAATTGGTCGAAACACGGCTTCACATTTTTAATGATATATCGAAGACGGATTAACCTTTCTTAATTTTCGAAGGCTTATTTTAAAGCTGAAATTCTAACGAAGATTTCTGTGTTTTTAGAAAAATTTTATCTTAATTTTTCTAGATTTTTGAAAAAGTTAAAGTCAAGAGAGACAAAAATTAGAAAATTTGATAATTTTATTTTTTTTTCCGTCAAGGTGTTGGTCCCGTGCCTGACTGAAAATCGAAGTTCCACTGTATTCTCAAAATGAGCCTGTCTGGGCAAATAGAATATAAGATATTTTTATTGTAGCAGAGATTCAAGAAAATTAAATTATTAAAAACGAAAATAACGAAATTTATGCCAAAAAAATCTTATTATTATTTAAAAAAATGGATTAAATGAAATATATATAATTCAACTGTCCATTTTTTTACTTTAATTATATAAAAAAAGTTTTAATCTCTATTATCCGAACTTTCGATTATCCGAACCCGGCCTTGCTTAGGTTAGTTCGGATAATCGAGGTTCCACTGAATAATATAAATAAGTTTATAAATATGTAAACAAATCGCAATGGAAAATTTTGCTATTACAATCTTTTTGACTAAATTTTTAAAAATATCAATTTTTTGTTAAGAACTATATAAAGATCAACTCCAAATATTATTGCTATATTATTCCTAAACTCTTGACATGCAAATATATAAATAATGCAAAACTGCAGTCCACTAACCCAAGAATTGTAAACGCTGGGAGGTAAAATCTTTTTTTTACTATATCGTAATAATTCTAGTTTTAGGCTAAAAAAATTAAAAGATCAACTCCAATCCTTTTTTCTGCATTTTTTCTGTAATCTACACGTCAAAATACATAGGTGTACCAATTTTTGGCCTTCTAAATAAAAAACTGTGAGCGATAAGGGGGAAGTTACATGATCATTTTCGTAACCGTCATTTAGCTAAACGTCTTGGCAGTTGGCTAACTGGCGCTGCAGACGAATGAGCTACATTATTATGAATAGACGAAAGACTATCTACTCACCTGAAAGGTTCGAGCAATTAGCTATCTGTTTCAGGTCAGGAACATTATACATCAATTAGAATTGTATTTTTGTAGTACAGAAAAAACCTGTAAATAAAGCGTTTCAATATTTCAGTAAATAAAAATTTTATTAAATGTATCATTTTCTTCCATTAGCTTAAAACTGCGTTTGTAGAATAGCTAAATGCAGAGCCAGTTAGCTAATTGCCTAATCTTTTTAGGCGAATAGACAAATAATACTAATAATAAAGCTCGTTCGTCTATTCGGCACCGGTTAGCTACCTGCCTAGGCTGTAACCATTTGAATTCTGACATTCTTTAGATTCCACGACCGTGAAGAGGTGGATGTAAAGCCCCTTTTTTATTAAAAATTGTAAAAACCGAAAGGGTAAATTACTATAATTGTAACAAAAAACAAAATCACAAATCACACGAATGAAGTAAATTCTAATGGTTCCAGTGTAATAAGTCTGAGAGCGTATATTACCTATATTGAGAATTAAAGAAAATAGTCTGCTCTTTTGTTTATTTTATTTTAAGCTCGCTGGACGCAGAGTTTCCAAGACTCAGTGAGACTATAACAAATCCACTTGGTTCTCAGTTCCGGAGTGAGCAGAACCGGAGGCACAACTTGAGGGCGTTTTAAGTCAAGGGACAAGAAACAAAAGCATAAAGAGCTGAAAATTATTTTGGCTTCATAATAAATATTACTGTATATAGTAATGATTGCATTTAAATTGTTCATTTGTACATGACTCCGGAGTCCCAATAACGGCCAGTCCAAAATTAGTTGTTGTCTCACTAAAAATAAGATAGTTTGCGCCAGTAGCACCACACAACCCGTCAATCAGTCTAATAAATTGGAATATTACTTTAGCGACAGGGTTGCGCGCCCTACTGAAATAATGTATCCAGCGAGCTAAGGCCGAAGGGCGATCGACGCCTTCCCGGTCTTCACATCTAGAACGTAACGTTGGACAGATCCCTTATAAAAAGGAAATAAAAGTAAAAATAATTTAAAGTAGAAATTCACATAAACGTGAAATAAACGGCTAAAAAACAGCGTTCTAATGTGGTTTCTCTCCTTAAATAGAAAAAAACTAATTGTGCTCTCAGGCCTAGTGACAGATTTGGCCTTGTTATTTTCTTTATGATATAATTTATTATATTTTCATTGTTTTATTTTTAAATAAATGTGATTATTTTTTGTTGTTAAAATATTGCTTTATTAAGCTTAAGAATATCGCCTTTATAAATTGTAACTTGAATTCAAAACTTCTTCCTTTTTCTATCAATTCAATATGAGTTATTATTAATTCTGTCAACTATATAATTAAATTCAAATTTAACATTGTTAGTATAAGTAACAGGCTATAAGGCGTTAAGCTAAATGACGGATTCTATTATTTACCCACGACGTATTGTGACAAATTTTATATATATAAAATAATCTTGTAAGAAAATATTCAACATAAGAAATATAAAATTTACTAAAAATTATAAAATGATGAAATTAAGATGTGAAATAAAATATACATTTAAATTAATATAATAAATATAGTCTATAAAATAGCACAATAGAATCGTTGCTGGTCTTATTGTAACAATGACGATGTCTGGTCATCTCTAAACTAATTTTTATTGCTCAAAAGTTTTGCATTTTTAACATTTCAAGTAAAATGGAAATAAATTTAGAATCTAGAAATTTCTACAATCACAAATTGATGGCTCACATTTATAAAATCCAAACCTTAATGCCAAAGCAAGTCAATTCTTTTTGAAAAATAAATACACAATATAAAGTTAACATGCATAAAATTTTACAAAATAATTCCTGAAAGATATTACATTATAGTATTTTCTGCCGGTGTAATATATACTACTTTTCTTTATATACTGTCGAAAGTACGCTCGCTAATTTATTTTTTAAGAAAATTGCAAAAGAAATAAAAAATTTTTAAATTATTTTATTTTGGTTTTTAATGTTTATTAAAATAAGTTCTGAAAATAATTATATCAGCAAAAGATTTCGTTCATTTTAATATTCAGAGCTTGTGGTTAATAAATTTATAAAGTATAAAAAGTTTTCTTTAAAATTTTTTTTCTCATTTTATATTGCGCTAACAATTATTCGTTAAATTTTCATTGACTCGAAATTTTCTTATTTACCGACAGCGGTGTTTTAACCGACAGAGAATTCTTTTACTTCTGCTGTAATACAGTTTGGGTATGAAAATCAACCAAAGCACAAATGTTTCACTTTCTGCTGCGAAATTGCAGAGGGAAGTACGTACTTTCGACCGAGGTAGGAAGAAAAATAATTTTGAAAGGTTGGAGTTTTTCCAAATAAATACTTTCAACAAATGAAGGTTTTCAAATTCTTTAATATTATTTTTAATAAAAGAGGGGACGTTGTGTAGGAGAAGGGAACATTAATTTAATTTAATTGATGAAAAATTTGTTTTTATTTAATTTACATTTAAAAAATTCCCCTTAAAAAATTTTTCTTTCTTTTTTTTCCCTTTAATTTAATTAATTTATAATTTTTTTGCTTTATTCAATTAATTGGAAGAAATTTATTTTTCTTGTTGAATTTGATTTTACTTTTTTATTCATTCCTTTAATTTTTTGATATTAATCTTTATTTTTTCTTCTTTTCAATTTTTTTATTTTAAAAAAAATCAAAATAAAAATAAAAAGATGAATAATTTAAAAAGAGCAATTTTTTTAAATGTCAATTTCTTGATTTTAAATTTTGTTGAAAACATTTATGCATCTACATCTTTAATTAATATAAAAATATAATGCCATTATTGTTTGTCGTCGTCGTCGTCATCAACAACTGTTTTTGAAAAATTTCAGCGGCTTCAAAATCTTTAAAGTAATAATTTTTTTGTGACAAATTATTTTTGAATAGATAAAGTAACTCTAAAATCAATTAAATAAAATTTAAAAAAAAATTTGAAAAAAAAATTTTCACTTTTTTAAAACAATTTTTAATAGTATTTTTAAAAAACCACAAACCACACTCCACTACTCATAATTGTTTTCTTCATCAATCACTATCATCGCTACTGTCGTCACTATTGGAGAATTCTAAAATTCTCCGACGTCCAGGACAAATTTTTAAACTTTTAACACTTTCCGGTTGATGACGAGGACGAGAGGGACCAGCAATTGGCAGACGTTCGAGTACAACAAAGGGCTGCATAGCAAATTGAATTGCTATTCGTACTCGAGTTGTTGCAGGTGCTGCTGCTGCAGGTGTTGTAGGTGTTGTAAGTGTTGTAAGCGTTGGAGGTGCTGTAGGTGCTGTAGGTGCTGTAGGTGTTGTAGGTGTTGTAAGTGTTTGTTCAGCCAATATTGGTGTGGCAGCAGCAGCAGCAGCAGGAATTGCTGGTGGGGCCTCTGGTGGTTGTGGTTGTTGCGGCCGTTCTCCAATAATGCTCAAAGCCTTGTATTGACGAGTTACATTCAATAATGCATTGTCATAAGGCTGAATAGTGTTTTGTGGATTATTGGAGCAGCATTGTTGGTATTCTTCCATACGCAATCTACGATGATTGCGTACAGCATTGGTTTGCTCATTGTACTTATTTACCGACAATACTGAACCCATCGCAGATAGTTCCTTGTAGCATAAGCTACTTAGAACTTTTGGAGTTTTCTTTTTAAAATATTTCAACTCGTTCTTTGTTAGAATAAAATGTATCTGAAACAAAAAAAACAAGCAAATAAAGAAAAGATTAAAAATCAAGTTTGAAATTAATTGAAATGAATTAATCAATTTTTTTTTTCATTTCTTTTCAACAAATTTTTTTTTAAATTAAAATTTTTAAAAATACTTGCCTCTAAACGACCTCCATTTGGAATATTATCCTCCTCAACAATTTGCGGCTGTTGTTGTTGTTGTTGCTGCTGCGGCTGTTGTTGTTGTTGCTGCTGCTGTTGTTGTTGCGGTTGTTGTTGAGGAGGATCGTCTGCGATGGTAACGGCCCGGGTGACATTGGCAATATGACTTTGCTCGACCAACACGGGAGGTTGAGCATTGTGATGATTTGCTGCAGTGATCATCACTGAATGATTTTTATTGAGCGAATTTCTTTCCATTGGGTCTGGTGAAAAATCTAATGATAAGACACCTAAACCCAATAGATTGGCAAATAATCGCCAAATTTGTCCATCTTTCCAAGAGGTGAGACATCCGAAATTTACATTTTGACAAAAGTGCGGCAGTCTGTTTGTCGTTGTCGTCTTCCCCAAAAGAAAAGGTACAAAATCGTTGATGTTAAGTCTCTTATTTCTAGGAATTTTTGTGTTTTCCAAATTTATAATTAAACTTTTCATGTCTGTTGCAAGCTTAGAAATGTCGATACGGTGTTTATGTGGAAGAAATATATTTTTGCAAATATCACAGTTACGACATTGCCAATTTGGATCCAAAGATTTTTCTGCAAGAGGATCAAAATGTTTAATTATAAATTTATATCGACATTGCTGTTGATTTTCACAGTATCCTAGTAATAACAGCATTTCTTTTATATGTTTTACTTTCATTTCTCGAGTATACGAGCCATCACTAATGAATAACTTCATTTTTGCAAAGATATCCTCGTAGTGGTAAAATAAAATGCAATCACCCGGAATGTTGTCGCGACCAACTCTTCCCGTCTCTTGGCAATAATTTGCCAGAGAATTGGAAACTGTGGTGTTGATGACAAATCGGGTGTCTGATTTATCAATACCCATACCTAATGCTATTGTCGCGCACAAAACCTGAATAACATTCTCCTTCCATCGAAGGAAAATCTCATTCTTGTCTTGTTTCGACAATTTTGCATGGTACCGTTTACAAGAAATTTCATTCATTCTTAGTAATTCTTTGTAATATTCGGTATCTTCAATTGTCCCACAATAAATAATTCCCGATTCCCCATCATTATAATTTCTTTTGATCAAACGGATAATTTCTTTTACTCTTTTTTTTTACTTTAAAAAAAAAATTAAATAGAAAAAAAGTTATTAAAATAAACAATACAACTTACACAATGCAATTTTGGTCGAGTTGCAATTCTGTTTGTAATAGGGGAATTTCATCACGAGTTATTGTTGCTGAAAATCCGCAAATTTGTATTTGGGGAAAATACGTTTTCAGATCTCTTAATTTGAGATAAGAATCTCTGAATGTACATCCCCAATCCAACATGCAATGGATTTCATCAATTATTACACGCGATAATTTTCCCCAGTCATATGCCTTCCGCAATTGTTCCAAAATTTTTTCATTATTGAATAATTTTTCTGGCGTTATAAAAAAAAATCAATTTTATTGATTTTTTCCGCCGTTGAAAAATTATCAAATAACAATTTTTCTGCCTCCGGATTGTCACCCGTTACTTTCAATGTATGAAACTAAAAAATAAAAAATGAAAATGAAATTTTTTTTTTAAAATCAACTTTTTAGAGAAAAAAAAAATTTGTTTGGAGGGTCAAGTGTGTAAAATTTTTTAATTTTCTTTAAAAACTATTCAATTAATTTTTAATAAATTTTCAAGAGATTATAAAAATGTAGACTATAATCATTTGAGGAAAAAAAATAATAATCAAATTTAAAAAGAAATATAGGATTCTTTTTGGTGTAAATGTAAACACATGAAATAAATGTAAACAGTACATGTTTCAGCTAAATTTACAAACTTGAAAATACACAAGTACGACATCAATATTTTTATCTAAGCTAATCTATACATCATGTTTTGAGTATTGCCAATATTTTATTTTGACAATTGGCAATGCCATAGTGTAAGTTATCTTTTAATGTAAAAAAGATTGAAAATCAAAGTTTTTCTCTTTCAGTATTTTGTCTCGCATTTGCATAAAAATTTAAATTTAAAAATCAAAATAAAAAAATGTAATTCTTCCTTTTTAATGCCACAACAAAAATTGATTTTGATTTTTTATTTTCGTCAATTTACTTGGTAAATTATCAAGTGTTTACATTTACATCAGAGAATTTGAAAATTAGGGGTAAATGTAAAAAAAAACTTGAACTACATTTTAAAAGAATATAATTGAATAAATTTGCTTCTATTTTATAATTTCATTAATTTGGCAATGTAAATATTACACAGAAAAGGAAATTAGGTCCTCTTTGAAAAAGAAAATTTGATAAAAAAAAATAGTATATTACATTATAAGGGCAGAAAGTTCGAAATTCCTGCACTGCGCGAAATGATGCCCGAGGCGAAGCCGAGGGCATTATCGCGTAGTTTAGGGCTTTCGAATTTCTGCCCGTGTAATGTATACTATTTTTCTTTATATGCGGTCGAAAGTACGCTGGGTAATTTATTTTTTAAGAAAATTGCAATCGAGTTTCATTTGACAGCCGGCCATCTTTATTTACTTTTGCTCCTCGCTTCAACGCCTCTAGCGGACACTCGTGAAGCTCTGGTTTTTTCTCTGTCTCTCTCTTGCAAACAATATTCGCCTGCCCCGACATTTGATGCACGAGCGAAGCGAGTGCTTCTGGTCGGGGGCAGGCACGAAAAAAAATGTGAAAGATAAATTAATATTATATTTTCAAAAGAATTTTTCTGGTGGTACAAAATTAATTCTATGTTTCTAAAATTCTAAACATTCTATAATGAAAACACTTTCATTATTTCTTCAAATTATTACAATTTTATAATATCATTTTGGTACGTATTAAAAAAGAAATTACAAAATTATTAATTATTTTATTTTTGTTTTTAATGTTTATTAAAATAATTTTTGAAAATAATTATATCAGCAAAAGATTTCGTTCATTTCAATATTCAGAGCTTGTGGATAATAAATTTATAAAGTATAAAAAGTTTTCTTGATAATTTTTTTTCTCATTTTATATTGCGATAACAATTACTCGTTAAATTGTCATTGAACTCGAAATTTTCTTATTTACCGACAGTGGTGTTTTTACCGACAGAGAATTCTTTTACTCCCGCTGTAATAGAGGTTGGGTATGAAAATCAGCCAAAGCACAAATGTTTAACTTTCTGCTGCGAAATCGCAGCGGGAAATACGTACTTTCGACCGAGGTATGAAGAAAAATTTTTTTTTTGAAAATTCCATCATTTTTTAAAAATATTTTCAAGTTCATCAGCCATTTTGAAAATTTGACTCTAAAATTGGTATTCAGTGTTTTTAAAAAAACCTTAATTGTAGCCAGATTAAGGCATTTTGAACAATTTTTAAAAATATTATTTTTACGTTCATACGCCCCAATGGATCCAACCATTTTAAAATTTAAAAATACAATTTTAGATTTTCATTGAGCAACCTTGAAATTTTTTTTTTTTTATCAAGTTGAATGATAATTTATTAAAATTTCTAAAAGATATTCACTTTTCATCATTATAAAAAAAAAAAAAAAAAAAAAGATTTAAATTTCGTTTACATTTATTCCACTTGAATTTTTTTTTTTTTTTTTTTTTAATGGATACTTTTACATCACATACAACAAGAGCGTGAAATGAGAAAATAAATGAAAATGTTACTTTAATAAAAAAATAAATACACTTGATAGAATTTAAATTTTTATATATATAAATAATTTAATTTTTTAAATTTTTTATAAAAATATATATAAAATTACTTACGTGCAACATTTGAAGATAATTATCTTGATCTTCTATAAGAGCAAGTAGTGGAGAAATTATGATTGCTGTCCGTTTATTGTCAGCATGACCACCATTGTCATCATAATTTTCCACGTATGTGGGAAATTGAAAACATAATGATTTGCCACCTCTCGTTGGCATAACATATAGTCCATCATTACCATTTATAATATTGGTAATGATGTCAAGTTGGGGCCCTCTAAATTTATTCAAGTTGAATTTGTTTTTCAATTTCCCAATCCACAATTGTTGTGCTATTGTGAATTTACTTGCTGCTTATACTAAAAAAAAAAAGAAAGAAGAAAATTTTTTTTTAGATATTTTGAAATGTTGAAAATTAAATGTTACAATTGAAACAATTAATCAATAAAGATAATTAAAAAAATGACTCTACAACAAGGAGGAAAAAAAAGAAGAAAAATAAAAAAGAAAGAATTTAAAAAAAAAAAATTCCATTTTCTTTAATAAAAAAAATTGAATTTTCCAATTTTAGATTAAAATCTCGATATACATTTCAGGAAATTTTAATACACTTTGTATTTTTTGAAAAATTTTGATTTTTCTAAAAAAAATAAAATTTTTTGATATTTAGACAACCGTTGAGATTAAACTTTTTAATGTATTCAAATTTCCTGCAATATATATCAAGATTATACTACAATCAATAATATTCTAGAATATTTTGCAAATCTGTTTTTAGTAATTTAGTCTCTACGTTTGTCTAAATGTCGAAAAATTCAATTTTTTTGAGAAAAATTGAAATTTTTCAAAAAATACAAAGTGTATTTGAATTTCTTGCAATATATATTGAAATTTTAACACAATTAACAATAATCTAGAATATTTCACATATCCGTTTACAAGTTTAGTCTCTGCGTTTGTCTAAATATCAAAAAATTTTACGTTTTTAGAAAAATACAAATATTGAAATATTTATATTTTTCTCTAAAAAATTGGATTTGACATCTAGATAAATGTAGAGCCTGAACTACTAAACAGTTTTATAAAAGTCCCTAGAATTTAATTATGATGCAAAAAGTATTTCAATCCCAACAAAAACATCTTTGCTGCAAAAATTTACGCCAAGTAAAAATTTTGGAAATGTCGAAATAATTAGTGAAATAAAAATTTACCAAGTAAAATTTGTAACGAATATATTCAATTGTAACAAATGTAGAATTTAATTTAATTATTAACATAATCAGCTAATGAAATCCAATTGTTTGTCTTGATAAAAAATTTCTATTTGAAGCAATTTTAAGATCTTGGCCTCAATAATGTTTCCAACTCATAATTAATGAAAGTATTGAGGCCAAGATCTTAAAATTGCTTCAAATAAAAATTTTTTATCAAGATTATGTTAATAATTAAATTAAATTCTACATTTGTTACAATTGAATACATTCGTTACAAATTTTACTTGGTAAATTTTTATTTCACTAATTATTTCGACATTTCCAAAATTTTTACTTGGCGTAAATTTTTGCAGCAAAGATGTTTTTGTTGGTATTTAATTTTTACAATTTATTCCATTTCCTGAATTAAAAAGAATGAAAAAAAAAAATTGTGCACCATTTAAATGTTTTAATTTAGAAAAAAAATGGAATTTTTCAAATTTTTTCCAATTGAAAATTGACGTCTTTTCAATTAAATTTAATTTTTACAATTTATTCCATTTCCTGAATTAAAAAGAATAAAAAAAAATTGTGCACCATTTAAATGTTTTAATTTAGAAAAAAAAATGGAATTTTTCAAATTTTTTCCAATTGAAAATTGACGTCTTTTCAATTAAATTTAATTTTTACAATTTATTCCATTTCCTGAATTAAAAAGAATGAAAAAAAAAATTGTGCACCATTTAAATGTTTTAATTTAGAAAAAAAATGGAATTTTTCTTTAATAAAAAAAATTTGAATTTTCCAAAATTTTTTTTCCCCTATTCAAAGTTTTCGTCTTTTCAATTAAATTTAATTTTTACAATTTATTTTATTTTCTGAATTAAAAAGACGAAAAAAATAGTGCACCATTTATTTAATTAGAGAGAGAGAGAGAGAGAGAGAGAGAGAGAGAGAGAGAGAGAGAGAGAGAGAGAGAGAGGAGAGAGAGAGAGAGAGAGAGAGAGAGAGAGAGAGAGAGAGAGAGAGAGAGAGAGAGAGAGAGAGAGAGAGAGAGAGAGAGAGAGAGAGAGAGAGAGAGAGAGAGAGAGAGAGAGAGAGAGAGAGAGAGAGAGAGAGAGAGAGAGAGAGGAGAGAGAGAGAGAGAGAGAGAGAGAGAGAGAGGAGAGAGAGAGAGAGAGAGAGAGAGAGAGAGAGAGAGAGAGAGAGAGAGAGAGAGAGAGAGAGGAGAGAGAGAGAGAGAGAGAGAGAGAGAGAGAGAGAGAGGAGAGAGAGAGAGAGAGAGAGGAGAGAGAGAGAGAGAGAGAGAGAGAGAGAGAGAGAGAGAGAGAGAGAGAGAGAGAGAGAAAGAGAGAGTAATAAAGAGAGAAAAAAGAAGAAAAAATAAACATAATATAATGAGAGAAATAATGTTTTGACATTTTATTAAATAATATTAATTAAAAAAAAAATTACTAAATTTTATTAGTACTTACAGTTCGATGTATTATTTCTCGATATTAATCCAAAATTGTTTTTTAATAAATAAAAACAAATACACACACAAATAGATATCCTTATGAAGATTGTCTTTCTCGAAGAAATTATAAAAAAAAAACACACACACGTAAAAGTCGAAGAAGAAGATGAAGAAAAAGTTATTTTATTTCTACGAGAAGCAATGAAACACCAAATTTTTTTTATTTTTGTTTTTAGTTTTTTTTTTGTTTTTTTGTTAATTAATATATACGCACAGATACACAAACACTGAATTTATTTTTAATTACAATTTTTGGAAAAGAAGAATAGAAAAAGATTGATATAAATTTGAAGAGACGCGTCTACTACGTTCAGTGGTCGAGAAGCGACTCAAAAATATTATTGCCCATCATTTCCCATATGAAGAAGAAATGTATACAAGTGTGTTTACTTGTATGTAAATATGTTTGTATATGTATAAGTTTTTTTTTAAAGTACTCCAACTCTTTTTTTGTGAGAATGAAATGGATCTGAAACAAAAAAAACAAACAAACAAAGAAAAGATTAAAAATCAAGTTTGAAATTAATTAATCAATTTTTTTTCCATTTCTTTTCAACAAATTGTTTTTTAAATTTAAATTTTTAAAAATACTTGCCTTTAAACGATCTCTGTTTGGAATATTATCCTCCTCAACAATTGGCGGCTGTTGTTGTTGAGGAGGATCGTCTGCGATGGTAACGGCCTGGGTGACATTGGCAATATGACCTTGTTGTTGCTCGACCAACACGGAGGGTTGAGCATGGTGATTATTTGCTGCAGTGATCATCACTGAATGATCTGTATTGATCGAATTTCTTTCCATTGGATGTGGTGAAAAATCTAATGATAAGACACCATTACCCAATAGAGTGTCAAATAATCGCCAAATTTGTCCATCTTTCCAAGAGGTCAGGCATCCGAAATTTACATTTTGACAAAAGTGCGGCAGTCTATTTGTCGTTGTCGTCTTCCCCAAAAGAAAAGGTACAAAATCATTGACACTTAGTCTCTTTTTAGGAACATATGTGTTTTCTAAATTTTTAATAAAATTTTCCATCTCTCTCGCAAGCTTAGAAACGTCAATACGGTGTTTATTTGCAAGAAATATTTTTTTGCAAATATTACAGTTATGACATTTCCAATTTGGATCCAAGGATTTTTCTGCAAGAGGATCAAAATGTTTAATTATAAATTTATATCAACATTGCTGTTGATTTTCACAGTATCCTAGTAATAACAGCATTTCTTTTATATATTTATCTTTCATTTCCTCACTATACGAGCGATCACTAATGAATAACTTCATTTTTGCAAAGATATCCTCGTAGTGGTAAAATAAAATGCAATCACCCGGAATGTTATCGCGACCAACTCTTTCTGTCTCTTGGCAATAATTTGCCAGAGAATTGGAAACTGTGGTGTTTATAACAAATCGGGTGTCTGATTTATCAATACCCATACCTAATGCTATTGTCGCGCACAAAACTTGAATACGATTACTCTTCCAATCAAGGAAAATCTTATTCCTTTTTGATGTCGACAATTTTGCATGATATTGTTCACACGTATATTTATTACACTTTAATAATTCAGAGTATCTTTCGGTATCTTCGATTTTTGCACAATATATAATACCAGATTCCCTATTATTATATTTTTCTTGCATCAAATGAAGAATTTCCATACCTCTATTTTTTTCTTTGATGTTGAAATTTAGCGAAAATCTTAAATTTGACCTATACAAATCTCCAAACAATCTGTATATAAATTAAAACAAAAAACTAAAATAACTTTATTAGTATTATTGTTATTATTGATAATTTAAAAAGTAGAATATTTAGAAATATTTTACTTTAATTTTTAAATAAAATTATATACAGAAAAAAGTAGCTTACACAATGCAATTTTGGTCAAGTTTCAACATGCTTTGTAATTCTGGAATTTCATTGCGTGTAATTGTTGCTGAAAATCCACAAATTTGGATTCGAGGAAAATACATTTTCAGATGTTTTAATTTGAGATAAGAATTTCTGAAAGGACAACCCCAATCCATCATGCAATGGATTTCATCTATAATTATACGCGATAATTTTTCCCATTTATTTGCCTTCTGCAATTGCTTCAACACTTCCTCATCTTTAAATAATTTTTCTGGCGTTATAAAAATGAAATCAATATCATTGATTTTATCTGCCCTTGAAAAATTATCCTCCAACAATGCATTAGCTTCTGAATTGCTGCCCGTCACTTTTAATGTGTGAAACTAGAAAATAAAAGTGAAAATTTAATAGAAAAAAAAATTAATTATTTTAAGAAAAAAAGTTATATAATAAATTTTTTAACTTTTCAAATTGTAATAAAAATTTATATTTGAAAATCTTTATAAAAATATAATCTCTTACGCGTAACTGTTGTAGATAGTTATCCTGATCTTCTATAAGAGCAAGTAATGGCGAAATGATAATTGCTGTTCGTTTATTAATGACAGCATTACCATTGTCATCGTAATTGTCGAGATACGTAGGAAATTGAAAGCATAACGATTTACCACTTCCTGTTGGCATCACAAATAATCCATCATTACCATTTTTAATATTGGTAATGATTTCTTCTTGAAACTTTCTAAATTTATTTATACGAAATTTATCTTTCAATTTCCTAATCCATAATTGTTGCGCCATTACGATTTTATTTGCTTCTTATACTGAAAAATAAAACAAGAAAAAAAATGTTTAAATATTTAAACTATTAAAATTAACATACGAATTAAATATTACAATTTAGCAATTTCATTTATTAATTCAACACTAGAATGAAAATAAATATTTCAATTAAGATTCTAAATTGACCTTCTTCATACAAATACAGTTTAATTGTCAATTTTTGTTTTTTTCATTTATTTTTTCAATATTTCGACGCCTTCCGTTCATATAATGCTTATTGAAAAACAAATGCAAGATCATTCTTATTGAGTTTTTAGTGCAAGACAATTCTTATTCGATGTTCCGTGCAATAAAATGCTTATTCAAAATTGTGTGCAAAACAATTGCTATTGACAGAACAATAAATGTAACCCTAAATCATCTTTTTAATATTAAATTGCAATTAAATTTCTGAGAATTTCAGTGCATATCTATTGTTATTAGAAAATTTAATACTTGATTATCTCTTACGTATTAAGAAATATTGTTTAAGCAATTGTAATTAAAAATTATATTCAATTAAAAATTTTATAAAACTCATAGTGTAAGCTAATTTCAGATTGTACTTTTTAGCATAGAATTTTGAATAAGCATTTTATTGCACGGAAAATCGAATAAGAATTGTCTTGCACTAAAAACTGAATAAGAATGATCTTGCATTTGTTTTACAATAAACATTATATGAACGGGAGGCGTCGATTTACATGAATTTTGATGATGAAATTGTCAATTTCTTGTGTTATTAACCCTCCATCCGTCGCATGGTGAGAATTTCCCTCACCCAGTTTCTTTTTTTATTTATAACTTTTAAAATACAAAAAATTATAATTTCATATTCTCAGTACCTTTTACGGCACTCTTCTTCTTTACATTAAAACAATTTTGGTGTTTTTTTATATTTTAATTTCTTTCTTATTGAATTTGAAAGCAGCAAATGTCGGGGATTTTTTACGTGAAGTGAGGGAACTTCTCACCATGCGACTGACCGCGTATACTCGATTTCATTTGTCATTAATTTTTTATTTAAATAATTAACAGGAAATAAAAGTTAATTTTACTGCCAATAGGTTGTTTAGAAATTCTAATGAACATTCAAAAAAAAATTTGGCATTTTAGAACAAGTTTGGACTAATTTATGAGGGTGAGAATTTCCCTCACCTGCGACGGATCGCGTTACAAAAAAAGGTGCGACGGATGGAGGGTTAACTGTAAAAAAACACATTTTTCAATTGCAACATTATCTTTCATTTAAAACTTGAATGGAAAAAAATTGTCTTCAAAGTTTCAAAAATTTTTAATTTTCAAATTTAAAATTTCCAAAAATTAATCTTTTTTCAACAAAAGGAGTCCATATTTTTAAAAACTTTTGTAATGATGATGATGATGATGTTACTTTATAGTGTTATTATTGACTGATTGGTAAATTACGAAATGGCAACGACATTACGACGATTTCATTGGCATTTTCTCAGCCATTAAAATCTTTTGATAATTGAGGAGCTGGATTCTATAACCGGCTCTTCGCTCGAACTCACGCAGAAGATAGTCCCTTCGTCAGCTATGTCATGAAAATTTAAAAACTCAAAAAAAAAAATATTTAAAAATTATGACGTTGTAGAGGAGAAAAAAATACATCTTTTTTCTATTTACAATTTTTTTCTAGAATGCAAGTTATTAATACTAAAAAATAAAAACTAAAAATTTTTTTTCTGAAAAATTAATTACCTTTTGATAAATATATCGTCATTTCTCAGTCAAATATTAATGAAATAAACCGATTTTTTTTAGGCTTGCACAATATACCTTACCGAAGCCCACAAGCCAAAGTAAAGTCCAAAAAAACAAATTGTTTATTAATTATTAATTTTGAAAGTTGTTATTTACAACAAAAGGAATTTCAATTTTCAACGAGAAAAAGTATGCGACGAAATTTCACATTATGAAAACTTCTCGCGAGAAAGTTTTTCCTTTATTATTCAGGAAGTTTTTCCAAAAAGAATTAAACCGATTCGATGAGAAATAAAGAAAATAAAAGAAAAATAGCGAAACAGTATTTTCATTCGCAGCGAAAACCCTGTTCGGCAGCCATGTTTATCATATGACTCGTAGCTTACGCACGCTCACACACTCACGCTGCTGTGTAAAATAGAAATGTGTGCGTGCGTACGTTACAAGTCATATGACAAACATGGCTGCCGAACAGGGTTTTCGCTGCGAACGAAAATACTGTTTCGCTATTTTTCTTTTATTTTCTTTATTTCTCATCGAATCAGTTTAATTCTTTTTGGAAAAACTTCCTGAATAATAAAAAAAAAACTTTCTCGCGAGAAGTTTTCATAATGTGAAATTTCGTCGCATACTTTTTCTCGTTGAAAATTGAAATTCCTTTTGTTGTAAATAACAACTTTCAAAATTAATAATTAATAAACAATTTGTTTTTTTGGACTTTACTTTGGCTTGTGGGCTTCGGTAAGGTATATTGTGCAAGCCTAAAAAAAATCGGTTCATTTCATTAATATTTGACTGAGAAATGACGATATATTTATCAAAAGGTAATTAATTTTTCAGAAAAAAATTTTTAGTTTTTATTTTTTAGTATTAATAACTTGCATTCTAGAAAAAAATTGTAAATAGAAAAAAGATGTATTTTTTTCTCCTCTACAACGTCATAATTTTTAAATATTTTTTTTTTGAGTTTTTAAATTTTCATGACATAGCTGACGAAGGGACTATCTTCTGCGTGAGTTCGAGCGAAGAGCCGGTTATAGAATCCAGCTCCTCAATTGAGAAAAGAAAAGTTTTTCAAGAAAAATATTGAAATGAATAAAGGATTATTCTATGATGAAATTTAGGGTAGATGTACCATTTTTGGCCATGCCACCGGTTTTAACCAACCACACACTTTTATTAATTTTAATACTATTCTTTTATCTACACTTTATATTTTTTTATAAAATTTTATTTTCACAATTAATATTATTGACAAATCTTTTGAATTTTTTTACTAATTGTACTTATTATTTACGTAAAGAAAATAATTTGAAGGAAGTGTTGACAAACGGCCAATTGTTAAAAATAAATCGTAAGACAGTGCAGAAAACATAATCGCTAATATCGTTTTTAAAAGTAATAATAATACTAATATAAATTTATAGGTTAATTATACAAGTCGTTTAACTGAATTTAAAATTTATTATAGCTTTTAGAAAAACTGATCTTGGGGGGTGAAAAAGCCATAGAGACAAAAGCCATTGAATGTGATGTAAAATTCATTTGTTTTCTACTTCAACTGACCTTTTAATTTTACAAAAATTTTGGCGTGTTTACTTAATGAAATTAATTAAACACAGCTGTAAATATAGCTAGGAATTCTAATCAAACCTCTTAAATAAAAAAAATTATCAAATAACTAAAATAAACATTGATTTTCATTATCAATAATAGCTTTTAAAATAAAAAGGAATTGTAAAAACTTTATTTTAAAAAAAAGAGAAAAAAAATTTTTTTAAGAGAAAAAACTGCACAAGCCACAACAAGAACCTATTTGAATTGGTACAAATTGAAGTATTTCATAGACGAAAAGAAAATTGAATAAACCAATTTTGAAATTAACACTTTTAATACAGAAAATAATTTATATATAGGTATATATAGTTATATTATATATATATACATTCATTCAAGAATTTTAATCATTAAACGTTTTTATAAATAAATTCTGATTAACTAATTATTTTCTTATATACTATACAAGTTTCAATTCCTTTTTTTTAATTTTAATTAAAATGCTTGTATACTTTTGCAATATTTTAATAATATAAAATTATTAATAATCATACTCTCTCAATCTGAATTAGTAAAAATTTTAACTTTTCAATTAGTAGAATTATCAAATTTTACTAATGAATTACTAAAATTCACATAAAATGTTTATAACATATAAATAAACTTTTTAATTTATTAACAATTAATAGTTTTATTTAATAAATTTTAATAAAAAATTCTTCTTCTTACTTACAATTATTAATGAAAAATGTAGATGAATAAATTTTTTTTATATCGCTGCACAAAAACGAATAACTGAGAGTGAAATGTACCAATAAGGAAATGTTTCTTATTATTAAAATCACGTAGCACTACTGTTATAAGCAATGACATTGAAAATAAAGAAAGGAACAAAATGTGGTGAGAATAACAACACTCACACAAAATGGTATCATGTAATTTTTGAATGGTATTTACGATAAAACGAAAAGGAATGAAAGAGAGAAAGAGAGAGAGAGAAAGAGAAAAAAAGAGAGAAAGAGAGAAACAAAAGAAACAAAAGAAACAAAAGAGAGAGAGAGAGAGAGAGAGAGAGAGAGAGAGAGAGAGAATAAATGAGTGAGAAACAGAGAAAGAAAAAGAAAAAGAGAGAATGTATATATATATATATATATATATATATATATTTTCATTCCATATAAAAAACCAGCTTTAAACGTTTCATGACAAAATTAAATATTCAATTTTTAAAAAAAATGTAATCACTCTTATTTGCATTCACAATGAGAAAACTTTATTATACAATAAAAGTTTATTCCAATTGTATTCTTTAAGTTTCATGTATTTTGATTTTGAAAATATTTTATAAATAAAACTCTGTATATGGAAACAATTTCGATTCGATGAAAATATTGTCAGTTTACTTCTTGTTTTTCATTTACTGTAAATTTGTTTTTTAGTCTCTTTCAATCATTTCATCTATATATTATATTTTCTCTTATTCTCTTTAAATTTTCATCTCTTTGTAAATATTTTTAAACATAGACAATTCAAAACCTGATAAATATTAAAATAACTTTAAAAGATGTTATTGGAATAATTTCTAATGAAATTATGTTTTCAATTATTATTTTAAAAAAATATCATAAATAAAATAATTGAAAAGAGAAGAAAGAAAAAGAAAATTTGAAAAAAAAAATGAAAGCAAACAGACATTACATAAAATAACAATCACGATAAACACAACAATAACGAGAAAAAAAAGGAAGAAATATAAATTATTTAATTAAAAAAAATTTATTGATAGGATACAATGAAAATATCATTTAAATATGAAATTATATTTTTAGAAATCAACATTTTTTTTATTTTCTTCTTATTGTAAAAAAATTCAATTACTATTCAACAATATAATTTATATAAAGAATAAATGTAGCAAAAACATAGAAAAAAATACATTATTTACACTTTAAGTAGACGAATTAGAATTTCTGTTTCATACATTAAAAACATCTATATTTACAGAAACTTTTTCCATACGACGTTTTACAAACTCAATGAACAACAAAATCTTAACATTTCATGAAGTTATTGAAATTCAATTTTCTACAAAAACTAATACATTTTTCATATCATAAGAATGTTTTTAAAAAAAATAAATAAATTGAAAAAAATTATCGATATCTTATTAAACAGAAAAAATTTGAAAAAAAAATTTAACAATTATCAAAAATTTTAAATAAATTAACAACGAAAAAGGAATGAATTATAATAAAAGAAACAAAAGAAAAACAAAATTAATTAGAAAACTAATAAAGAAATAGATAATACGGAAAAAAGAAAATTCACATTTTTAATTAAAAATAAAGAAAACATGAAATTACAAAAAGAAGTAGACAATTTTCTTCTCAGCAAAAAAAAAAAAAGAAAAAGAAAAAACAATAATAAAAAACACTACCAAACATTTATTACGAGCAATTAAAATAAAATGAAAAAGAAAATTTTTGCAAAAAGAAAAAAGAAAATTTCTTTTTATTCTTTGTAATATTCTTTACATTTTGTAAATAAATTTTTTTTTCCCCTTTTGTTAACTTTGCATCTTTAATTAATGTTCGGTAGTGCTTTTTTAATCGTGAATATAAAAATGTTTTGATAGATTGGATTGTCCGATTTTCCAAGGTCTGAAACATAAATAAAGATAGAATTTTAAAAAAAATTGGATTAAAAATTTGAATTAAATATGGGTAGAAAAAAACATTAAAAATTAAACTTACATTCGAGAGAGCAGTTAAATGTGACTTGGTTACATTCAACTCTTTCTGCTTGAGGAAATATTTAAAAAATTTTAACATTTCCTCGGGCTGATATAACCTTCCATTTATTTTAGAGTATGCTTTACTCTTCTGCTTCTTTCTCTTATTTTTCTTGTGCAATATCTTCCGGAAATTGCCAAGCGGAATCCGCATTCCTTTTTTGTAGTAGAAATCCACATTTTTTACTAATTTGCTTGTGAATTTTTCTACACGTTTATAATATTTTTCCTCATCGTCAGTGTCAATATTGTCAGTAGTACTGTCAGTGTCTGTGTCATCAGTACTGTCAGTGTTTTTGTCTTTTTTAATTTTAAAAATCGGTTCGTCATCACTGGTAGTGTCACTGTCCTTAATTGTAACAAAATAACTGTCGTCACTGTCCACGTCAGTTTCGTCATTTTGGGGAATTTTAATTTTATTATTATTCACAACAGTGTCGTTGGCGTCATCACTGTCGTCACTGTCGTGAATAATATTATTTTTTTTCATTTTAATTTTACTTCTGTCATTGTAAGTGTCATTGTCGGTCTTTCGTTTTCTGTTCGTCGTGAATGAGGTTGATGGTCCAGCAATTACTTCTTCTACCTCTTCAGTTTTTGTTGGGCTATTAGGCACCAATTTTTGCAAATAGAAGGGGAAGAATTTCTGAAATTAAAAACAATGAATCTCAATTAAAGTGAGAAAAAAAATACATAAGAGTGAAAGAAGATGAAAATTAAATGAAAAACAAAGGAAGGAAATAATAAGAGTTGGATATATTAAAAAAGTAAAAAGAAAATCATTAGGATAATATTAAAAATAAAAAAAATTTTGAGATAAAAAAAAAATAAAAAAAATAAAAAATGTAGTAATTTTTAATAAAATTAATTTATTAAATTAATTTTATATATTTAAAATTCTTTTTTTTCAAAAATTTTTAATGATATAATGAGCGAAATGAGAGATAACCCTTTTTTACTTTTGCCCTCATCATTTGCACTATTAAAAATTTATAGCATTAAACATTTTGTAAAGTTAAAAAAGAGTAAGATGAAAGATGCCCTTTTTTACTTTTGCCCTTATTAATTTACTCCTGATAACAATGCAAAAATGATTAATAATATAAATTTTTATTTTAAATTTCATAATAAAAAATTTATAATTTTTTCATTTTATACTAAATTGTCTTAAATTAAAGTAGAAAAATAATTTATAGATAATAAAAAGAATGAATTAAATAGAAATAAATGAAGAAAGAAATTGTAAATGAAAAGAAAAGAACAATTAAAAAAAAACCAAAATAAAGTAAATAGAAAAAACGAGAGAGTGAGAGTGAGAGTGAAAAAAATGTCCAATATGAAAGAAAGAAAGAATATAAAATAGAATTTAAGAATAACAGTAAAAATAGTAACAAAAATTGTTATATTTTCTAATTGGAAAAATTTGAAATAAGTCAAAATTTAAATCGAATCAGCAATTTCTTTAAATACAATTAAAAATAATTTTCAGATTATAATTTGTTATTGAAAAATCATATTTTATTTTAATTGTTTTATAACAAGATTTTCATTTATTTACCAAATTTTCAAAAGTATGTTGAAAATTTTTTTCACTCTTTTCTTTATATTTAAATATTTATGTAGGGGAGAGTCTCCAGTTGTGAGACGGGTTTCATTTTTTACCCGTAAATTGTAAATGGGTAAACAAAATTGTAAATAAAATACACCGTTCGAAAGGTAACAGAAATACGCAACTTTTATTAAAAGAAAGTATAGTGTTTCGATGAACTCAAAAAATTTTACGATACATTTTCCGAGAACATCGCTTTTTTCAAAAAAAAAAAATTTCTCCAGCTGTGAGACACTCATTAAAAATTGCTAAAATTTAATAAGTTTGACTTAAAACGTTATGTTTAGTAGAAATAATTAAATATATTAATAATATATATATTATTATATACTAAATATTTATATTTATTCGCCAAAATATGACTATCAAATAAACACAATTAAATAGCTTCAAAAAAAGCATTAAAATTGATTTCTTCTGAATCGATTGACTTTTATCCACTTGACATGCCCAAAAATACTAGAAAAAAAATCAAAACAACATTTAAATAGTATGCCTGCAAAGTCGTATTTTTTATGCTGCCCAGATGAGTGTTGACACCGTCTCACAACTGGTGATATGTTGTGTCTCACACCCAGAAATTGGCGCTATTTTGAAAAAGGAAAATTAAATTATTATTTTCAATCGTAGATTGGAACAATGCAATATTGCATCACAAAATATAAGGAAAATACTAAAAGAAAATGCATTACATTTAATTTTTCCAATTGATTAACTTGAAAAAAAAGTACTTTGTATTTATTGAAAAAACGCTTTTTAGTCAATTATCACACACAGTGTTGGTATTTATCGAAAACAGTTTATATATCCGCTTCGGCGTACACAAAAAAGTTGGTTCATATAAAAAGAAATGTTTTTATATAAACCAATCGGCTTTTTAATATTGCATGTTAAAAAAAATTGACTGTCTCACAAGTGGAGGTGTCTTACAACTGGAGACTCTCATCTACTTTTTTATTTCTTTTAAAAAAGTTTTTACTTCATTCAACGCTAATATAATTCTGATTCAAGAAAATAGGAAGGTTAATACAAGTAAATATTTGTTTCAAGTGGATTAAAAATTACATTGAAGTAATCTCATATTTATTTCAAGAAAGAAATTCATTTTTTTGTGTCAAGTAATTGTTAGTTTTGAACAAAATTCTTAAATTAGCAATTTCGTATTTGGCAGAACTCAATATGTAATTCTATATATGTAATTTTATATATATATATATAAAAATAAATATTTACCATAAATACACACATACAAACATGAACAATTATAAAAATTTATATATATATATATATAAATAAAAATTGTTAACTTTTTCAATAGTTTTTCAATTGTTATTTCGATTAAACTACAAATGACACTTCACTACTCGTCATTATTTTCGTCATCATTAATCGCACTACTATCGCTGTCATCATCTGATAATTGTAAAATTCTCCGACGTCCAGGACAAATCTTTTCACTTTTTTTGCTGTTGATGATGAGGAGGACGAGAGGAATTAGCAATTGGCATACGTTCAAGTACAACCAATGGATGCATAGCAGATTGATTTGCTATTGGTACTTGAACAATAGATGCTGTTACGATGTTCTTATAAATTCGGATGTTGATGCTTCAGCAGATCCTGATACTGGTGATGATGATCCAGCTGTTGTTGCTGCAGCAGCAGTAATTGTGAAAGGTAGCCGTGATAGTTGTGGTTGTTGAGGCCGTTGTCCACTAATGCTCATAGCCTTATAACGACAAGTTACATTTAATAATGAACCATCATAAGGTTGAATCGTGCTTTGAGGATTATTGGAGTAGCATTGTTCGTATTCTTCCCGTGTTCCTGGAAGCATCTTTGCTAGTGTACGTAATGTACGATGATTTCGTACAACATTTGTTTGTTCGTTGAACTCATTTACGGACAATACTGCACCCATCGCAGACAGATCTTTATAGCATAAGCTACTTAGAATTTTTGGAGAGTTTTCTTTGAAATATTCTTTCTCATTTCTAGTGATGTACATTTTATACTGAAAAAAAGTTGAAACATATAAGTTATTATTTTAATATTAATTTATTGAATTATTTATTTATTGATTTGTTTATTTATTCTTTTAAATTGAAATTTTTAAATTTTCGAAAATACTTGCCTTCAAAGACAACTCGTTTGCAACATTATCTTCCTCAACAATTGGTTGTTCCTGTGGAAATGGTAGCGGTGGCAATTCTTGTTGAGGAAGATGAGGATCATCTACGATGGCAACGGTCGGGGCCACATTGACAATTTGACGTTGATTGACCAATACAGGAGGTTGAAATTTTAGAATCAAACCAAACAATAATACATTGAAATGTACAGTTTATTGTGATGAAGAAATTAATTTTAAACCCAATGATTCTATAGGTAGTTTGTTAGGATTTTCTCCTCGCAAATTAAAAGCTCAAGAATACCATGAGTCTGATCAACCAGTATCAATCATTAAAATAAATTCATTAAGAGTAGAATGTAATATAACAACGGGAGCATACATTAATGGTGAAAAAGTGCATACAATTCATGAATTTTTTCCTATTGTTCCACCAGGATATAAAATAGTGGAAGTACCAAATCACGTCATTTACTTGCCAGTCGCTGTCAAGACAATAGACTATATTCAAGGTTTTTAATAGTTTCAATGTCAGTTTACTGTAGTCGCTTGTAACGTTTGCATGCAAGTCCAATAATAAGGTCCATGCTACTTTACAACATCTGATTGCTAGGTCTAGTTTTTTAGGAGAGGTTTGCGATTTGGTGTCGATCGTCAACTCTTTCATGCTTTGGGCAAGGTCCACGTTTCCTACTGTCGGAGGCAATTGGGATAATTGACTATTACTGTGATAATTGTCTATTACTGTCATAATTTTTTTGTTAGATCATTAAAGGTTGACTGTTTGTAGTCAAATGACAAAAAACTATAAATACATTGGTTATATAGATTTCCACTTTAGTCTTAAAAAAGTTTTCCTACCGAAAAGAATATAAATATGGGTGTAAATAAAAAACAAATTAGTTTAAAGAAAACTTCGAAAAGAGTAAGACGAGGTAGAGGTATTTTAAATAAAATTATCAATAAATTACCTTTTGAACTTCATATACCTGGCTATCAATACTGTGGTCCAGGAACAAAATTGGCGAAAAGATTAGCACGAGGTGATCCAGGAATCAACCCTCTCGACGCTGCTTGTAAACAGCACGATATTTCTTTTTCAAAAAATAGGGAAAGTGTAGAAGCGAGAAACGCAGCTGATAGAGTACTTGCTGACAAAGCTTGGCATCGTGTGTTTGCTCCTGACGCAAATTATAGTGAAAGAGCTGCAGCTTACGCAATAACAAATGCAATGAAGGTCAAATCAAAATTGGGCATGGGAATCAAGTCAAAAGAAAATATGAAGAAAAAGAGGGAAAATAAAAAATCAACGTTGAGAAAGATTGTAACCGCAGCGAAAAAATCTATGAAATTAGATACAAATGCACAGTCTACTATTAAATCAGCACTTGAGGGTGCACGTTTGGCAGTTAAAATTGCTGGTGGCAGGCGAAAAATTAATAAACCTCGAGTTTTACCGATACCTGCTAAAGTGGGAGGAATTTTACCTTTTCTTATTCCTTTGTTTGCGGGTTTAAGTGCAACAGGGGCTCTAGCAGGGGGAGCAGCTGGCATAGCAAAAGCTGTAAATGATGCAAATTCTGCAAAACGTCAACTAGAGGAAAGCAAGCGACATAATCAAACAATGGAATCTATTGCCTTAGGAAAAGGTCTCTTTCTAAAACCATATAAAGCAGGACTAGGCCTTCATCTAAAACCCTACAAATTAGGACAAGGTTGCAAGTCAAAAAACTTGAAGTAAAGCTACCTCACCGTGCGCTAACAGATTTAGATTTACTAAAATTTGCAAAAAGTTTAAAAATTCCATATTTTCGAGGAGTTTTTATGCGAAATGAACTACCTATGCGTGGTCCTAAAGAAACTGAATTTGCAATTATTAATCTAGATGATAAAAATGGTCCTGGTACACATTGGTGTGCATATAAAAAGAATAAAAATAAAATCATATATTTTGATAGCTTTGGTAATCTTCGACCACCTTCGGATCTTGTTAAATATTTTGGTGTTGGTAGCATAAAATATAATCATAAACGATATAAAAACTATAATACATATGTGTGCGGACATTTATGTCTTAAATTTTTATGTAAACAATTGAATATTCCTGATTTGTATACTTTGCATATAAATAAATGATATTCTTAGTTTAAATGTCAGTTATTAATTTGACCTCATCATGGACGATTCACTTATTTTAACATTGTCTGGAAATTCTTCCATCTTAGAATCTCAATTTTTTCCACCAATAGAGTTGTCTAATTTTAAAAATTATGCTCTTGGTCTTGTTGAATTTTTAACTTTTAATTCTATTCCTAATATAGATGTTGGAAAGAATAAATTTTACGTAGGAAATGAAGAAATTATTATACCACAGGAAGTTATGAAGTTAGTGATATTGATCAAGTTTTGCATTTAATTTTAAAAAATAAAGGAATTAATTTTAGAATCAAACCAAACAATAATACATTGAAATGTACAGTTTATTGTGATGAAGAAATTAATTTTAAACCCAATGATTCTATAGGTAGTTTGTTAGGATTTTCTCCTCGCAAATTAAAAGCTCAAGAATACCATGAGTCTGATCAACCAGTATCAATCATTAAAATAAATTCATTAAGAGTAGAATGTAATATAACAACGGGAGCATACATTAATGGTGAAAAAGTGCATACAATTCATGAATTTTTTCCTATTGTTCCACCAGGATATAAAATAGTGGAAGTACCAAATCACGTCATTTACTTGCCAGTCGCTGTCAAGACAATAGACTATATTCAATTGCGAATTGTAGACCAAGACGGAAATTTAGTTAATTTTCGAGGGGAAACTTTAACAATAAGACTTCATATTAAATCCTTAAAATAATGGGTATTGTTTTTAATAATAGAAAAAGGATTGGTTTTGGTTATAAAATTAAGACACCATGCCAGAAGCAAATCAGTCGTCGGCGAATCTTGAAGAGATTAACACCTCAGAACCAGCAACTACTAAAAAATCTCGGTCTAAAGATTGTAAAAAAAGGAAGAGAGTAAAAAAGAGATTTAAGGTTATTTTTACTTGTATTTGTGCCTTTGTATTTCAACGTATTATTATTTGCTATGGAAGGGGAAATTTTAAATATTGATTCACCAGTAATTTTTGATGAATCTATTGCTCATTATGAAGTTCATGCGCAACAACCATACACCTCATCAACATACAACAATAGTGATGAAATCCGCATCACGGTACAAAATCAGGATCATTGCTTATTTCCAAGCAAAAGCTCGATTCACATCACTGGAAAACTTGTGAAACCTGATGGAACAGCTCTAGAGCGTACAAATTTAATTTCTAATGGCATATGTCATTTATTTGAAGAAGCAAAGTATGAACTTAATGGTGTAGAAATTGATAAAAATAAAAATGTTGGTCTTACAAGTTTAATGAAAAATTATATTTCTCTGGATGCTAGTCAAAATAAATTTCTTGAAAATGTTGGCTGGTTAGAATTTACAAATGAACCAACCTTAACAAATGCACAAGGTTATTTTGATGTTTGTATTCCTTTAAGTATGATTTTTGGTTTTGCTGAAGATTACCAAAAAGTTATTATTAACGCTAAACATGAGCTTATTTTAATCAGATCAAGAACGGATGCTAACGCAGTGTTGCAAGTAGCACCTTTAGAAGAGTTTAAAATTGTTATTGAAAAAATTGAATGGTTATTACCATACATAAAATTATCAGATGCTCGAAAATTTAAATTATTAAAATATATTGAAAAAGATCCATCTATTCCAATAAGTTTTAGAACTTGGGAATTGTATGAATATCCTTTATTACCAATTACTCCTAAGCATATTTGGAGTGTAAAAACTTCAAGTCAATTAGAGAAACCTAGATTTATTGTATTAGGGTTTCAGAGAAACAGAAAAAATAATACAGTTCAAAACTCTAGTTGTTTCGATCACTGTGATTTATCTGATGTAAAATTATTTTTAAATTCACAATGTTATCCTTATGGTAACATGAATCTCAATATTGGTAGAAATCAGTACTCTACTTTATATGAAATGTTTACAAATTTTCAAGCATCTTATTATAGTAAAGAGTCTCAACCAATTTTATCAAAAAAAGAATTTTTACAATATGCTCCTTTAGTTGTAGTAGATTGTTCAAAACAAAATGAGTCTTTAAAAAGTGGACCAGTTGATATCCGCTTAGAATTTGAATCAAAAGAAAATTTTCCCGCCAATACTTCAGCTTATTGCTTAGTTTTGCATGACCGCATCGTTGAATATAAACCAATCAGTGGAATTGTTAAAAAAATTGTTTAACTTTAGGCTTATATATATTTAACTCTTTAAGCGTAATGAGATTAGTTGATTTAAAAATGCAGTACTTGATGGATGTGCAAGGATTTAAATTGCCAATTAATGAATTTGTTTTAAAAGAATTAGCTATAGTTTCTGTAAATAATGATTCAATACCAATAAATATGGTTTTCCAACCTCCTTGTCCATGGAATTGCGTCACAAACAAATATAAATGTATCAATCGTTGGTTAGAAAATAATTTCCATGGTATTCGTTGGAATGCTGGTAATGTACCGTACGTTTATTTAAAAGAAATTTTAGAAAATGTGTTTAAAGAAGCAAAGACAATTTATGTTAAAGGTTTAGAGAAGAAAAAATGGTTAAAAAGCTTAATCGATGAAAAATATTGTATTGAAATTATCGACATGAATGATTTAAATTGTCCTTCATTAAAAAAGTTAAACATTGAAACATGTATTGGAACTTGTTCAAAACATTTAATCAACAATAAAACTTTTACTTGTGCTCTTCAGAATGTTATAAACTTAAAAACTTGGTTCTGCAAAAACTGTAATATTTAAGTATTTTTAGTTTAAAATGTGTATTCAATTTTTTTCCTCAATAAAATTACAAAATATCAATTGGACTGTAATTATTATTCCTAACCTAACCCTATTATTTTCAGGTATAAGAAACAACAACATTTATTTTGATTACATTTGTTTATTATAATAAATTACAATATTTTTAAGTATAATTTATTGTAAAAATTGTACAAAGTAAACAATAGAGAACTAATACAAACTAACATTTTATACATCAATTTCATCTATTTCCATTGGCTCTTGGTGTTGGTAACCCCAAGGAAGGGTGTCAGTTTTCCCTGGTATCAAAATTCTTTTATCATCCTGCCAACTTAAAGCAATTTTATTTTGTTTTACAGTAAATACTTCATGTTTTTTGCTGCGTATAAAGTGCTGAGATCGGATCAGGTTTTCATTTTCATTGAGAGTATGCTTAAAATCATCGAAACCTATTTTTTTTAAAGTTGAATATTTTACCCCTTTTGCTTTCTTTTTAGCTTCCTCATCACCCCATAACTTGAATGCATATAGTTTTGATCTTAAACCTATAAATTCGTCTACAATTTTACCGTTATTTTCGTCTTTCATAAGACCCAAGATTTTCTTGTTTGCAAGTGGTATATTATAAATGTTGTGTTCAGGATAATCGGATGTGTCGAATTTATGTAAATCTCTTTTAATATAATCATAAAAATTTGGCACTGTAATATGATAAACAAGACTGTCAGTATCTGTGTAGAGTAATTTTGCAGAATCACTGAAAGTCTCTTTAATGTAATTGTAATGAAAGTCATATGTTATTATTTTTGAGCTACGTAAACCTGACAGAACCATATTGTCGGATCACGATGGGACCTATTGCATAATTAAGGGCTCATTTAGGGCTAATTTAATGCCCCATTGCCGAATTTCCGGCCCTTCATTTTTTTAAAAAAATGCATGGTTTTGTCAGCCTTACTTCAAGCTGGCAGAACCACCTTCAAAAATGCTTAAAATGGCGTTTTGAGACTTTTTCTATGTACGAAAAATTTCGGCTCAATTTAGGCTTCAAGTTTCCACAATCAAAATTAATTAATATTATAATTTAACAAAAAATCTAAAAAGGGCAGAGAGACTTTGTCCTTTGTCCTTGTTTTTCATTAACTCTTTAAATTCCGAATTATTTTAATTAATTTAATTTCTACCATTTTTGGTATATAAAGGTTTTTCAGGGTCCATAATTAATTAATTATGAATCTAAAATCAAAATTCAAAATGGCGTATTCAATATGGCGGACAAAAAACATTTTAAATCAGGATTTGCTTGAAATTTTGTACCGGGAGGTTTTCAGGGTGCTCTAATTTAATCGAGTACTGGAATTCACTCAAGTGTTTGAATTTAACCCCTTCACTGTCACTGAGCTCTATAAAGTCATAAAAATGTCGTGCCCTGTATGTCCATGGGCTCTATAGGGCCATCGAAAAAAGTCATTTAAAAGTTAACGAATCTGGCTAAAAATGCTTACTCGGGGTTTTTCTAGGTCGCTGATTTCAAATCCGTTGTCGAAAATTCAAAATTCAAAATAGCGCCCAAAAAAATTTTTAGGTTAACGAATCTGTCTGAAAATGCCTACTCGGAGGTTTTCGAGGTCGCTGAATCCAAACTTGAATCTCGTTTTGAAAGGTTACTATTTGACGTAAAGTCAATTAATGGTACCTAGTGAATTTTAATGGTTTTTTACTTTTTAGTAAGAAAAGCAATGGTTTTATTCATTTTTTCATAAATTAAAAAAAAATTAAATAATGGTTAGGATTTGAAAACGAAAAAATAATTTTTTAAGTTTTGAGACGTATTTTAAACCCCAGTTACTCCTTCTAGGGTTAATATTTTCAAAATTTTAGTTAAAAATTTAATGATTTTTAAATAATTTAGGCCTAAGATATTACGACTTTTTCGACTATTTTCAAAAAATGCGACTTTTTTCGACTTTTCTTAAAAAATTGCGACTTTTTCGACTTCTTTTCCAAGTTTTGTCACAAAAACAGTATTTTTGGTATAAAATGCAATTTATTCCGATTTTTATAGTGTAAAAAGTATAACTATAGACAAATCTTTCAAAAATTATTTTTGAATGATTTTTCTAATTAAATTTTTTAAATAAACAATTAACAAATTTTTAATAATTGAAATTTTGTAAAATTTAACTGAAAATATCTAATTTTTCCAAGTATTTTTTTATAATTTTTGACAATCAACTTTTGAGGAGTTTTAATTGCAAATTTTGAAAATAATTGAATTCTCAAAAATTTCAATGACAAATCTTCATGTGTAAATTTATAAATTATGAAAATGAATAAAAATTAGCTTCTAAAAATTATATTAAAATAAAATATTTTTGAAAAAAGTAATACATACATATAGAATTTTTTCCTTGTAATTTTTTAAAATTCAATTATTTTCAATAATTTCAATTACATGTTTCCGAAAATTTAAATTCGTACAAAAAAATAACATTAAAATTTTTTAGAAATATTTTTAACCCTTTGGAGAAAACAATCAAGTTCAAAATTTTTTATTAAAATTAAAAAAAATTAATTTTTTTTAATTGTACAAAATTGTTATTGTATAAATTAGAAACCTATGAACTTTCAAAAATTATTTAAAAAATAAAATTCTTGTTACATTACTTCATATGAATTAAATAAACTAATTTTTCGACTTTGTTCGTATTTTTAATCGACTAAAGCAACTTTTTTTCTCCTCAAAGTAGATCCGAGGCCTGATAATTTTGAAAGTTCATTGATTTTTAAATTATTTTACTAAAATTCAATTATTTGGAAAATTTTTGTATTCTACATAATTAAAAAATCTATTGTCTTTCTAAAATGTTTTTAAAAACTAACAAAAAATTTTTTGCAATTTTGTTTAAATTAATTATTTTCAACATTTTTGGTTATATATTTTCAATAATTGACTTTAATTACTTTAAAAAAATAAAGATTTACAGTTAAAATTATGATACAAAATTTTATTTTTGTATCTAAATAATTTCAATCTTGAATGATTTTTTAAGAATAGTAAAAATAATTTCAGAAAAAAATCTTAATTGAACATTCTAGAAAATAATTGTTTTTTAAAGAAGAAATTTATACTCTCTAAATCTGAATCAGTGAAATTCCACTGAGAATCAGTGACTCTATTCTCGCGATTTGAATCAGTGAAATTTCACTGAAAATCAGTTAAAAATAACTGAAATTTCAGTCATTTTCCACTGATTCGCCAATTAAAAAACTACTGAAAATTTCTGTCACACATATTGAAAATTTCAGTTTTTTTAATTGGCCAATCAGTGAAAAATGACTGAAATTTCAATCATTTTTAACTGATCTTCAGTGAAATTTCACTGATTCAAATCGCGAGAATAGAGTCACTGAAAATCAGTCAAATTTCACTGATTCAGTTTTAGAGAGTAAAAAGTTTTCAAACATTTTTTGTTTATTATTCGGCGATTATCTAATTTATTCTAGTGATAAATTGTCCCATACTTTATTTGTTTTGCTAATTAGTTTCCCATTTTCTAAAAATATTTCGCTTTTTCTATGTTTTAATAATTGAAATTTGATTAAAATCAAAAGAAATTTTGATCTACATTATTGTTTTAAACTTTGTCTTTTGGTTTTACTTCCCTAATTCAGAGAAGTCTGATTCAGGGAAACTACTGAAAATTGTGGGCCCAGGGTATCTAGTATTTTCGTTCAACAAAATTCCCGGTTATTTCCCGGATTTTCCCGGTTATGTCCAAATTTTTTCCCGGTTTTTTTTCTCATCAAATTTAAATTTAAATTTGATTTCGAAAATAAATAAATCTTTAAGTTTTTTGAAAATGTTTTTTTCAATAATTCTAATTGAAAACTTGGAAAATAATTGAATTAAACAAAGAATTTTTTTAATTATTTAAAAATAATCTTGTCTTTTTATAATTATAATTGAAAATTTGATTTTTTAATTTTATTAGAATTATATTGATAATAAGTGAATTTCTGCAAAAAATTTTACTATTTATAAAAACAATTGAATCCTTCCAAAGAATGCTATTATTTATGAAAATAATTTAATTCTTGTGAAGAATTTTATTAAAATTTTTGAAAATAATAATCATTAATAATTAATTATTTACTTAATAAGTAATAAACATTTAATCAGAAATTTAAAATTGAGGGGACGGATTCTAAAAGGGGATACGCGTGGATTGTCACGTATAACTATTGACCAATAGTGCGATTTTCAAACATTTTCAATTTTCAAATTTAATGACACAAATTTATACACAATGAAAATGCGCATCTTTTTTCTTTAAGAAATAAATTTATATCTTTTTTAGTTTATGAAATAATGAGAAAAAACTAAATTTTTGAAAACCAAAAAATTTAAATGTTTTACGTCTTTAACTCGTGCTGGCGTTTTTGATTTTTCATATTTTGTAATCAAACAAAAACGAACTTACAGATTAAGACTTCCTGAAACCAACTATACTTTTAAAACTACAAAATCTTAATTAATAAAAAGTTTATTAATTTTTTCGAAAGACGTTGCAAAAAACGTGTTTTTCCAACTTTCAACGCTTCGTTTATCGAGGAAATTTTAAGGTACAAAAAACTTCCAGTGACAAAGTTTTTCATTACTATACGGACAAGTTTTCTGTAAAATTTTATTAACATGATATGAATGCTTACAAAGTTATTAATGTTTAAAGCGTATGGTGCGTCAGATTTCTCGCGCCTCGAACACATTGAGTCCCAAGGTGTTCGTTTGCAACGCGTTGAAAATGTGTTTGTCAATTAATATTGAATATTAATATTATTAATTAATATTCACAGTAAATAAAATTTAATAAAATTTATTTTTAACATAAATGTTTTATTTTGTTATATATAAAAAACTCAACTACAATAATATTTCTTGTATTTAACTTTCTTGTTTTATTTAGTTTAAGGCTTCCACTCTTTGTCAAAATGATCTCATTTACTACATTTCATGTTTTTAAAATAATTATTAAAAAACTCCTGTCCGTTTGGAGAAAGATATCGTACTTAACTTTTTACATCATTCATTTTGATTCAATTTTGAAAGCGGAAGGATTTTGTAATCTATAGTTTTCAAAAGTATTTATTCTTGATTCTGGTAAATACTGAATTGCGTAGCTTTCACTGATTTTAACATTTTTCGGGATTATTACTTCTTGGTCCGGTTCTTGACCAAGATGGCCATAATGTTTTCTCAATTGTGATAAAAAAATCTCGAAATCCTGGGAAAATTGTATTGGGTTTTTCCGAACCCTTTTTTTTGCAGTCAACGGTCGCGGCAGCCGCGACCCATCTGGATACCATATTTTACTTAGAATGAAAACAAATCACAAGTTTGAGGAAAATAGCATTTAAAAAAGGGTTACTTCCTCGAAAAGTGCACATGATAACCAAAAAAATTCTATTTTATGAAAATGTCTGACAAAATACAGATATAAATAAAATAAAAATACTTCCTCTATGAGAGAGCAATATGTTTTAACGACAATATAGAATATAGAAAATATAGAATTATTGTACAAATTATTTTGCAATATTTTTTAAAAAAATATTTCTTATATTATGTTTTTTACTTAGAATACATGTTAAAATAAATAAACTGATGCTACTTTTATATAAAGTTAGCCAAATCGTCATAATCTCATAGTTAAATATTATTTAAAAATAATTACTTTGATAGCAAAAAACTAGTCAATAACTAAAGTTATAATATTTTTACTATTCTTAATCAACAATTATTAGTTTAATTAACATTAAATTTATGTCAAAATAACTATGCATTAATTATTTGTATGTCAGTCAATTTTAACTATCTTCAGACGATTTTGGCTAATTATTATTAGTTACTTTTTAATAATAAATAATCGTTTTTAACTAAACTGCGATTCCAAAAGTTATCTGTGACTTCATTAAAAATTGTATTTTTTTTAAGTAAACAAATGAATAAACTAAAATAGTCTTAATCTGTTACAAACGAACACCTTGGGACTCAATGTGTTCGAGGCGCGAGAAATCTGACGCACCATACGCTTTAAACATTAATAACTTTGTAAGCATTCATATCATGTTAATAAAATTTTACAGAAAACTTGTCCGTATAGTAATGAAAAACTTTGTCACTGGAAGTTTTTTGTACCTTAAAATTTCCTCGATAAACGAAGCGTTGAAAGTTGGAAAAACACGTTTTTTGCAACGTCTTTCGAAAAAATTAATAAACTTTTTATTAATTAAGATTTTGTAGTTTTAAAAGTATAGTTGGTTTCAGGAAGTCTTAATCTGTAAGTTCGTTTTTGTTTGATTACAAAATATGAAAAATCAAAAACGCCAGCACGAGTTAAAGACGTAAAACATTTAAATTTTTTGGTTTTCAAAAATTTAGTTTTTTCTCATTATTTCATAAACTAAAAAAGATATAAATTTATTTCTTAAAGAAAAAAGATGCGCATTTTCATTCTCTACAAACTTCAGTAATTCAAATTGCAATTTGTAATAGTTTCAAAAATTGACCTAGTGGACAAAACTTAAACGCGTGAATCCACGCGTATCCCCTTTTAGAATCCGTCCCCTCAATTATAAAAATTTAAGAGAAGTTCAATAATATTTTTAGAAGCAAAAAATTGCTTTAAAACTGTAAAAGGGACTTTAAATTTTAAAAATAAAATTATAATTACGGTCACTAACTTCCCTTGATTATTTTCGAAAAATTTAAATAAAATTCTTTAAAAGAATTCAATTATTTTTCAAAAAATGTAAAGGAATTTCAATTATTTCAAAAAATTTCAATTATTTGTTTAGAAAAAGTAAATTATCTTGAAACAATAGAATTGAAAAATAACAACAATCTTATTTTTCAGATTAAAAAAAAAAATTTGCGAAAGTTCAATTTTATTAAACAATTTTAAGTATGTATATTTTTTTAAATTAACTAATAAAAATTTTAATTATTAATCTTTGCAGTAAGAAACATGAATACATTAGAATTTAACTCTTTATAATATTCAATTATTAATCAATTATTAAATTAAAATACTTTGAAAATTCTATTTGTTAAAAAGTTTCTAATGAAATTCTTTAACAAATTTAATTACACGGAGAAAAATGGAAAAATGATTTATGCAGTCAGTATAGTACTCCTTTATAGAATAATATGTGACAGGTACACACTATAGTACAGTCAACTCTATGAATAGTGCCGCAAAATTGCACAGCGTTTACGACTTTTCTTGGAACTGTAGTACCCCCACTGTTTGTATATTTCTCTCTTAGGGGAAACTCGAAATTCAGAAGCCGTGCTAGAGTCGCTAAAGTGGGGATAGAGCTCGAGCGAGAAAGAGGAGAAGTGGCACTATTGATAGCGGCACTATTCATAGAGTTGACTGTATTAGAAGTTTCATAGCTGAACACTTTGGGACTCAACACAAGTTATCCCATTTATCAGCTTAAGGTATTTGTCGCGTAAATTCGTTTTCGACAGAATTTTTTTAAATTTCACATAATTATTCTTTGGATATTTATCTACAAAATAAGGCCTATTAAAATAAAATTGACCGTCTGTAAGTCTCAAAAAATGAAATCAAAGTTTCGATTTTTAACATGTACGGTATAGGAAAACCATATGAAAACCACAGATTTTTAATTTTTGCACTTATACTAATCGACAGATTTTTTAGAAAAACTAAAGTTTTATTTATTGAACCAAAATGAACTTTTATAAAAAAAATGAAAATTTTTCACCGTTTTGTTTAAAAGATATTTAACATCAAACTTGAAAAATTATTTTAACATTTACTGTAAATGACAGGTGAATTTGTAAAAGTGGCAATAGCACTTGTTAAATAATACAGCTTGTCTGCTACTTTTGGCGCGAAATTTTATAGACGGCCATACGCCAAACTTGCGACGTTGCCACGATCGTTTTTCATGCGAGAGGTTATGAATATACTTTGAGAACATCTGTGTGTCAAACTGTACGTCCGCAAAAGTTTTTCGGAAACTCGCATTCATAATCGTTTCATAAGTACAGTCAACGGATACAAACTCTTGACAGTGACCAGTCGCGCGACAAATACCTTAAACAAGAGTATTTATATAGTCTAAGAGGGAATAAGAGTATAAAAAATTGGAATGAGAAATTACTTTCTCATGTAATTGTTAAAAGAATGCGGCAGTGTACACAACACAAGTCAATAATAGAAGCGAATATTGAACAACTAGTACTCACTCCAGTTCTTTCGAAAAATGAACGCCGTGCACATAAAGTAGATACCTACTCGAAAACCACAAGTTATTCTCTCTCTCTCACACTAATGGTCGTTCACTTATCTTACCGTTATTTTTACGTATTCTCTTACTAAATCTTTCATTTTCGTCCGCTATCCTGGATTCGCCATTTTGTATTTTTAAAAAGTGACTTTGGATTCATAATCAGTGGAATTTTACTGTAAATCAGTTGAAAAGTACTAAAATATCAGTCATTCTTCATTGATTGTTATTTTATTGTGATTTATTTATTATTGTAAATTTCTGTCAAACAAATAATTTTACTAAAAGTCAGTTGAAAATTACACTTACAGTTATATAAGTCATTTTTCACTGATTATCCATCTAAAAAATTATTTTTGATTTCTGTCAAACAAATTTAATAAATAAGTAAATACACAAGTAAATAAATAAGTTCCCTTACAACACAGACAGCGCAGCATTAGCGGGTGAGGTATTTACGTATATTTAAAAAAATTTCAATAGACACTACGTGCATCAACGAACCTTAAAAAATTCAACAATTTATATTATCAATCGTTTACTAAATCTATATACATATGTGATTTGTGTATATGTAGGAGTTTATAACTTTATATCTGCATATGAGTCAGTATACATGTGTATGTAATTAGTGATTAGTGTATATGTGTGAGTATACATGTGTGGGTGTTTTGAGCGCATGCTTGATATTCATAGAACACTACTGCGCATGCCTGATATTCATAGAACACTACTGCGCATTCCTGACATTGATAGAACACTACTGCGCATGCGTAACATTGCTAGAATACTACTTTGCATGTGTGACATTGCTAGAATACTACTTTGCATTGTGACATTGATAGAACACTACTGCGCATGCGTAACATTGGTAGAACACTACTGCGCATGCGTAACATTGATAGAACACTACTGCACATGCATAACATTGATAGAACACTACTGCGCATGCGTGACATTGATAGAACACTACTGCGCATGCCTGATATTCATAGAACACTACTGCGCATTCCTGACATTGATAAAACACTACTGCGCATGTGTGACACTGATAGAATACTACTTTGCATGTGTGACATTGATAGAATACTACTATGCATGTGTGACATTGATAAAACACTACTGCGCATGCGTAACATTAATAGAACACTACTGCGCATGCGTGACATTCATGGAATACTACTGCGCATGCGTGACATGACATGTATGTGTTTAGCGTATATGTGTACATACATGGGTAAATGTTTTTTGGACATGTGTGTGAGTGAAGTATTCTAATAGATGTTAGACAGATAGAAAGAGGTGTGAGTCGGTCGGTCGGTCGTTCTCTAACTTAATATAATAGAGTGGATTATTACAACCATTGTTCACATGATTCTTTATGTTTGTTGTTATTGTAGATTATAAAAATGCAATATTATAGATAAAAAACGTAGGTGACCAGTTTACCCCAGGGGGTGGGGCAAACCGGACCGTTTGCAAAATTGTTTAAAGTTAACACAGCAACTAAACAACAAAAGATAAAGTATAGGTGTCTCTGGGAAAAAGTTGCGCAATTAAATGACCTTTCAAACAAGCCATCGAAAAATGAAATCGGTTGATTCGTTTAGTCACAAGAGTAAAAAAGCCGTAGGTAAGGCTGGTTTGCCCCACACTCCCTTATTGAATCCACCATTTTAAATATTCAAAATCTGACATCGGATTCGTAACCAGCGACCCCGAAATCCCCGAGTAGCGAATTTGAGACGAATTCGATCTATTTTTAAAAACTTGTCCGCCATTTTTATCCGCCATTTTAATTTCGAAATCAGAGATTTCAGAAACCCTTGATTAGTGATTTTAGAAACTTTTTAGTAACCCTTAACTTAACTTTAAATTTATTGTTTTAAGTTTTGCTGCAAATGTTGAGGGGGATACTAAAAATTAACAAAAGTAGTTTTGTTCACTAAATCTACTGTACAGGCTTCGAAGTCTAGTAGCAGGTCAAAAAAAGTGTGAAAAAGTAGCATTTTGGAAGAAAAAAGTGTCTTCTAAATTGAAAAAAAGTAGCAAAAAGTAGCATATTAAAAATGAAGTAAAATTAGTTTTTTAAGTAAGAAAATTAAGTGAATATATGTTGTTGTCCAAAAAATTGAAAGAAAAAAAATACTAAAAATAGGAATTCACAACATTTTTTTTAAATTTTGATTTATAAACATAAAACATGAAAATATAATAGCTTTTTTGTCGATATTTTACATTAGAAAGTTTTATTTACATAATGAAATGTAATTGTTAATAATACTTAAATGAGATCTTTCATAAGAATTTGTTTTTTAATAACAGGCTCATAATTTTGAGAAGTTAAATTGACACCTTCTTTCTCCTTATTATTTTTTAAAAAACTATCAATAACTTTTTATCAGCCATCTAATTTTTAAAAATGAAACGTAAACATTTTTTAGTAATTTACTAATAACAACTATCAAAATGGAAAAAATGGATTGTTTTTAGTCATATAAATTTTTTAAATTTTAGAATCCACATAGCCATAATTTTGTACAATAATTAATTATGAGCAATTTAATTCCAATAAACAATGTTTAAGGATATATTTCAATAATAAAATGCTTAGAGAAAATTTTTTGAGTACACATTTCTTATGTTTCAAGAGTCCCTCTTTCGAATGGCGTGCTCAAAAAAACTAAAAAATGTTAAATAAACACTTTATTTAACCATTTATAACAAAAAACACGATTTTTTAAGAATTTTAAATTGGTTTTTTAAATTTTTTTATAGCTTAACCCTTCAGCATACCTTCTACTGTTATAAATATCGCGTCAAAAAAAGTTGGGCTACAAGATAGGACTATTTTGGGGATTAAATTTTTAAATGGCTGTCACAAAATGGCGACCAAAGTTACTTTTTTTAAACAACATTATAAACAAATGGAGGAAATTTTCAAAAATATTTAACTTTGCTTGAAACTTGTCACTCGGGGGTTTTTGGGGTCGCTGATGATGAATTTGACCTCGTTTTTTCAAAAATTCAAAAGGGTGGATTCAAAATGGCGTACGAAAAACGTTTTAAATGATTGTATTCTCACCGAGTGGAGTTTTCATTCGTCTGAAAATGGGTGGTCTCTCAATTTTGACCGGTAGTGTAGTTCAATTTCGTACGCCATTTTGGATCCACCATTTTGAATTTTTGAAATCTAAGGTTATATTCGTAACCAGCGAACCCAAAAACCCCCCAAATAAGAAGTTTCATGAGAATTTGTATGATTTTTAAATCTAAGTCCGCCATATTGGATCCGCCATTTTGAATTTTCAAAATATAAGGTTATATTCGTAATCAGTGACCCCAAAAACCCCCAAGTGACAAGTTTCAAGAGAATACAATCATTTTTTCAATTTGTCGTCAGCCATATTGGATCCGCCATTTTGAATTTTTTTAAAATAAGGTCATATTCGTCATCAGCGACCCTAAAAACCCCCGAGTGACAAGTTTCAAGCAAATTTAACTATTTTTGAAAATTTCCTCCATTTGTTTATAATATTGTTTAAAAAAAGTAACTTTGGTCGCCATTTTGTAAAAGCCATTTAAAAATTTAATCCCCAAAATAGTCCTATCTTGTAGCCCAATTATTTTTGACGCAATATATATAACAGCAGAAGGTATGCTGAAGGGTTAAGCTATAAAAAAATTAAAAAAACCAATTTAAAATTCTTTAAAAATTGTGTTTTTTGTTATAAATTGTTAAATAAATTGTTTATTTAACATTTTTTAGTTTTTTTGAGCACGCCATTCGAAAGAGGGACTCTTGACACATAAGAAATGTGTACTCAAAAAATTTTCTCGTAGCATTTTATTATTGAAATATGTCCTTAAACATTGTGTACAAATTTTGTACATCCCGTCCTTAATGGGTTAAAACACTGTATTATTGAAAATACAATTAATATTTTTAAATTTGACATAAAGATTGTAAACATATTTTAATTAAGGAAGATTTCGACTATATCAGCAATTAGTGACATCTATTAGACGTCAATTGAACTCTTTGGTTTAGAGTCAGGTGTTATTCTTAAGATAATTATTCCGATATGGTTGTCGGTAAATAATTATATTTTTGAATTTAATTTTTGATCTGAAAAAATAAGCTGCGTGAACGACTGCACTGTGCATCTGTGAGGACTCGAACCCCAGTTAATAGCTGCCTTTCGCGGGACTAACGCCTACCAATGCACCATGCCAACACAGCCTGGACGTTCACGTTTCTTATAATCTCAGATCAAGCCCATACACTAGTCGAAGAGCTGTATAGTTAATGTAGGAAATTATTTGCTGATTGAGAATTTTAATTAAGGAAGATTTCGACTATATCAGCAATTAGTGACATCTATTAGACGTCAATTGAACTCTTTGGTTTAGAGTCAGGTGTTATTCTTAAGATAATTATTCCGATATGGTTGTCGGTAAATAATTATATTTTTGAATTTAATTTTTGATCTGAATAACACCTGACTCTAAACCAAAGAGTTCAATTGACGTCTAATAGATGTCACTAATTGCTGATATAGTCGAAATCTTCCTTAATTAAAATTCTCAATCAGCAAATAATTTCCTACATTAATTGTAAACATAATTTAATAAATAATCACGTTAAATAAATATTATTTTGGATTTTTAATCAAACAATTTATATAACCAAAAGAATTAAGTTTTCATTCTTAATTGATTTTTTCTATACTTGATGAAACTTTTATAAAGTCAAAAAAGGTATCTTAAAAATACTATTAAATTATATAGTGAAAAATTTAGTTTTTAATTTTTTTAAGAAGCTTAAAGAGTAATAAAATTAGATACGAAAAATTTGAAACGTTAAAAAGTTGTAATTTAATAAACATCCACTATTAGTAATTATTATAATATATTGTAATCACGCGTCCAATAATAAATTTAATACACTTGGCGGGTTTTTTGAAATCTACGAAATTCACAAAAAAAACTAAAATTCTTGAATTCTGTAAATTTTTTTTTACCTTTTTTGGAAAAAAGTAGCATTTAGTAGCTTTTTGACAAAATAAGTAGCAAAAAGTATGCTTGACCAAAAAAAGTGTTAAAAAAGTGGAAAAGTGTGTCACTTCGAAGCCTGACTGTAGAATTGTCATTTTTAATCCAATCGAGGTTCTAACTCAAAATTTTAGTAATGAAATAGACCTAGCAATAAAAGATTAAAACCTAAAAATTTGTTACTGTTTCATGTGGAAGAAATAGTAGAAGTTAGTCAAGTGTCTAAAAATCATAAAAATTTTCATGAAATTTGCTCTTTAATCGACTGTAATTTTCTTAATTTTCGTTGAATTTTATTCTATGACCTATATGGATCGAAAGGTACCTACTAATCGAAAGAATAGTACATTGTACAACTAGTGGCGAAAGTGTGATTTTTCGAGAGTGAAGTTTGCGGCTCGAGCGTAGCGAGAGCAGCAATCACTCGAGAAAAATCATTCTTTCACCACGAGTTGTGCACTACGTTTTCTCCAACGCCTTGCGAGGAAAGGTTTCTTCGTGAGTTTCGTATAATTTTAATTTAACGTGTGCTTATGTTTAATATAATAAAAGACGAATGTTTTGAGTGGGGAAGAAGTTAGACACAAAATATATCTCGGTCAAAGAACAAGAAGAAAGAATAAATTCATGATTTACTTTCGCCATGCTGAATTTACTTTCGCCACGCCAAATTTTACTTTCGCCACGCTCTTCAGAGCAGTTGAGAAAAGTTCTACTTTCGCCACACTTTTCTACCAAGAAAAGTACTCCTTTCAGAGCAAGTGTTGGAGAAAATATTTTGTTCGATTGGCAGTTGCATTATAAACCAATGATATTCATGCTGTAATACTCAGCATGATAAATTGGATTATTAGAAATAAATTTGTATCTTTTCATGTACATAGTGATAAAAATAAGTAAATAATGAGTCAAAACGCGTCAACCGTGAATAATGAATTTTTTGCATTATTTAAGAAAAAAATTAATAACTCATTACTGTTTTGCTAGAAATTAATGGCAATTTTTTTGGTAGTCATTGAATATCCACTCTTTTAAATAAACTTAATTGTGAAAAAAAATTTTGAAAAATTTTTAATTTTTAATAACAATTTTATAAACAATTAGTGTTTTTTATGCTTTCTAGAGCAAGGATTTTAATGAAATTTATACTTAAGATACATTGAACCTACATCTTTATATTCCCGAAAAAAAAATTTGTATTTCCAATTACAACCGGAGATTTTGAATTTTTTGTTGCGCCGTGCGCCGTCTGCTCGTGTATCGTCTGCCGCGGTAAACGAGCAGACGGCGCACGGCGCAACAAAAAATTCAAAATCTCCAGTTGTAATTGGAAATACAAATTTTTTTTTTCGGGAATATAAAGATGTAGGTTCAATGTATCTTAAGTATAAATTTCATTAAAATCCTTGCTCTAGAAAGCATAAAAAACACTAATTGTTTATAAAATTGTTATTAAAAATTAAAAATTTTTCAAAATTTTTTTTCACAATTAAGTTTATTTAAAAGAGTGGATATTCAATGACTACCAAAAAAATTGCCATTAATTTCTAGCAAAACAGTAATGAGTTTTTTTTTTTTATTATTGTTTATACTCCTGCCCTATTGGCCTTACGCACTTCGACAAGAGTCTCCGAGAAATACTTTTTGGATTAAGCATAACCATACTACTTAGAAATTTTTCTATATATTAACCTAATTTGCGTCTACAGCCGACTTTTATTAGGAGTACTCGCATTGCGCCTGGACTACCCGTCAATGGGTTTTCTCGCCAGAGAAGAGGGAAACTGTAGAAAACCTCTCTGAGTACAACCGGTTTATCGACAGTCGAGTTCTAATGGTGTGTACCGGATAATAATCGACGGTGCACATCATTATACCTCGACGTCAAACCTCCCGCTCAGATTGTCTCACGTGCCGGAAAAATACCAAGCCAAGTGGGCGCGAACCAAGAGTACTTATACCCCTGGTCCTTAAACGACCGCCAAGCGAGGCATCTATCCGACTGAGCTAATCTGTCGGTAACAGTAATGAGTTATTAATTTTTTTCTTAAATGCAAAAATTTTTTATTATAAAAAAGGTATAAATATTAAAAATCTTAAAAAATGGTTAAAAGTGTTTTTTTTTGGTTTGCTGTGAACTACAGATTTTCATAAATGTTTTGACTTTTCCAAAACTATAAAAAAATGTATTCACGGTTGACGCGTTTTGACTCAATAACAATTATATGTTAAAATAATGTCTGAGATGTTAAATTCATAAAATATCTTTATGTTATACTATACTTATAGCTTAGTAGATTGAAAATTTAATTAAAAACTGCTAGTCTCTAGGTACTTTGTGTAAGGAATTCGTAAATAGCAACAATTATTTGTTTAAACAATTGTCAAATTGATAATTTTATATATAATTTTTATTCGATATATTATAATTAGGTCGATAAATTGCAAAATTACGAAAAAAATGCTTCTCTCTACATGTACGGAGAGAGAAGATAATAATTAACAATAGTAAATTGTTTAAACAAATAGAGACTACAATATATCATTCGTCAAATATATTATATAACAACATAAAAACTTACAGTAAAAATTATTAGTGGATTGAAGTTTTTTACAAAATTTCATTAATATTACTTTGGTATTATGTCAGTGATCTTCGTATATGGATTGAAAAGTCTTATAAATAAACAAAACACATTTTTTGTTAAATTATAATATTAATTAATTTTGATTGTGGAAACTTGAAGCCTAAATTGAGCCGAAATTTTTCGTACATAGAAAAAGTCTCAAAACGCCATTTTAAGCATTTTTGAAGGTGGTTCTGCCAGCTTGAAGTAAGGCTGACAAAACCATGCATTTTTTTAAAAAAATGAAGGGCCGGAAATTCGGCAATGGGGCATTAAATTAGCCCTAAATGAGCCCTTAATTATGCAATAGGTCCCATCGTGATCCGACAATATGGTTCTGTCAGGTTTACGTAGCTTTATTTTTGATATGTCTAGAATAGTGAATCCTATGTAAATTGGTTTGTTAAAGTATACCTTTGTTTTATTCATCTCAATAATGACCATATCTTTATCGAATATGGTGCAACTATGAAAGTTTGGTTAAGCAATCAAATTTTTCGCGCAATACCTTCCCTCCCATTTTGTTATTAATCTAACATCTTTGTGTTTTCTAACATTTTCCATTGTCTTGCCAAATACGGAATTGTTCATTAGCTTGTAAAAATTCTTCTCAAATTCATTACTCGATTTTTTTCTAAGCTCGGTATTTAAATCAATGTAGGGTTTTAACCACTGCTTTTGCTTAAATTTAAAAACTCTATGTATTTTAGTTAATTTCATTCCCAAAGATAAATATAACTTTAAATTTATATAGTGAATTGTATAGTTCTTCTTTGGTAATAGATTTGGAATTAATTTAGGAATTGTACATTTTGGGAGAGGAGGTATGAAATGTTCAGGGCATAACGGCAAGTCTTTATGTGAATCATGAAGTTGAGTTGGATAATCTAAATCTACTTCAAGAATATATCCTTCAGGAGAATCATCTGGAATATTCAAGAAAAAGTCATTACTATAATTTTCTAACCATTCAAAATCTGTATATGGCAAGCTCTCGCTCATAGAAGCACCATACTGATTATTTATATCGAAATACATAATATAAGATTCTGGTATTAGGGGATTAAAATCTTTTTCCATAAATCTATTATTAGCTTTCGCGTATCTGTTTGAGCATTGTGAAACTCCACCTCTTATACCTTTTTCAATAAAAAGCAACATTTCCACATCTGTCAACAATTCAAGTTTTATGTCTGTGTACTTGAGCATAGCGTCAAATGCCAGTCCTGGGGCAGTATAGTAATGTAACGCGTCCAAGTTATAAGTTGTAAAACATGTTTTTCTAAAATTTTCAAAAATGTCGGCAAGTAGTAGAACGTCAGTCTGTAAATACAAGTCAGAGTATTCTCCTATTGTTTTTAAATTAAACGTTTTCCATACGTTACAAGCATGTTCATAGTCTTCGTCTGAAATATGAGAGTCATTTAATTTAGAGTAGAAAGAGTCTTTTACTGGCAATTGACCTTCTTCTAATTTTTCCCAGCTACTAACATATTCGTAAGGAAATATTCCTTTTCTTGTTAATAAATTAAACTCGTCGACATTTTTACAATACTTTTTCGTAATTTTTTTCTCATCATTTTCAAGATAGGAGGATAATTTGTCTAAACTGCTTGGCATAAACCTAAATGAATCCAGAAATCTTAATACTACTTTTGTGCCTTTGACATATTTTGAAAATGAAATGTACTTTTCTTTGTTTATTGGTAACAGTTTTATTTCACCCTCAAAAGACGTTGCTAAAGCTTTAATAATGAAATGTGCATCATATCCTGACAAGTTGTGAAAAATTATGGGAACAACATGTGAATCTTTATAATTTACATTGCAACCTTGATGTGCTGGACCACGATATTTTCCCGTGAAATGACAATGATCACGGTGTTTAATGTCATCTTTTTTAAAAGGTTTTTCACAAATATGACAAACTGTTTCTGTGTCAAATTGAAATTGTTGTAAAATAGTTAAATTTTCCATTTGCATGATATTTGTAAAATAAGTATTTGCTTTTTCAGCCAATTGTTTTAATTCAGCCATGAACCAATCAACACAATCTGGACCCCGATATGATTTAAATTCTGAAAGAGATTCATCGAAATTGCAATGTACATAGAAAGCAAAACTTGTCGGGATATGTTTTTGATTTCGTAGAATTGCGGTAAGTTAAAAGCTTATGAAAAGTACCGAAAATGTTTGTAAAAATTCCTTAGATAAAACTTAGTCAAAACAAAATAAATAAACTGTATAAAGCAGACCGGAAGCAATAAATCAAAGATATCATAAACAACAAGTACATGGGAAGAATTCCTTAGATAAGAATCTAATAAACAGGATATCAAATTACATGTAAAACAATAGCTTAAATAAAGACAATAATTCCAAGAAATAAATAGGTATCAAATTACACGTGGGAAAAATTCCTTAGATAAATTCCAAACCGGAAGCAATAAATCAAAGACATTATAAACAACAAGTAAATGGTAAAAATTCCTTAGATAAGAATATATCAAATTACACAAGCAAAAATTCTAGGAAGTGTGACGTCATATCCATCTCAGCATCATAGTCTGAATCACACCCTCCCCCGTGATGTCATATCCGCCTCTGAATCGCACCCTCCCCCAATGGTTTGAGTCTTGGCTAAAAGTGGATCTGTGAATGACGTCATTTCCGCCTAGTCATCAAGTTCTTACCCCCCACCCAAGGGTTTGAGTCTTGGCTAAGTGGTTTGAGTCTGGGCTAAAAGTGTCGGTAACATGTCGGTGTAGGGATCTAGAGTTAGAATGACGTCATTTCCGCCCCCCCACCCAAGGGTTTGAGTCTTGGCTAAGTGGTTTGAGTCTGGGCTAAAAGTGTCGGTAACATGTCGGTGCAGGGATCTGTGTCTAGAACGCTCCCTGTATATCTACTAAACTTGTACAATTTAATTGAATTTTTTTTCTTCTTAATGTTTTCCTACGAAACAATTATATTTCTTATTTCATTACTAGTGGACAACAAGAATGATGGAAACGGATAATGAACTTTTTTTACAACTAATTTCATGTTGTAGAATGTGTAGAAAATAATTTTAAGCAAAATAATTATTTTTTACTAATTATCCAACACTATCTCGCATAAATAATATGATTATTAATATTATTAATAATATGATATTAATATTATATAATAATAAATTATGATGATATATTGTCGAATTGCTGTTGCTGTGAGATAGTGTTGTTTAATAATTAGAAAATAATTGTTTATTTCTCAAATATTTTCTACAAATTCTACAACATCATATTGGTTGTAAAAAATGTTCGTTATTCATTTCCATCATTTTCTTTGTCCACTAGTAATGAAATAAGAAATATATTTGTTTCTTAGGAAAACATTCATAAGGGACGTATCACGTCAAATAAATAATCTGCCAAAAATTCTAAGCAAAACAAAAGTGAACAAACAATATGTCAAAACATTCGTAAACTAATACTCTTCAAATTGCAAAGTGGCAAGATCCAGAATTCAAAATGGCGTCATTACTGCGTCACCTGAAAGACACTAAATTCAAAAATAAGCAATAATATTTATCAATAACTTTTAAAAAATGGTACAAAAATGATGAGTCATGATATGTTTTAATTTTTTCGGGGTCGTTGATGACGAGTCCAATGTCAGCTGTTCAAAGTTCAAAATGGCGGATCCAAAATGGCGGATATTTTTTGAAAATTTATTTGATTCGCTTGAAACTTGTCACTCGGGGGTTTTTAGGGCCACTGATGACGAATCCGATATCAGTTTTTCAAAATTCAAAATTATGGATCCAATATGACGGATATTTTTAGAAAAATTTTTGAAATTTTTTTTTATTCGCTTGAAACTTGTCACTCGGGGGTTTTTGGGGTAACTGATGACGAATCCAATGTCAGCTTTTCAAAGTTCAAAATAGCGGATGTTTTTTGAAAATTTATTTGATTGGCTTGAAATTTGTCACTCGGGGGTTTTCAAGGTCGCTGATGACTAATCCGATGTAAGTTTTTCAAAATTCAAAATAGTGGATTGAATATGGTGACCAACATAAAAATAATTGCAACTAATGTAATTTAGCTTAGAATCCATGTAAATCGGATGGACAACCAATCAAAAAAAATTTTTTTAGTGTGCCTTAGGAAAAAAGTTGTGACCTTCTCTCAAAACAATTTTAGAAACCGTTATTTTAAATTTTTCAAATTTTAAACGAATTCAATAAATTTTTGGAATTTCAGTCGCTATATTGGATTAGCCATTTTCAATTGTGAAAATCTATCATCTGATTCATTATTAGCGACCCCAAAAACCCCCGCCCTGTGGGCACAGGACATCAGGAACGTTCCTAGAACGTTTTTAAAACGTTTCATGTCTGCTAAAGGACATGAAACATATTCTAAAAACGTTTTAGGAACGTTCTTAAAACGTAATGCCATTCTTGTGTCCACTGCCCTGGTAAAAAAGCCTCATAGGAAACATTAGAAAACACTTAAAAACATTCTAGATACACAATGGTCGATGAACTAGGTTCTACTATTTTTCTAATAGGTTTTTGTAGCAATGATGAATTTACGAGGTTTTAATGTGTTCCTAATAGGTTGTAAAAATAATAATTCAGAAGGTTCCTAATGTCAATAAATCTGTGATGGATTGAACTCGCGATTTCAGGTTTCGTCAACGACCCACGAGTGCTCAAGGCAGAAGGAAATTTCCCTGTCCATCCTGCAGGAATGTTCCTGGTATTTAAGGAGGTTCGCCGGCTACCACTCTTGAAAAAATTGATTTTCTATTTAAATATTCTTTAAATTTTGAGCAAATGCTCCTTTGTAAACGCTTTAAATATGGTAAAAATTTAAGTATCCTTTGCCATGTTAAAAAACGAGATATTTAAGTTCAAATTTTCAATTTTTAACACAATTGAAGCAGTTTGTGCAGAAACCGCGCAAGTCCATAAATCGAAATTGTTGAGGAATCAATAAAAACTGTTTTGCTTGTACATGCGAGATTCTTGTTTAATTTTGCCTTTTGCATTATATTCTACTAACCTATAAGTTAAAAAATGAAGTATGATTAATTTTATTTTTAATGAATATATGGTTTAAATAAATAATTTAACTTAATACAAAAGTATTTGTTAAGTGAAAAACTAGTCGACAATTGAATGTAAATTCAACAGACAGATGAAAAACAAAAAGCAAAAAATCTACCCACACAGCACCGAAAATTTCCTGAAAGTTGAAATTAGCTTGCCAGCAATATTAGCAATCTTCAGTTACGAGGCTCGTTAAAGTTGAAGTAATTCTTTAAATGCCCGATATTATTCAATGTTTGACGTAAAAGTTGACTGAACATTGCATGAATGTTGAAAAAATTTTAAACTTTCATGCAATGTTCAGTCAACTTTCGCGTCAAACATTGAAAAACCGTCGATATTTAAAGAATTACTTCAACTTTAAAGAGCCTCGTAAGTGAAGATTCCGAATATTACTGGCAAGTTAGTTTCAAATTTCAGGAAATTTTCGGTGCTGTGTGGGTAATAGAATAATAATATAATATTATTTTTTTCAAATAAAATATATTTTACAATTAGTAAAAGTGATATCAAAAAACGATATCTATTAACCTGTAGACCGCCGGGAAGTCTATATATAGACTCTACGTGTGAATGGGACTTTCTACAAGATATTCCTAAGTTATAGCCACATTGATTTGAAATTTTTAAAGGTGAATAAATTTTATCAATTCCCGGCAGTCTACAGGTTAAAATCTATAGATACGAGGGAGCGTGGTGTCGATATTTAACAAGTTCACTATCTGAGGCGTTTAATTCTTGTAGAAGCAGCCTCTCTGAAACCGTGTGGAGTGTTGCACTTGTTCTGCCTGGACTTTGCCGAGGACGACGTTGAAGAGCAGATCTTGTTTGGCGCTGGCGACGCTGAAGCCAGAAGGGACGAAGTGCTCTTCAGTTTGGCAGTTATTATCACAACATCAAAATTTTAAATAGTTCGTCAAATTGAGCGACGCAATCTCTGATTTTAGTCGAAAGGCGTTTTTGAACTTTTTAAATGCAAACAATGCCTGAACCTTGCATTAAAACTGATTCAATAATATTTTGCATAATTTGGCACAATCCTTCAAATCGCATTTCGAAACCCTTGTGCGAAATCTAAGCAAATCGGACCAAAAATTGCTGAATCTCAGAGATAATAATTTATATATTCATGCTGCTCCAAGATTTAGATTACCAACCGTTGCTTTTAAATTACCAGAAGAGTAGAGTCATTCGGAATCTAAAAGTGGCAACCAGACTATATTTCGTGTGAACGGCTCCTTTTTTCATAGAGGTACGTAGCTCTAAATATGGATTTAGGTAATAATAGGTTCACAAGCATTGAAATTATTTATATCCAGGGAAGAATGACTTAGTTTATTTTTATAAATTGATGGAAACAATTAATAATAAAAAATATTAAATTAAATATAATTTTAAAGTTCAATTGACAAATAACCTAATTTTGCAAAATTTATTTACTAAATGCGAGAAAGAAACATCATTAAATTAAATAAAACTTTATCAAATTATAAAGTACCTGTGATTAACTGTTACTTCTTCTTATCACTTTCATCCTTTTTTTAAATATGAAAGATTAGGCAATTAAAATTAACACTTTGCTTATTTTCGCGATTTTAAAATATTAATTTTAGGGATGAATCAGAATTTTAAATAGTTCGTCAAATTGAGCGACGCAATCTCTGATTTTAGTCGAAATGCGTTTTTGAACTTTTTAAATGCAAACAATGCCTGAACCTTGCATTAAAACTGATTCAATCATTCTCTCTAGGCTAGGTGGAGCCAAATGGCTTTTAGAAATTTTAGGGATGGATCAAAATTTTAAATAGTTTGGTCCGATTTGCTTAGACTTAGCACAAGGGTTTCGAAATGCGATTTCAAGGATTGTGCCAGATTATGCAAAATATTATAATCTCTAAAATCCAGCAATTTCTGGCTCGATTTGCTTAGACTTCGCACAAGGGTTTCGAAATGCATGAGAATAAACTGAAAGTAATATAAAATTTTGGACACCATAATTTGATGCAGAAATAAATAATTTCGATGCTTGTAAACCTATTATTACCTAAATCCGCATGAGAATAAACTCTGATGGTACGACTAGAATTTTTTCTGACTCCTTTTTTGATGCTCTTTCAAATGGTGGTAGTTAAAAATGGAACAAATTTTATTAGAGGCTGCTAAATAGATCGTTAAACTTTTAAAAACGAGAAATTAAGAATTCAATGTGTCTTTTTATCCCTTAGCGCCGCCTCTGATGGTGCTTCTAGAATATTTTCTGACTCCTTTTTTGTTGCTCTTTCGAATGATGGTAATTAAAAATGGAACAAATTTTAATAGAGGCTGCTAAAACGATCGTTAAACTTTGAAAACCGAGAAATTGAAAATTCAATGTGTCTTTTTACCCAAGTAGAAACGAAAATATTTTTTCATATTGTTAAACAATTTTTTATTAACTTTCTAATATCATATTCGGATAGAGGACATTTTAATACAAAAAAAAATTATTTGTCGAAAAAAATATAATATGTTTATTAAAAGATAATTAAGTTTAAAATCAGACTAAAAATTCAGTGCATTTGGGGCTTAATGGGTTAAGATAGTAAAGTAATTTTAAAATTATTGAAGAAGATTGTAAGCTAGAGAAGTAATTTTTAAATTAGTAAGCTAGTTAGAATATATAAAAAATTACATAAAAAAAATTATGAAACAAAAGTAAAGAAGGTAAATCCTGAATAACAAAATTATAAATAGAAATTTGAAAATATAAAAATGTTGTTATAACAATGCACACATGGATTGAAAAATTTTTTCCTGTGTTTTCATTTCTTCGTCGTATAGAATAACTTTGGTGTCATCGCCCACTGTGACGAATTTAGGTAAATGCGGATGATAGGCTAAACCAAGAGCTTGTCGATTTTCTCTAATTGTATAAAGACACTGTAATGTTGGATAATGCCAGCATTTAACGCAACCACTGCTATCTAAATATTTACAACGGAATTTTTATAGTCAATAATGTTATTAACAAAGTATAAATATAGTTTAAAAATAAACTTATCTTGTTTTCTATATTAATATTTTGTTTTTTAAAGTAATTCAAACACTTAAAAATATTGTCTGACTAATTGCAAACTTTACTACTCAATTACATTGAAACAAATTGACTGACTAATTGTAAATTTTACTAATAAATTACATGGAATCAAATTGTATGTCTAATTGCAAAGATTACTACTAAATTAAATTGAAATACAATAAAAGGAAAATGTCTGACTAATTGCGAACTTTACTACTAAATTACATTGATATAAATTGTCTGACTAAAATTTTTCTTTACTACTGAATAGAATTTATTGTGAATTAAATTGCCTTGTGTCTAAAACTCTAAAGTGTCAGACAGAATATGCCTTTTACTACTGAATTGTAATTTAGTAGTGAAACGCTTTTTTAAAACCTGCCAAACTGAAGAGCACTTCGTCCCTTCTGGCTTCAGCGTCGCCAGCGCCAAAGATATATCATAAGTAGGTCAGTTAGTTAGTTAGTTAGTCAATCAGTTAGTAAGTTAGTGAGCAAGTAAGTAAGTAAATAAGTAAGTTAGTCAGTCAGTTAGTTAGTAAGCAAGCAAGTAAGTTGGTTAGTTTGTAAGTTAGCTAGTTGGTTGTTAAGTTAGTTAGTTAGTCAGTCAGTTAGTTAGTAAGCAAGTAAGTTAGTCAGTCAGTTAGTTAGTAAGCAAGTAAGTTAGTTAGTAAGGAAGTAAGTTAGTTAGTAAGTTAGTTGGTAAGCAAGTAAGTTAGTTGGTAAGTTGGTTAGTTAGTTAGTAAGCAAGTAAGTTAGTCAGTTGATAAGTTAGTCAGTTGGTTAGTTAGTCAATCAGTTAGTAAGTTAGTGAAAAAGTAAGTAAGTAAGTTAGTTAGTAAGTTGGTTAGTAAATAAGTTCCGCACAGGGCAATTTATCAACAACTTTGTAATTCATTATAAAATTTATTGAATTTTATTATTTAGATACAGTAAAACAGTGGTTTATAATGAAAACAAATAATAGTTTACAAATGTAAAAAAATTTCAAAAAAATGTTTGAAAAATTTCTCCACGATTTCAAAAAAAAAAAAAAGAAAATGTAATAACATTTTCTTTTTTTTTTTTGAAATCGTGGAGAAATTTTTCATTTTCTAGAGATACTTTTTTGTTTTTTTTCGTTTTGTTGTTTGTTCAAAGAAAAAAAAGGACTAATCAATTTCACAACAGTAGAGTTGAAACAAACCCAGTAAAAAAAATTCGATACACGGACCGCGGAGTTCGTATACGAGCTCGGTAGCTCGTATGAGAAATATGAGAAATCTCTCATACGAGCCTTTTCCGTAATGAGAAGTGTATAGATGCTTGTATACGAGGTGACTTTTAAAGCATTTTTCTTAATATAACACTATTTTAAAGTAAATGTAGATAATAGAAATGAATTTTCAAAGTAAAACAAAGCTAAATTTATAAGGGAAATGAAGTTTTAAGAAAAAAAGGATACTTTTGTTCAAAAAATTTATTCACATGAAAAAAGGTTAGAATTTGATAATTCCTTGTTACTCTTACTTACCGACATTAGATATTTCTCGGATGCAGTAAGCACGATTTTGTATTAGCGGTAGAATAAATAAGTTTTATTCATTACTAATTAATAATATATTATTATTTATTTATTATATAAATGTTCTTATATAAAATAATTAAATTTACAAGAAGTTTTATCAAAGGTAAAAATAATGAGCTAATTTTTACAGTAAATACTCGAGTGATATATAATACATTTTTCAAGATATCTTGTAGTGATTATTGCAAATTAAAATCTTTTAAAAATTAACATACATGAAAAACGAATAACGAGATCGGGACGCATGATTAATCTCTAGAAATCATTAGTTAGAAGTTTTAAATGATTGAATCTCATAAATTAGAATTTTCTTTTAGCAGAATTTCATTTTATTCGAATTTTTGTTTAATCGATTTTAAATTGACCCGAATATTTACATTCACAGATTTATAAATACTCGAATTTTTATTTATGAGAATTATCAATTAACACAATTTTCATTAATGGTACTGTCCATTAAAATGAATTTTATTTATACGAATTTTTATTTACAAGAACTGTTATTTTACATTATTTCTACTTAGTCTAATTTTGAAAAGACAGAATTTCCATTTCGGTGAGTCTTTATTTGTCCAAAAGTTTATTTTCATGAATTATCATTTGACAGAATTCTTAAAAGAACGAATGCTCATTTGTGCGAATTTGCAAATGGCCGACATAGTTAAAATTGGAACAAATTTCAATAGAGGCTGCTAAATAGATCGTTAAAATTTTAAAACCTAGAAATTATCAATTCAATGTGTCTTTTTACTCCTTAGCGCCGGCTTTGATGGTGCGACTAGAATATTTTCTGACTCCTTTTTTGATGCTCTTTCGAATAGCAGTAGTTAAAATTGGAACAAATTTTAATAGAAGCTGCTAAAACGATCGTTAAACTTTTAAAACCGAGAAATTAACAATTCAATGTATCTTTTTACCCCTTAGCGCCACCTCTGATGGTGCGACTAGAATATTTTCTGACTCCTTTTTTGATTCTCTTTCGAATGGTGGTAGTTAAAAATGGAACAAATTTTAACAGAAGCTGCTAAAACGATCGTTAAACTTTTAAAACCGAGAAATTAATTACGCTAAGGGGTAAAAAGACACATTGAATTGTTAATTTCTCGGTTTTAAAAGTTTAACGATCGTTTTAGCAGCTTCTATTAAAATTTGTTCCATTTTTAACTACCACCATTCGAAAGAGAATCAAAAAAGGAGTCAGAAAATATTCTAGTCGCACCATCAGAGGTGGCGCTAAGGGGTAAAAAGATACATTGAATTGTTAATTTCTCGGTTTTAAAAGTTTAACGATCGTTTTAGCAGCTTCTATTAAAATTTGTTCCATTTTTAACTACCACCATTCGAAAGAGAATCAAAAAAGGAGTCAGAAAATATTCTAGTCGCACCATCAAAGCCGGCGCTAAGGAGTAAAAAGACACATTGAATTGATAATTTCTAGGTTTTAAAATTTTAACGATCTATTTAGCAGCCTCTATTGAAATTTGTTCCAATTTTAACTATGTCGGCCATTTGCAAATTCGCACAAATGAGCATTCGTTCTTTTAAGAATTCTGTCAAATGATAATTCATGAAAATAAACTTTTGGACAAATAAAGACTCACCGAAATGGAAATTCTGTCTTTTCAAAATTAGACTAAGTAGAAATAATGTAAAATAACAGTTCTTGTAAATAAAAATTCGTATAAATAAGAATTCATTTTAATGAACAGTACCATTAATGAAAATTGTGTTAAATGATAATTCTCATAAATAAAAATTCGAGTATTTATAAATCTGTGAATGTAAATATTCGGGTCAATTTAAAATCGATTAAACAAATATTCGAAAAAATGAAATTCTGATAAAAGAAAATTGTAATAAATGAAATTCAATCATTTAAAACTTCTAACTAATGATTTCTAGAGATTATTCATGCGTCCCACGAGTGACGAGATCAAGATGACAGCTGAATTAGTGATTAATTAGCATTATTAATATAAAATAAAAAAGGGTGACATTATTAATAATGGAAAAAAGCTCAATACAACTAAAGAAAACTATTTTTTCATAGTGTGATATTTTCTGCTTGTTCAGCTAATCTTATTGCTTCTGAGAGTTGCAATTTTAATTTGCTATCTTCCTGACGAATGAGCATGTCTTTCGCAGAATAATCATCTAATAATAAAATATTGCTCAAGTATACCGTTCTAATCATATTATGAGTATAGAATTTTGCGTAATACGCATTTTTTTTTTTGTAATCTAGGATCTTGGCTGGGAGGTGTTGGCGACCCGAATCCTTCGCCCACACAATTACATTTTTAACCAATTTTCTTTCTTTATTGGTTAAGCCATAACATGCTCCCAACGGCATAGGCGACGGTAGCGACGCATCCTCGGCCAGATTCGCGACTGCCCGAATAGCCATGGCCGGCATATCTTCGTCTTCTGCAATTGTAAATTTTTATACAATAATACAAGCCGAAAAAATTGTGGCGAGTCTCGGAACCAAAAACCGGACAATACTTTTCCGAAGGTTTTTGACGTGCTGAATCCGAATCTGACCTCAGAATTGCCCATTACGTTAGCTTTCTGAGGTCAGATTCGGATCCAGCACGTTACAAACCTTCGGAAAAGTATTGTCCGGTTCTTGGTTCTGAGATTCGCCAAAATTTTGTTGGCTTGTGTAATTAAGAAGTTTTTTTTCAGATGTAGTGACAACAATGGCGCACAACGAAAGGGCAGGAAAATCAATCAACAGGTGAGTAAATGATTAATAAACATCTTTTTTCAGATGTAGTGACAACAGTGGCGCACAACGAAAGGGCAGGAAAATCAATCAACAGGTGAGTAAATGATTAATAAACATCTTTTTTCAGATGCAGTGACAACTGTAGCGTACATCACTGTAATCGCCGTAAGAATAAAAAATGTGCACTCACACATCTTTTTTTCATCTCAGCAAAAAAAATTCGATTTATTTTAAATAAAAATTAAAACATACCAATTGGCTTTGCCGCCTTCGCGCGAGTTGGCGACGGTGGCGGTATTGTCGACGGTGGCGTCGTTGGCGGCATCGATCGCGGCGTTGACGACGTTGGCGTCGTTGGCGTCTTTGGCCGCGGTGGCGTCTTGGACGTCGTTGAGGTCGTGGGCCTCGTTGGCAACTTGTTTGCTGTGTAAAGCATATTATCAATTAAAGGAGTTCTTCAGGATTAAAAATCATATAAATTTGTTACAAATACTTGAGTAATTAATAAAATATAAGCATTTTATTGAAAAATTACGAATGCTTCAACAGTCGGACACTTTTTCTAAAGTCGGATATCTGTCAAAAATTTTTGATTTGTAAAGTAAAAAAGATATTTTTTTTATTATTTCTTGCTGGAAAATTGAATTATAGCTTATTAGCAGTTAATAATATAATATTTAAATCCTATGAATTACAATATTTATAATTAATTATGAACAAAACTTTGTGCTACTCATTGCGCTACTCGAAAATGGATGCATCTATAGTCGGATTCTAGTAGCAAATACATTCGCACCAATAATTCGAACATAACAATACTCAACCGACATCGGAATTCAAACATTCGGTCCTAACAAAAAAATTTATCTTAGAACAAACATTAATTTTGATTTTTAAATATTCACAATTTTTTCCTCGACTACTTACAACAAGAGATATTTGTTGGGATGTCTTTATTAGTTAATTAATTAATTAATTAGTTAATTAATTCAAATCAATATTTCAACAAAAATCGGTAGTTAAAAATAGTCTCGGAACCAAGAACCGGACAATACTTTTCCGAAGCTTTTTGACGTGCTGAATCCGAATTTGACCTCAGAATTGCTCATTACGTTAGCTTTCTGAGGTCAGAGTCGGATCCAGCACGTTAAATACCTTCAGAAAAGTATTAACTGGTTCTTGGTTCTGAGATTCGCCAAAATTTTGTTGGCTTGTGGAATTAAGAAATTTCTTTTCAGATGTAGTGACAACAGTGAAGTTCGTTCAACCGTATGAAAATGGCGACCATTTTCACCCATGTGCAAAATTCACAGCTGATCCCATGCGTTATTTCGAAAACTTAAAGTAAGGGCAAAAGTAACTGATTCTCGCCCGGCGCCGTAATCACCTATTTTGCGCCCTTGATACGATAATAACTATTTTCAGATGCAGTGACAACGGTAGCGTACATCACTGTAATATCGCCGTAAGAATAAAAAATGTGCAATCACACATCTTTTTTTCATCTCAGCAAAAAAAATTCGATTTATTTTAAATAAAAATTAAAACATACCAATTGGCTTTGCCGCCTTCGCGCGAGTTGGCGACGGTGGCGGTATTGGCGACGGTGGCGTCGTTGGCGGCATCGATCGCGGCGTTGACGACGTTGGCGTCTTTGGCCTCGCTGGCCGCGGTGGCGTCTTGGACGTCATTGAGGTCGTGGGCCTCGTTGGCAACTTGTTTGCTGTGTAAAGCATATTATCAATTAAAGGAGTTCTTCAGGATTAAAAATCATATAAATTTGTTACAAATACTTGATTATTTAATAAAATATAAACATTTTAATGAAAAATTACGAATGCTTTAGTAGTCGGACACTTTTTTCCCTTGTTTCTATAGTCGGACATCTGTCAGATATTTTGGATTTATAAAGTAAAACAGATAATTTTTTAATTTCTATCTGCTGGAAAATGGAATTAAAGCATATTAGAAGTTATTAATATAATATTTAAACCCTATAAGTTTCAATATTTATGATTAATTATCAACAAAACTTTGTGCCACTCATCGCGCTACTCGAAAATGGTTGTTTCTATAGTCGGACACCATGATTTTTAAAACATTAAATAAAATATTTCTTGTTTAATTATTTTCGAAAACAACACTATTTTAATAAAATATAAACTTCACGCATTCGTCCAGTATATTTTTTAAAGTAATTATCACAATGCATTATTATTTATTTAACAAAAAACACGAAAGTGTCCGACTACTAGTACTGTCCGACTATACCCGCACTTACCCTAGTAATAATAATAATCGGCAAATAAAAATTTGCCAAGAAAAAAATCGATATTAGTTAATCTAAAAAAACTTAAAAGTTCTTCCTTGAATAAATTTAATTATTGGTTCTAGTAGAAAATACATTCGCACCAATAATACGAACAAAATAATACTCAACCGACAGCGGAATTCAAACATTCGGTCCTAACAAAAAAATTTATTTTAGAACAAACATTAATTTTAATTTTTAAATATTCACAATTTTTTCCTCGACTACTTACAACAAGAGATTTTTGTTGGGATATCTTTATTAGTTAATCAATATTTCAACAAAAATCGCTAGTTAAAAATAGTCTCGGGACCAAGAACCGGACAATACTTTTCCGAATGTTTTTGACGTGCTGAATCCGAATCTGACCTCAGAATTGCCCATTACGTTAGCTTTCTGAGGTCAAATTCGGATCCAGCACGTTAAAAACCTTCAGAAAAGTATTGTCTGGTTCTTGGTTCCGAGATTCGCCAAAATTTTGTTGGCTTGTAGAATTAAGAAATTTCTTTTCAGATGTAGTGACAACAGTGCAGTTCGTTCAACCGTATGAAAATGGCGACCATTTTCACCCATGTGCAAAATTCACAGCTGATCCCATGCGTTATTTTTTCCCATCTGAGAAAATAGCCGACATTTTTATACAAGTCGAACATGTGAATAACTTTTACTCCCTGTCGTCTGCTGTCTGAAATTGACACTTTTGTGCAATAGGAATGAAAAATTTCGTAAGGAACAAGGGGACAAAGGCAGCCATTTGTTTACCATGATTTTTGTGAAACTCTAAACAAATGGCTGCCTTTGTCCCCTTGTTGCTTAATATACTATTCTCCAAACTAAAGTGACTAAATATTCTAATACTATCTTGAGTGTAATCAATAATAAATTAAGGGAATAAGGAGGAAATCTTTTAGGTACATGGACCCTTTGTAATTTGACAATGAAAGAATTATAATTAACTAAAGAATTAAAGAAATTAATTAATTAATTACAGAATTATAATAATAAAAGAAATATTTACTATCATTTAATATTGTCGCCAGTGGTCGCCCTGGCAACCGCTGCACCAACGGGAACATCAACATGAACTTCGTTCCTGACGAGGTATGTGATACTGTTAACAAAAGCATTGTTTTAAATGCAGCGACAACAGCGGCGAACATCAAACATCGCCTTAAGTGCCCGAAATGACATACTTACCTTGCAGGAAGGAAAAAAATATCTTTTCGTCCTACCTGCACGAAAAGTATGTCATTTCGAAAACTTAAAGTAAGGGCAATAGTAACTGATTCTCGCCCGGCGCCGCAATCACCTATTTTGCGCCCTTGATACGATAATAACTATTTTGTCCTACCTGCACGGAAAGTGTGTTATTTCGTGCACATGAGGCGGTCGCAAAGTGAGTGATTCCCGCCCGGAGGTAGGGTGAGCGAGCGGGAATGTACATTCCCGCCCGCTGACGTCATAATATACCATATATACCATTTATTGAATAATAAATATCAATTTTTTTATTATTTTGTAATAAACGACTATTGAATTCATTCAAATATGTGTGCACTTAATAACTCACTTTCCATGCAGTTAGGACAAAAAACGTTGTTCGCAGCACGGGCGCAAAAGGTGATAGTGTGTCAGGCAAGATTATGGGAAAACTTCGGCGACCCTACGCAACCTCGGCTTTGCCTCGGAGCTTCGGGTCCACTTGGTTTACCCAATCTCGCCTTAGCCGTAATCACCTGTTTTGCGCCCTTACTACGAAAATAACTATTTTCAGATGCAGTGACAACGGTAGCGTACATCACTGTAATATCGCCGTAAGAATAAAAAATGTGCAATCACACATCTTTTTTTCATCTCAGCAAAAAAAATTCGATTTATTTTAAATAAAAATTAAAACATACCTATTGGTTTTGTAGCCTTAGGCCGAGTTGGCGACGTTGGCGGCGGCGTTCGCGGCTTTAACGTCGTGGGCGCCGCAAGAATAGGGTCTTCTGCTGTAAATTTTTATACAATAATACAAGCCGAAAAAATTGTGGCGAGTCTCGGAACCAAAAACCGCACAATACTTTTCCGAAGGTTTTTGACGTGCTGAATCCGAATCTGACCTCAGAATTGCCCATTACGTTAGCTTTCTGAGGTCAAATTCGGATCCAGCACGTTACAAACCTTCGGAAAAGTATTGTCCGGTTCTTGGTTCTGAGATTCGCCAAAATTTTGTTGGCTTGTGTAATTAAGAAATTTCTTTTCAGATTCGAATTTTAAAATAATGAAAGAAATACTACTTACCATGAAGAGCCGCCTGTATATTTTCTTTTTTTAGGCCACAGGTTCCTTGCAAGAAGTTTTTTAAAAACTGTCTTGCGGCTTCGAAGTGCGAGGAGCGTGGCTCTTTAAAAAATAAAAGAGACAGTGCTCTCCCATCCAGTACGTTCGGCAGGTCTTTTTCTTTGAGATGACGTTCATCTAAAAATCTCATAAATTTTATTTTCGACTCCTCATCAGCCATTATCCTCTCTGCATAAGTCCTTTTCCTGTGAACAATATTAGTTTAGTTTAGTTTAGTTTATTTACGGTATAATACACCTTTTTTACATAATTTATCTTAATTTATATGAGTAACAAAAATTAAATGATTTTATAAAATTTCTATAATAAGGTTTACAATATAATCAAAGTAGCGCTGGGGAAGCATTTCGCTAAATCGCGGAATATATCCTAACAGCATCTTAAAAGGGGTACGTCCGGTCGTTTTACATATCGCTGTATTCAAATTTCGTTCCAATTGACTAACATTCTCATCCCATCGTCGACCATCGCAATCTTTTAAATTAGACTGTAACGCGGGTAGAATTGTTTGATTTAACCGTTCAACCTGCCCATTCGCTTGAGCATGTCTACTTGAATTTAAGGTTAATCTAATCCCGTGTTTATTACATAGTTCTTTAAATAAATCGGCTGTAAAGCAGGTACCTCTATCGGTTACAAATCGTTCAGGAGCTCCAAATCTCATAATAAAATCGGTAACTTTTCGAACTGTTGTATTCGCTTTGGTATTTTTCACGACGTACAATTGAGCGAATTTTGTCAAGTTACAGATAGCTGCTAGAATATAACTATTACCTCGCGTTGATGTAACAAACGGTCCCAAATGGTCTAGATGAACTATCGCAAAAGGTCTTCGACCAGGCGGAATCGGATGGAGTTCACCAGGTTGCCTTCCAGCCTTGTGTTTGGCGAACAGACACTCAACACACGCACCAATGTGATTGCGAACATATTTTCGCATTTCCGGAAAATAGTAATATTCATTTATTCGAGCAACGGTTCGATCTACGCCAAAATGGCTCGACAAATCATGACTCTTTAGAACAATAGCCTTACGCATCGAACGAGGAACGACGTACAATTCTTTCGACTTATCGGGTAAACTCAATTTGTACAAAATTCCATTTCGTAGTACATAATCTTTGATCTCTCCCTCCTCTCTTCGAGTACGTTCCATTTTGCTTTTTTCGAGAATTTTAATTTTCCTAGCTAAAAGTTCATCGTTTCGCTGGTACATCAATATTTCTTCCTCCATAATCATCGTATTTAACACCGTGGCAGTTTTCAAATCTTTACACGCATCTTCAACCGGACCGCGCGATAAAGCATCGACGTGACGCATTTTATCCCCAGGTCTATGACGAATTTCAAAGTTGAACTCAGCTAATGAATTTAACCAGCGGACCACTTGCGGATTTTTTGTTTTTAATTTATTAATGTGAATCAGCGCTTGACAATCTGTCACCACACAAAACGGTATACCGATCAAAAAATTTTCCAGTCTTTCCATGGCCCACACAATCGCCATTAATTCTAATTTCGTGGAATGATATTCTTTCTCTACGTCAGATGTGCGACGACTAATTGCGTAAACTAAATGAAGCTGTCCATCATCGGATTCCTGCAATAACATCGCTCCTAACCCATTCTTACAGGCATCCGTATGAAGCTCTGTTCTCGGTGATTGAGGATTGTAATACGCTAATACTGGTCTGTTTGACATCTTTTCTTTCGCTTCGGAAAATGCGCGTTGTTGATTTTCGCCCCACGTAAACGAAACATCTTTCTTAAATAAAGCAATGAGTGGCGATATCAATTTCGCGAACCCTGGATTGAACCTACGAAAGAAACTCGTTAGACCCACGAATGCTCGAACTTCATGGGTATTCTTTGGAGTAGGAAATTCCAAAATCGCACGGATTTTCCTTTCTCCGGGTTGCATTCCCCCCTTTCCGATCGTAAATCCTAAATACTCGACAGCTTCCAGGCCAAACCTGCATTTTTTTAAATTAAGAGTCAATCCGGCATTTTTCAAAAGAATTAGGACTTTTTCGATTTTAATCAGAAGTTCTTCAAATGACTTGGCATGCACGAGGATGTCATCGAAATATGTTATAGCCAAATCATTTCCGTATAGGCCGAAAATAATTTTCATCAGTTTTGCAAAGTAGAAGGGGGCGTTCATCAACCCAAAAATCGCTCGTTCAAATTGTCCGGTTTCATCTTGGGTGATGAAGGCCGTCTTCTCCTTTGCCTCTTCCGTCAAGGGCATTTGTAAATAACCCAATGCAAAATCGAGTATCGCGAATATTGTCGCGCCGTGTAATTTTTCTAATCCATCGTCAATGTTCGGAAGTGAAAAATTCATTCGTACTGTTATACTGTTTAGTTTACGGTAATCGATTACTAAGCGATACGTTCCATCCGGTTTTATAATTAATACACATGGGCTTGCGTACGCGGCACTTGTCTCTTTAGCAATTTTATTTTCTTTCCATTCGCGAACTTTACCTTTAATTACTTCTCGTTTATCATTATTTGTCGGGTACGGTTTAGAATAAGGCGGTTCACTTCCGGGTTTCAAACGAATGTCCATTTTTAGTAAATGAGTGCAACCTAACTCTGTCATATCCATAGCAAAACACGTTCTGTATTTATTTAATAACGTCAATAATTCCCTCTTTCGGTCGGAATCTAATGTTGATTGATTGGTTAAATCTTCCACAACAATTTGAATATATCGCGGTTTTAATTCGGGAACTTTATCAAAGGACACTATATCTGTTTGGAGAACACTCCCCTTCTCAATCATCACATCGTGTGAACTATGATTCGTTATCGGTAAGGATAGTTCTTGATCATTACAATTTACTCGAATGAAACTGACAGTTGCCCTTGGTAAACACGTGTTTTCTAGAACTGTCGCAGTCGTATTTTGTTTAAGTTCGCCCCCAATTTCCGGAAAATTTTGAAACGGGAATTCTTCTCGCGAAATAAAAACAAAATTTCCATCTATTCGATAGTAAGCGAATTGGGGTAAATCCGTAAAATTTCGACCAATTATCAAATCGTATTGTTGCACTTTATCGTTAACTACACGTAAACGCACATTTACGGCTCTACAGCCATCGACTGTCAAATCTTCCATCACGTATCCTTCGGATATTGTACCCCCACCACCGAATCCTTCTATCTCATTTCGATGTTTAATAAATTTAAAACCTGATTTTTCGACAACCGATTCTCGAATTAAGCATTCAGAACTCCCTGGATCAATTAACGCAATCATTTCGGATTTATTTACAATGACACACTTCTCGTATTTTCTAATTGAATTATTTGAATGATTATTTTCGATTATATTTACATTTACTGACGACATAGGTTTTGGTTTCGAATAATTTTTAGATATATGGCCGGTCCAGTCAACAATGATAACCCGGGAAATATCCGCCCCGGTGCCGGTAAACCATCGCCCCGGTACCGGGCCGGTTCTTGTTTACAGTGTTTTCGTGCCGGTTTATTGCCGGCACACCACCGGCGACGTACCGGGCCAGTGAAATTTTGACACCGGCCCGGTGCCGGTATTTTTGCCGGCTTGGAGCCGGTCCAGTCAACAATGATAACCCGGGAAATATCCGCCCCGGTGCCGGTAAACTACCGGCCCGGTACCGGGACGGTAGTAAAATAAAAAAATTTTTTTGTAACTTTTCTGCCGGCGTTCTGCTGGCACGGTGTCAGATTAGTATATTATTATTTATATTTTTTATATATATAATATAATAATAATGATTTATATATTTTATTTATTATTATTTATATTATATTATTATTTTTATTAACAACACATTTTTACATATATTAAACGTTAAACAATATTATTTATTAATTAATTTAATTGTAAACACTAAATAGAATGCTGAAACGTATGAATTATTATTAATTATTAACGAAAAATTTGAAGACATGAGGAATCGAATTTAGAACCCTCGGGCTGTTACGTGTGAAATTACTATCGGGTTTCTAGCGCAATTTTTACAAAAAATTCTCGCAGATATTAAGGCCAGAATTTCATTACGATTTCCGTGTTTGTGGAATTCTGAATGAATTCCAAACAAATTATTTTTTCCTGGGATAAAAATTCGATTCTCATTGTATTTTCTCTTTATTAGGCAAAGATTGAAGATAAAATGCATCGTAATTTACGGAAGTATTCAGATCGTCATAAGAGAAGATTAGTTGAAAAGGATAAAAAATTGCTCTTGAAAATAATTACTGGACCTGATATTGAAAACTTAACATTTTCTGCGTGTTCGGATGAAGAAGACCAAGAAAAGGAATCACATGTTGATAATAACAATGATAATTATTGCGTAGGACATGCTGATCAAGATGAGGAAATGTTTAATGTTAATAATAATATGAATAATGACTGTGCAGATTATCAGGAATCCCCATCCGATAGCATTCTTAGTTCCAGTGATATTAGTTTTTCTAGTTTTTCCAACGATCAGTCAACTTCACCACTAAACACATTATCTGAAAAGTCTTCAATTGGTTCAATGTGCTCTGATTTCGACAAAAATAGTGCTGATGATTTTAAACAAAATGCTACAGAAGAAGAAATTTTTCCTCAAACTAGAACTCTCTTTGAAAAAACATGAAACTGAAGCTGGCACCGAGTTATCAGCAACCAGTTAATTTTTAAAAATTACATGTTGCTTTTTTGCAACAAAACTATTTAATTTTAAAAATTAAATGGGTGTTGATAACTGATTTGACACAATGAATAATTTAAAACAAATTAAATCTTAAATTTAAATATTATTTTTGTTTAAAACCAACAAAAAACTCAAAAAATTAAGTGGGTGCTGATAACTGGGTGCAAGTTTCAGTTTCATTGAAAAAACAAAACTTTTCATACATGAATTGCAGAATTGGTCCATTAGATATAAAATACCTCTCATTGCACTAAGTATATTATTGTTGGTGCTTTTTGCGGTACGGGCAAACCAAAAAATTCTTCTGAATTTTTGAAGTTTTTCAAACAAAATATTATGGATTTAACTAAGAACGGATTTCAAACTGAATGTAATAAAAAGGTTGAAATAAATGTATATGCTCTCATTTGCGACACTCCAGCAAAATCCTTTGTTTTGAATATAAAATCACATAACGGTTATTATAGCTGCACAAAATGTAAAATTAGAGGAAAATGGATTGTAAGGAATCGCAAAAAAAGATCGTATATAACGTCGCGCGGAATAAAAAGAAAAATATCTAAGAGCGGTTGCGTTTGTTTTCCTCCGTCAGGAAAAAAAGAAAAACTTCGAACTGACGAAGAAATGGCTAAATACAACCCTAATGACGAATTTCAAAAAGGTGAAAATATATTTGCTGATATTCCACGATTTGGTTTAGTGACGTGTGTGCCTCTAGATTACATGCACCTTTTTCTGTTAGGAGTCGTTAAAAGGTTAATATGGCTGTGGTTACAAGGACCATTGAAATTTAGACATCAATAAAAATCTAGAGAATTTGCAAACTTCAAAACCAGAAGAATTTAAGAGGCGTCCAAGACCTATATCGGAATATCGATCATGGAAGGCTGTAGAATTTAGACAATTCCTCTTGTATACTGGACCCGTTATTTTAAAAGGAATTATCAAAGACGAAATGTTCAACAATTTTTTAGCATTACACGTTGCAACGAGAATTCTACTTTCCCCAAAACTTGTGACTATCTCAGAAAATATTGACTACGTTGAGAAATTATTGGAAAACTTTGTAAAAAATTTTTCAATCATTTATGGTGAAAAATTTGTCTCTCCTAATATTCACAATCTTCCACACATTTGTAATGACGTTAAAAAATATGGAGTACTTGATAATTTCAGCGCTTTCAAATTTGAAAATCACATGTCTTTCATAAAACGTTTAATTAGGAAACCAAATCAAGAGCTTCAACAATTAGTGCGCAGGTCTGCTGAAATAGAAGCAATTCAAACTCCTAATTATCAAGAAGTCAATCCAGTAAATATTCTAAAAATGAGCCATTCGAAAGGACTATTGCTGGAAAGAGATGCAGGAATTGTCAAACAATTTCACAAACTGACTACGAATTCATACACCATAAATTGTAAAACGGAAAGAGATAAATGCATTCTTCTGAAAAATGGGATTATTGCTTTAATCTTAAACATCGTGAAATATGCGGATGGGAAAACATTTTTTATTGGCAAAAAATTAAGGCAAATCGATTCTCTGTATAAAAATCCAATGGATTCCAAACTGTTCAAAATTGTAACAGCATTTGTGGAAGATCATTCTCTTCAATTGTATCCAATACGGGATTTTCGTAGTAAAATGTGGAAAATGGAATTAGATCAAAATGTTATTTTCTGTCCACTTCTACATGTTGAAAGTAATCCAATAGAAAACAACTAACAGAAGTTAAGAAATTAACTTCTTCATGTTTAAAATTCTTTTTATTTCTACTTCCAATGGATTTAAATATTAATTTATTTATGCTAACCACAGAAACATTGTCAATATTTAAATAATGTTAAATTTTTTTGAATAATTTTTGTAAATTATATTTGATGATTTACAAATTGTATATTTTTAGAATATTTATATTTATTAATCACTTTTTTACCCATAAACTAATATCATAATTTAAAATCTTAAAGGTTGTAATAAAAAATAATTATGTTGTTAAAAGTTTAATAATAAAAGTTGGTTTTCAAATTGTAGATGTATTATTTATTCATTTTAATTGAGGTAGTTTTAATGTTTTCTAAATCAAAATACTCAAAATGATCTTCATATACAAGCTTAAAAAGAGTTCTGGAGCACATTCTTAAATCACTAAGAGGAGGTGAAAATACAAATAATTAAAGAATTTTTGTTTTTGCTTAAAAAATTTATTATTCAATAATTGGACAGGAGGGCAAAAAGTACGATTAAATAGAGTAAAATAATGGACTTTGAAAATTAATTCAAAAGTCTACTTTCTTTAGGCAAATGTTTTGTTTAATAAAGGAGAGAATTATTTTAATATGACTGTAAAATCATTTGTTCTTATTTTACTGATTTTATTTATTTATTATGTGTGTGATGAGAAAATTTCCGAAATTTTTTTGAAGGACAAAATCCTAGGTTTTAATCATGGTTAAAACCTAGGTTGAAACATAGGTTACTACCAGGTTTTTTTCAGGTTTTTACTGTAGATAGTGTTAGGTTTTTTATCATGTTTTGTCAAGGTTAATGTTATGTGGGCTGTTGATTTTTAATTTGTTTTGTCCGCCATATTGGATACGCCATTTTAAATTTTGATTTTAGATTCGTAATCATAAACTCTGAAAAAACCTTTACATACCAAGTCATGGTGGCCACTAAAAACAATCAAAAAATTTCCCTGACTTTTCCCTGACTTTTTCCCGACCTTCCCTGACTAATATTCTGAGTGTTTTTAACTTGGTTTCTAATGAATAATAATTTAAATAAGAAATGTATCTCTTAAAGTATCAATAACTACACTGAAAAACTTTTTGTTTCAAAATTTAATATGATTCATTTCAAACAGGGGAAAATGGATTTTTTAAATAGATTTTTGAACCAATTTATAAAAAAAGATAAAATTCTTTATTTTAAAAATTAAATCTATAAAATTAATGTAGGGCGGGGTACTGCGAATAAAACCAACTTTCCATAAAAAAGCTTCTGATATTTTAGCGAAAAATAAATGTTTTGTCCTTTTTTCAAAATTTTGATTTTATAACATTTATAGCTCCATGCTAAGGTTAAAGTTAAATTCTGTTTCTAGCCAACTAAAACAAAATTACGGATTTATTTATCGTGGGTCGTTTCGTTGTTTAGCCGCGTACTTGCTTAATGTCAAATAATATTTAAACATATAAACCCAAAACATACGAAAAATGTACAAAATACATTAGGTTCCTGGAGTTGGCATCGATGCTCAGCATCGAAAGTTATTTTTTCTTATTCTTAGTGATAAAATTTTAACTAATTTTCCTTCTTTCATTCACTTAGAATATAAAAAACTATTTAAGAGTATTTTTTAAACCTTAAACCTTGGGAAAGATTGAGTGATTTTTTTCGCTTTCGTACAAAAAATATTTTTCGATGCTGAGCATCGATGGCAACTTCAGGAACCTAATACATTTAACATTTATCCCCACGGTGCCCACTAAAAATCAAAGGGAACCCAACCATTCGTTCTTAAGGTCGGCAAAACTTTAGCATCCATAGAAGGCCCAACTCATTTTGCCAATGGTCGGGACAACCTGTGGATTGATCACGTCGGCCGACCGATGGCTAACACAGTTGGGCCGACCATGTTTGCCAAAGTCAGCCCGACCATTCATGCCATGGTTGGTAAAACTTTGGTATCCATAGACGGACCAACTTTGGTGCCAACAGTTGGGCCAACTACATCAGCCACTGGTCGGCCGACGTGATCAATCCACAGGGTGGCCCGACCATCGGCTTACAAAGTTGGACCGACCATGTACACGGTTGGCCCGACTATGGGCCGACCGACAATTCGCACCTGGGTAGCCTCAGTCCCCCCAATATAAAATTTTTTTCCTTTTATAATATTTAAAATTTCCATGACCAATTAAAAAATTCCCTGACTTTTCCCTGATTTCCCTGACCTATTTATTTTTCCCTGACTTTTCCCTGACTTCCAGGTTTTCCCTGACCAGTGGCCACCATGCAAGTGTGGTAAAATTGAATTAATGAAAGTAATTCAGACTTTAAATAGTTAATGAAAAACAAGGACAAGGGGATAGATAAATTGTCTGTCAGCCCTTTTTAGATTTTTTGTTAAATTATAATATTAATTAATTTTTATTGTGGAAACTTGAAGCCGAAATTAAGCCGAAATTTGTCGTACATTGAAAAATTGTTAAAACTCAATTTTAAGCATTTTGGAAGGTGGTTCTGCCAGCTTGAAGTAAGGGTGACAAAACCATGGATTTTTTTAAAAATATAAAGGGCCGGAAATTTGGCAATGAGGCATTAAATTAGCCCTAAATGAGCCCTTAATTATGCAATAGAGGTCCCATCATGATCCGACAATATGGTTCTGTCAGGTTTACGTAGCTAAACAATTGAATTAATGCAAAGAATTTTATTACTTTTGAAAATAATTGAATTTTTGCAATCATTTGTAAATTCTCTAAAATTCATTTTTTTAAAGTATTTTCAACTAAAATTCTTTTATAAATTAATTCCTTTTAATAAATAATTAGATATATATTTAAAAAATTCAACTAATTTCAGACAAATTTGAAATATTAAAATTTTTCAAAAATTTAAGTTCTTTAAAATTTCTAATTAAATTCATGCAAAATTGAAACTTTATAAAATTTCAATTCATTTAATATAGAATTATTATCTAGAATTTTAACTGAAATTCATTTTTAAATCAATTTTTATTAGATAATTCTTCGAGAATTCAATTATTTAAATTGTATTAAAAATAATTAAAATTCTGGGATGAGTTTTATTATATATATTTGTGAAAATAGTTGAGTTCCTAAAATGAATTTTAATGTAAACGAAAGTAATTGAATCTCTGTTAAAATTTTATTATTTTTAAATTAATTGAATTTCTGTAAAAGTTTTATTATTTTATGAATAAGCCAGAAATTTTATTCCAAACCGGGAATTTTTACACCAAATTAAAAAAAGTTTTATTATTTTAATTTGTGTTTAAAAAAACGCTTTTTATTTCATTTTTTACAGACGAAAACTGTTCTCTAAATTTAAATTAGTTAAAAATAATTAATTTCACGGTAAAAATCAGTCACTGATTCCAATATTGTATGTAAATAAATAAATATTTAAAAAATTATCGAATTAATAGAAATTTCGTGAAATTCAACTGAAAATAATCAAATTTATTAAAGAATTTCATTAAAAACTTTTTATCAAATCGAATGTTCAAAGTATTTTAATTTAATAATTGATAAATAATTAAATTTTATAAGGAGTCTCATTCCCCGTGTGGAAAAGTGAGGTGGGCCCACGGTGGGTCCCAGGTGGGCTTCCCAGGTTCTAGGTGGGCCCCAGCTGGGATGGCCCAGGTGGGCGATTCCTGGGCTTGTAACGGTGAATCCAGCCACAGCCCATAGATTTAGTTTTCATTCAAATTAATGAATAAACCATTTATTAATAACAAATAAGTCAAATTATATATAAATAACGTTATTATTAAACGATTTTTACTTTCTTTAATGAAATTCTGACCAAAAGCAAATTCATAAATAATGTTGGCATATATATGGGAATTAATATATATCCTTTCATTTATAAATTAAAAATTTATAAAAAAATTAGAAATTTGTTAATTAAATTATTAAACGGTATATATAATCACTAAATTGCATACTTATACGAATACAATGCAGAAAAATCGGAATAAACGCAAACCTGAGAAACAAATAAAATCTAACGCACGCGGGGATTGAACCTACGACCTATGGACTACGAGACTAACGCCCTAACCACTATACTACGGAGACTAACTGAACACCGACGTTTTATTGTCAGTGACTTGTTGATCTGCTTTAATGTTTCAATAAAGCACTTATTGACACCAATACACCGTAACAAATAAATAAATAGTTTAATAATAATATTAATAATAATAATAATAATAATAATAATAATAATAATAATAATAATAATAATAATAATAATAATAATAATAATATTAATAATGTAATAATAAACGATAAATATTCATAAATTAATATTTATATTATTATTAAAAAGATATATCAATAAATTTTTATTAAAAATGCGTTTTTATTGTTTACAATCATTATAAACATTAATTTGTTGGTCTAAAAAAAATTGTTTTTTTAAGTTGTTCGGACTTAGAAATTTTTGCTAATTATTTATGTGGACATTACATTAAAAAAAATAGTGTCAATCCATTTTTGTTAAAAACACGTTTTTTCTTAATCTAAGTCATTATAAACATTAATTTTTTGTTGAAAAAAAAAATTTTTAGGTTTGGACTTAGAAATTTTTGCTTATGTAATTATTGATGTGGGTCCTCAAAAACTGGGAAGCCCAGGTAGGGCCCAGCTTACGCCCACTTACAATACACTGAAAAAAAAATTTATTTGATTCAAATAATTCAAATTATTTGAAAAATATTTAATTGATTTAAATACTTTTTAGTTGGATCAAAAAAATATGTATTTGATTTAAATATCTGCAATTATTTGAATCATACTTATTTGAACCAAATAAATCGTACTTGATTCAAATAAATAGTTAATTGAATTAAATAAATAAATTTATTTAATACAAATATTGAATTATTTGAAACTATTCTTTCATTTATTTCACTCAAATACTTCGTTTATTTGATGCAAATAAAAATTATTTGACACAATAAATTTATTTTATTGATTCTAATAAGCGGAATTATTTGCTCCGAATAATTTATTATTCAAAGCTAATATAATATTTTATCAAGACAAATAAAAAAATATTTCAATCAATTAAATAATTATTTGAAACGAAAATAATGAATTATTTGAGACTGCTCTTTCATTTATTTTACTCAAATACTTAATTTATTTGATGCAAGTAAGAATTATTTGATTCAGTAAATTTATTTTATTGATTCTAATAGACTGAAATATTTAATCCGAATTATTCATTATTCAAAGCTAATATACATTTTATCAAGATAAATAAAAAAATATTTCAATCAATTAAATAATTATTTGAAACGAAAATAATGAGTTACTTGAAACTATTCATTCATTTATTTTATCCAAATATTTCGCTTATTTGATGCAAATAAAAATTATTTGACACAATAAATTTATTTTATTTATAATTATTACAAATAAATTTATATTATTACTATATAAATTTATTATTATTGACATAATAATTAATATTATTAAAAAATATATAAATAAAAATATTACAATAAGTTGATTTTTTAAAGAAATATTGAAATATATTCGTAAATATACATTGAATAAAGTATTGAAAATATAGCGTCAAAATTGTTCACTGCCTTGTAGTAATTCTACAAGTTTTATTTGAGCTAGTGACACTTGAGAGTATTTAAGATTTGAGAGTCCCATGCGAGCGTAGTATAGTGGTTAGCGTGCGTGACTTCGGTGCGTGAATATTCGGTTAGGCGTGGGTTCGTACCCCCAAGCGTTAGGATTTTTCAAATGTGTATGTAATAAAAATTGCGTTTAAGTGTATAAAAAAATGTGAAAGTGAACTATCAATGAATTGTCATCAGTATTTATCTTTTGCAATTAGTTATTTTTTTTATTAATATTTGTTGATGTTGAAATTATCAATATTGAATGAAATAATTTTCATACTTGATTCAAATAATCATTTATTAGATTCAAATATTCGATTTATTTGATTAAAATAATTTGAATTTGATTTAAATAAATAGTTATTTAATACAATTAAATAAAATATTCGGGTCAAATAAATATATATTTGAGTTGAATATATTTTGAATTTGATTCAAATAATCATTTATTAGATTCAAATATTCTATTTATTTGATTTGAATTAGTTGTATTTGATTCAAATAAACAATTATTTGGTGCGATAATATAAAATATTTAGTTCAAATATTTATGTATTTGGTTCAAATACACATTTATTGGATTACAACCAAATAAATAATTTATTTGAAACAAATAATTTTTATTTGATTCAAATAATTTTTTTTTTCAGTGTATTATTTCGCCTGACCGGAACTCACCGTGAGTGGGTCAATAGACAAACTTTAAATTACTTCCGTAGAATGTTAACAAGTTAACAATTATATTTTTTTATTGTTTATTTATAACAATTGTCAACTCATGTACGAAGATGACCACAATTATATCAAAGTTTTATTATTAAATGTTAAAGAAAACCTAAACTAATTAATCATTTTCACTACTGTAAACGATTTTTGTTATTATATAATATAATAAATTTTACTAATGTTATATTACAGTCTTTATTGTTTAAATAAATAATTGTTGTTAATTAGTAACTCCTGACACTAGCATCCAGAAAGATGCAGTTTTTTTTCTAATTTTGCAATTAACTAATTCGAACCACATGAAATAAAAATAATTTACGGTTTTAACAATTCAAAAATTGTTTAAACAAATGATTGTTCTTATTTACTAATTTTTGACCAAAAGCACCTAAAAACATGCAGTTTCTTTTTAATTTTACATTTAACTAATCTGAAAATTATGAAATAACAGTATTTTATGATTTAAACAGTTCAGAAATTGTTTAAACAAATAATTGTTATTGTTTATTAACTTTTGATACAAACAATCCAGAAACTTGCAGTTTCTTTCTAATTTTACAATTACTACTACTCTGATTAACTCAGGCCTGCACAAATGCGTGGCTCGCGAGCAAGAGGCTGAGAGAGAAATTCCTCCTCCATGCGGGCGCTCTGCCTTGGCAGGCGGAGTGAAGCAGGCAGAGCGCCCGCATGGAGGGGGAATTTCTCTCTCAGCCTCTTGCTCGCGAGCCACACATTTGTGCAGGCCTGGATTATCTAATTGCAAAATAAGAAAAAACTTCATTTTTCTAGATGCTATGTGTCAAGAATTAGTAAATAACAACAATTATTTGTTTAAACATTTGATGAATTGTTAAAATTAAAATCATAAAACATCTGAATGATTTACTACTTACATTAATTAATGTCGTTCGTATTAGTTAATTGCAAAATTAGGAAAAAATTGCAAGTTTCTAAGTTATGTGTATCAAAAGTTAATAAATAACAATAATTATTTGTTTAAACAATTATAAAAATGTATTAAAAACCGTCATATCTTGATGAGATAATTATTAAATAAATAAATTCAGCTGGATAAACTTTAAAATTTCGGTAAAACAAAATGTCTGTTAGTGTACGACAATAAAAGTTTATAATTATTGACAATAATAAATTGTTTAAAAAAATAATGATTATTATTATTATGAATTAATTGTAGAATGATTTATTATCAATAGTTATATTTAATTTTTAGACTTTTTCTATTATAATGTTAATATTTTTATGAAAATGGGAAGCCCAGGTGGGGCCCAGCTGGCCCCCAGTTTTTAACTGGGCTAACTTGGGCAGATTTCCACCTAATGCATTCATGTTTCTTAGTGCGAAAATTAATAATTAGAATTTTTATTAGTAAATATAAAAAAATAGACACAATTAACATTTATTAATAAAATGGAATTTTCGCAAAGTATTTCTTAAATTTAAAAAAAATGAGATTTAAAAAATTTTTTAATTCTGTTGTTTTGAGAGAATTGAACTTTTATAAACAAATAATTCAAAATTAATAATTAGAATTTTTATTAGTAAATATAAAAAAATAAACACAATTAACATTTATTAATAAAATGGAATTTTCGCAAAGTATTTCTTAAATTTAAAAAAAATAAGATTTAAAAAATTTTTTAATTCTGTTTGTTTTGAGAGAATTGAACTTTTATAAACAAATAATTCAAAAATTTTTGATATAATTGAAATTTCTTTACATTCTATTAAAAATAATTTACTTTTTTAAAAGTATTTTGTATAAATTTTTCGAAAATAATCGAGAACAGTTAGTCACCGTAATTATATTTTTATTTTTTAAAATTTCTTTGCAATAAATTCAATTATTTTCATAAATAGTAAAAAGGATTGTAGAATTTCAATTATTTTAAATACAATTTAAATCGAATTCCTCGAAAAGAGTAATTAATCTTAAAAATTATCATTTGCAAGAAAATCTAAACACAATTTATAATCAGTTACTATTGATAGAGTAAATGTCGGTAAAATTATTCTCTAATATCTTATTGACGGTCGTTTGATTAACAATTTTAGTTTTTAACGCTGTTTTTAAATAGAAATCTAAAAACTAAAAATCTAAATTTTACTATTTGTTCAAAAAAGTAGCTTTTAGTAGCATTAGGCTAAAAGAAGTAGCCAAAAAGTAGCCTCCTTTTAAAAAAAGTAGCAAATAGTAGCTTTTAGTAGAAGCCTGGACACTTCGTTTTTATAAATTATGTTTAATTATTTTATTTTTTAACTAGCAAATTTTACTCGCGCCAGCGCGCGGAACGTGATATTCAATTTCTTATTATTATGCAAATTACAAAACTGTTTATTTTCAAATATTCAAATATTCAAATTTCAAAATATTCAAACTTTAAAAAATTCAGTTAATAACTAATTTACTAATTAATTATTCTTGTTTATTATTTCAAAAATTTTAATTGGATTCTTCGCAAAAATGTAATTATTATCATAAATAATAACATTTTTCGTAAAAATTCAATTATTTTTATAAATAGCAAATTTTTTTGCAAAAATTCTATTATTTTTAAACAAAATTTCAATAAAACTTCGCGAATGAATACAATTATTTTCCAAAATTTTAATAAATCCTTCGAAACAGTTCAATTATTCTTTAAATAGTAATTTCTTTACAAAAATTCAATTATTTAAAAAAAAATGTCACGAAAGAATTAAATTTTTTTCCTTAGTTCGTTATAAAATAATATTTCAAAAGAATTATTTATATTCACAACTTATTTTTTCTTCATTTCAATTCAATTTTTTTCATAATTCGTTATAAAAAATTTGAAAAGAAATCAATTACTACTTTTCTGAAAGTACAACCCCAATCCATCATGCAATGGATTTCATCTATAATTATACGCGATAATTTTTCCCATTTATTTGCCTTCTGCAATTGCTTCAACACTTCCTCATCTTTAAATAATTTTTCTGGCGTTATAAAAATGAAATCAATATCATTGATTTTATCTGCCCTTGAAAAATTATCCTCCAACAATGCATTAGCTTCTTAATTGCTGCCCGTCACTTTTAATGTGTGAAACTAGAAAATAAAAGTGAAAATTTAATAGAAAAAAAAATTAATTATTTTAAGAAAAAAAGTTATATAATAAATTTTTTAACTTTTCAAATTGTAATGAAAATTTATATTTGAAAATCTTTAAAAAAATATAATCTCTTACGCGTAACTCTTGTAGATAGTTATCCTGATCTTCTATAAGAGCAAGTAATGGCGGAATGATAATTGCTGTTCGTTTATTAAGGGGACCCACACCCGAAATTTCAACTATAACAGAATATAATTGAAAAAATTTGGTATATTTTTTTTCTGACACTATTTTGATTCAGAAATAAGGTGAGCAAAGAAAAAAAAAATTTCATGATTTTTTCAAAAATTAAAAAATTTTTTTTTTGATTTTTTTTTGTAACTTTTGACAAAATTAAAATTTTACAAAATCCATACCCTTAATTGTACAGGGGGTTGTAAGGAACTCATTAAAACAAAAACCATTAAAAAATAATAAAATTTGTGAAAGAAGAAGCATTTTTTGTAAATTTATGTTATAACATTGTAAACCATAAATTTACAAAAAAATGCTTCTTCTTTCACAAATTATATTATTTTTTCATGGTTTTTGTTTTAATGAGTTCCTTACAACCCCCTGTACAATTAAGGGCATGGATTTTGTGAAATTTTAATTTTAATTTTTTGTAAATTTATAGTATAACATCGAAATGTTATAACATAAATTTACAAAAAATGCTTCTTCTTTCACAAATTTTATTATTTTTTAATGGTTTTTGTTTTAATGAGTTCCTTACAACCCCCTGTACAATTAAGGGTATGGATTTTGTAAAATTTTAATTTTGTCAAAAGTTACAAAAAAAAAATCAAAAAAAAATTTTTTTTAATTTTTGAAAAAATCATGAAATTTTTTTTTTCTTTGCTCACCTTATTTCTGAATCAAAATAGTGTCAGAAAAAAAATATACCAAATTTTTTCAATTATATTCTGTTATAGTTGAAATTTCGGGTGCGGGTCCCCTTAATGACAGCATTACCATTGTCATCGTAATTGTCCAGATACGTAGGAAATTGAAAGCATAACGATTTACCACTTCCTGTTGGCATCACAAATAATCCATCATTACCATTTTTAATATTGGTAATGATTTCTTCTTGAAACTTTCTAAATTTATTTATACGAAATTTATCTTTCAATTTCCCAATCCATAATTGTTGCGCCATTATGATTTTATTTGCTTCTTATACTGAAAAATAAAACAAGAAAAAAAAATGTTTAAATATTTAAATTATTAAAATTAACATACGAATTAAATATTACAATTTAGCAATTTCATTCATTTAAAACTTGAATGGAAAAAAATTGTCTTCAAAGTTTCAAAAATTTTTAATTTTCAAATTTGAAATTTTCAAAAATTAATCTTTTTTCAATAAAAGGAGTCGATATTTTTAAAAACTTTTGTAATGATGATGATGATGATGATGTTAATTTATAGTGTTATTATTGACTGATTGGTAAATTACGAAATGGCAACGACATTACGACGATTTCATTGGCATTTTCTCAGCCATTAAAATCTATTGATAATTGAGAAAAGAAAAGTTTTTCAAAAAAAATATTGAAATGAATAAAGGATTATTTTATGATGAAATTTAGGGTAGATGTACCATTTCTGGCCATGCCACCGGTTTTAACCAACCACACACTTTTATTAATTTTAATACTATTCTTTTATCTACACTTTATATTTTTTTATAAAATTTTATTTTCACAATTAATATTATTGACAAATCTTTTGAATTTTTGTACTAATTGTACTTATTATTTACGTAAAGAAAATAATTTGAAGGAAATGTTGACAAACGGCCAATTGTTAAAAATAAATCGTAAGACAGTGCAGAAAACATAATCGCTAATATCGTTTTTAAAAGTAATAATAATACTAATATAAATTTATAGGTTAATTATACAAGTCGTTTAAATTATTCATCACATACAAAATAATTTGTTTAAATCTTTTTATTTAATAAAAATAGGATTACCAAAACAGAAACAATTTTTTATTCATTTATCTAGTTTTAGCCATACATGGCCAAAACTGGATATGATGTTAAGCTAGTTTTAGCCACAGACTTGAAAAAATCTTATTAACATTTCTTGATTTATACTAAATTAATATTATTTATCAAATATAATAGACATCACATTTATTTAATTATATACGCATAGAAAGGATTTGTTTTGGCAACGAACATTTTACTGTCACAGCAAACTTTATTCGTTGAAATAAGGACAGCAAAAAAGTTTTACTATTAGATCAAACAAGTTCGCTATGAGATTGAATCGACAATAGATAACATTAAGGACATTGAAACAACTTAATATTCATCTATCATTACATTGATACTTAGGTGGATGCCACTATAACGAAACAAACAAATGCGTCAATTCGACGTTCCTGTTTCTTCGATTAAGTTTATGTATGTGTGTTTTCAAATTTTATTATGTAAAAAGAAATTGTTTACTTCATGAAAAATGTTAAAAAATTCCTCTCGAACAAAAAACTGTCTTTCAATTTTCAAATAAACACTTTATACAGTTAATAACATAAAACACATCGGTTAACCAAATGTACATTTTATCGATTTTTGTCAGAATATAATCACATACAGAAAAAATTCAGTTTTCAATAATTTTTAAAATGTTAATCATTCCACTACTTTTTTATAAATAATTCTAAATTGCATATTATATTATTTCTATAAATCTATCATCTAATCAATTATTATACTATAATTAATAATGAATTAAGTCTTGTAAATAAACTACATAGAAAATTTATAGTTAAACAATTACTTTGTTATATACTGGAGAAAATTTCTAATAAGTTGAACTACTTTTTAACTACTCTACGTGGTTCAATAGGTCCTCAACGTAATTTACAAAAGTTAAATTGACAATACCGAAAAGTAGTAAAAAGAACTAAGAATGTAGTTGATGTGATCAGAGCTGGGTAAAATGGTTCTTCATTTCTATTTAAAATACAAAATGCCAAATAGATTCATAAAACGTATTTAAAATGAAAAATGGAAAATAGTTTTCTGTTTCTTATTTAAAATGAAAAATGCAAAATGGGTATTTGAAATAGGTTAATATAAAATGCAAAATGGTTTTTTAAAAATTTTTATTACAATAAGATCTGGAATATCCTAACAGTTCGAAATTAAATTTAATGATTTAATTAATTCGAAATTTAATGATAAAACTTTATTTATTTTTTAATTTTAATGTGCTTGTTTGCTTTTAAAAGCAATTGCTTTTCAAAAATGTCGTCACCCATGGACCTTCTTTTAGGACGTAAAATCATTCCAGCGTAGCTGAAAAGTCTTTCGACAGGAGCCGATGATGGTAGGATTGTATTATATTTATAAAAAAGTTCTTTTATAACGCTGAACTTATTCAAACTTTTGAAGTCTAAATCTTCATCTTGAAGGTATTTTAACCCTTCTAGTTGCAAACTATTTATGCTTGAAGTGTTGGCACCAGTTTCGGAACCGCTCTCAGATGTTGCCGATATAGACTCGTCAAATAAATAATATTGGTCAGTCTGCAAATTTTCTTTGACAGCATCATCAATCCCCGAAATGGACAATCCTTTATTATTTTTTAAAAAGCTCTGCATTTCTTGAAAAAGCAATAATTTTAAGGTTGGTCTTTTCGATTTTGGAGCCCACTTGAGTTTAAAATTTGGATGAGTCATTGTAGCTAAAATGGCATCATTCGCCTCCGGAAGTAAATTAAAATAAGAGGAGAATCTTCGTTCTAAACTCTGAAGAACAGTTTTTTGCAATGGTCCGCAAAATTTAATATGCTTTAGAGAAAGAGACTCCAAAATCTTTTTTGTTCTATAGAGTTGAGGAATCAGTTCCCCAAAGAAAGTGGTTTAAGAGCCCTGAAGCTTATCAATAGCTTCTGCAATAGGTCTTAAGATTTCGAGGTATTCCATTAAAAACTCTAATTCCTGTTCTTTGAACCTAGTCAAATTTAAAGCATCACAAAGAGCGTTCAGTTTGTCCCGAATTTTACGGATATCTTCCAAACAATCAAAGATTGAATTCCACCGAGTTGGGCAAGGTGATGAAGGCTGTCGCCCTGTTACTTCAAAATATTTTTCTGATGCTTTGGGTGATCTCGATGTACGATTCCAGATTGCAGAACATTTAGCGAATGACGAGCAATGCAATTTTGTATATTGTCGATTTTTGGCTCCTAAGCACTTTTTGGCGTCAGTAGTGGGGATTAGGTTTAAAGTGTGACTCGCACATCGCTGATGATCCGGTAACTCGGAGTTGAGAGCATTTTCAACATTTTCAAAAACATCGGAAATTGTACTAAGTTTTAATTCGTCATTATCCTCTTCTTCATCTTCATCATCACCTTCAACATTAATATGCTCCTCATTTTCTACTCCATCAATTTCAACTGCCATTTTTCTTAGGGACGATTCATTGAAGGCTTTCACCATATTCGATCCATTATCCGTAACTGTTTTTATAATTTTCGTTTTGTTTTTGTCAACAAAATCGGTATGAATTTCGTTAATCATATCGGTGATTTTGTCGTAAGAGTGCGTTCCTTTAAATCGCCTGCAAGCTAATGCGACGCTCGTCCTCTCGAAATCGTTATCGATCTGAAAAATATTTTTAATTAATAATAAAACATAGAAGTTATTTACTCTGATGAAAATGTTTCTCACCCAGTGAGCTGTAACACCCATATAACTTTTTTTTGAACAGCTCCAAACATCAGCCGTAGTACAAATATATTTTATTGATTGTATATTTTCAATCAACACTTCTTTCAATAATGAATAATCATCGTCAATTCGTTTCCCCAAAGTTTTTCTAGTCATGATTTTCGCAGGAGTATTTATTTTTCCAATTCCTAAAAATTGAACAAATTGTATAAAATATTTTATTGTTTAGGTTAAGTTTCATAAATATAAAATATTAATCATACATGTAAATTAGCGAATTTTTAATTACCATTTATCAAATTTTTGAACGCTTCATGTTCAACAAGAACTTGTGGACTCATTGTTTGAACAATAAAATCAACAATTAAACGATCAGCCGTTGTTTGGTCACTGAGAGTTGCTGAATTTAGAGATAATTTCAGTGGAGCTTGCTTCAACTTTTTCCTGTCCTGTTTAGAATTCGATTGCAAATCGTCAAGAATCTTTCGTTTTTTCGTATGATGTAACAATGAAGAACTTTTATAATTTTCAAAATCTTCAACACTGTGGTTTTTTGTCTAAAATAAAAATACCAATAATATATCATTTAAAAGCAGAAAAATTATAAAGTTCTAGCCTTAGTGTAAAAAATAACAATTAATTAAATTTTGTGTTGAGAAAATAAAAAAATTGAATATTTATGTTAGAAGCAAGTTCTTTATTCGTAATTTATATTTACGGAAAATTTAGATGCTATTTTGCTTTTTACTTTTTAGATATAATAAAATAATTAATGAAAGTGATATAGTTAAATTTACTGTGCTAAAAATAATTAAATTCGTGTTGAGCAAAACAAAAATATTTAATTTTTGGGTAAGGTGTAAATTATGTATTTTAAAATTATTTTTATAAATTATATGTTAATTAAATTTTATTTTAGTTACTTTTAAATGATTTTTGAAATTTGAAGTCGCAGCTAGTGTACCCTTAATAGTTTTTTTGCATCTACTGCATTCAGCACTAACGTTTCCTTTTTCATCCTGCGTTTTCACTTGGAAAAATTTCCCATCCAAAATTAACGGCAATGATAAAACTGAAGAACTTTGTGTATCAGGTTGGTTCTGTATTTCATTTGCAGATGAATCCATGATTTCAAACTTTGAAACTTTACATTCACAATTTCATTAAACGCATAGTTTCACAAATGTATTAAAAAGTTTGAAATGTAAGACAACTGACAAATAATTTAGTAAAAGTAGGAGACACGCCACGTGCTATGAAAAATCGACAAAAATGCTTGATGGATACACGACAGGTTATGTTGATCATTAGAGCACACTATACGCGCGCGCATATGTCGCCAACCGTCATATATATATCAGTGCCAACCGTGCAATTATTTGGCGAATTAAGGGTCCGTCCAGTCCCACGACGGCGTGAAAACGAAAAGCGTTTAGCCAATAGAAAAATTCGATTTAAAGGAAATAAACAGATTTCCATTGAAGCATAAGTTCCTATTCATTAAAGGGCTGCCCTTTAATTGAAAGATTTTAATTCAGTGCAGTCGTGATTCAGCGGTAAAAATTTGCATTACTATTGAATATAGTACTGAAAATGGAAATGGAATTTTAAATGAAAAATAAGTTGTAAATCTATTTAAAATAGAAAATGCAAAATGGTTTTTTTATTTCTATTTTAAATACAAAATAGAAAATGGCATTTTGCATTTCAAATAGGTATTTCAAATAGATTCATTTCAAATATTTACCCAGCTCTGGATGTGATTATATTTTGTTGTTATTGTTGTTGTTGTAATTTAACAATTTTTTTTTACTCATCTGAATAGAGTGCACTCTGAACGCGAAGGAGTTTTTAATTATTCTAAAAAGGTAATTTAGTAACACTTGCTTTTCATTGGTCGAGCAGGAGAGTGCATCTTATCCAAAGTTTAGAGTTTAACAATATTATATAAAAATGTCTAAAATGAGATTTAAAATTTGAAAATAAAATTTTAATTAAACTTTATAAAATTCAGAGCTTATAATTTTAAATTTTATTAAAAATTTAATAAATTATAATATATTTTAAATGTTTATTTATTAGTTTTTTTATTGGTGTTTTTAAAAGTATAATTACAATTTTAATTAAAACTAATTTTTAAAAGTTCTACACGGAAAGAAAAAGTCCGTCAATCATTAATAGACTAGTATATTACTTTGAGACGGGACACAAAATCATTCAATGGATAACATACTTTGAGTCACAATCAGTGACGAGTTGCTTGCTAAAATTTAGAAAACTGTCATCAATATATAAAACTCGTTCACTAAAATTTAGAAAACTGTCTATTAAATTTTCTATGACTATCAAAAGCATTCAAAAAATTCAACTTCTTTCAGAATTATCCCTAATTTTAGACACTATTTGGTACAGAATGAACACATTTTTTTCGTTGCACAGTTCCGATATTTTATTTACACTCTTAGACGCTTTAGACCAACACATTTTCCAACACATTTTCGCACTTATAATAACTACACGTAGAAACGCACACTTATAACACTTTAAGTTTAGAAGCAAACTGTTCTTATATAACAAATAACAAAATTTTTCACAACTTGTGAGAAATGATTTTGCACTAATAACTACTTTTTAATTAGCGAGAAATATAAAAGAAAATATATTTTCATCGAGGTCAATTTCTAGACGCAATTCAACTGCAAATTGTTAGTTAAGTTAAATATTCACATTACACATAATAGTATATAGGGATATGTATAGCAGACAGCAAAAACACATGGACTATAGAGAAACCGGAAGAAATGCGCATCGGTACACTGCGCGACAATGCGCTAGTGAAGAGCGCCGATTTAGAATACGAGTCAACTAACGTTTCACAAACTTTCACTAATGATTCGTAAACATTCAAACAGCCATTGATAACAATTCAGCATTAAATCTAAAACAATTGGTCACATACTGGCATTCTAATCAATCCATGACTCGTTTTCAATCGTTAAGTAAAGTTAAGCAACCATCAACGGAAAAAGTGTCCCGTCTCAAAGTAATATACAAATCCATTAATGGTTGACGGACTTTTTCTTTCCGTGTAATTCTATAGTATATGTTTAATGTTTTTCCTTTTCTAGTAGTTAATTATGACTTTTAATTGTTTTTTTAAAAACCTTTTTTTTTTGTTGCACTTTGAAAACTCTACATTGTAAATTTACCAAATATTTAAAAAAAATTTTAAGTAAAATTTCATTTTTTTTAAAGTTGTGTACAACATAAAATTAATAAAAAGAATTTTAATTGTAATTTTTTTATGTATTACAATTAATTATTTTATTGATCAAAAAGCTATTGAAATAAGAAAATATGAGTTTTGACATAAGTAAATATCTTACTGCTTCAAACGAACTACTATTTTACATGCAACAAGGTGTACCAAAATGTATTGAATCAAAAATATCACGTTCTCAAATCAAATAATTAAAAAAATTTTTTTTTCAAAAAATTTTTTTTAAGTTGGTTATTGAAGTTAATATATAATAAAATCTTATTCTTTGCATCAAGACGAATCAATTGGTATATAAAAAGTATAGATTATATTAGAATTTACAGAGTTAATCACAATTAAAGCCGAAAAATTCGCATTTTTATCAAAAAATGAGTTCTTTCCGCAAAATTATGTTGCCGTATAAGAAAATCTTACTCATTTATTTCTAAAATCTTATTCTTTGCACCAAGACGGATCGATTGGTATATATAAAGTATATATTGTATTTAAATTTATAGAATTATAGAATTATTTTTATGCTGTTCAAAATACATCTATGACTTCTGTTGATGCTGTTGCAATATTTCATTTATGGCTGTTGTGTTGCATCTGACGTTGTTACAATTGCATCTGCGGCTGCACATCTCTATAAATTAAAAACTTTACTTTTTTATTTAAAATTTTTTTTTATTTACATTTATTTATTTATTTTAATTACTGTATAGGAAAATTTTATTCCTTTTCACAGTTCAAAAAGAATAAACTTTATTTTATAAATGTTAAATAAAATTTTTTTTAAAAAATTCATTAATTGGTAAATTAATTTTTATAAAAATTTCATAAATTACTTACGCCTCTCTATTGCTAAATGAAAAATTTGCCACTCTCACGAGCCCTTGTTGTGATGGAACAGCTTCATTTTCCCGATCCATTTCACTTTTTTTAACCTTTTTAAATTTTTTATAATAATTATAATTAATTTGAAATTTTTTTATTTCCTTCTTTTAATATTAAATTATGAAATTCAAAAATTTTAATTTTTCAACACGATGCTTCAATTTTGAAAGTAAATCTTGTACTGAATTCCTTGTTTACAAAACTCCTTTCGAAATCGGCATCTAATCGTAAGAAAAAAACAGGGGCGAACATAAAAATACAACTTTATATATACACTACCGTCCAAAAGTATCAGGACGATTACATTCGACTCTATGAAAAAACATGCCATCACTTTTTCAATCATATCTCGGAAATAAAAGGAGATACAAGAAAAAATTTAATACGGTTAGAAAGCTGATTAAATTTTGCGTAAAATAAGTCGTCTTTAAAGTCATTTCGATAATTATTTTTTGAGTTGTAGAGTGAGAAAGAAATAAAAAAAATTATCAAATTTTCTCATTTTGGTCTCTTGACTTCAACTTTTTCAAAAATCTAAAAAAAATTAGATAAATGTTTTATAAAAACACAGAAATCTTCCTTAGAATTTCAGCTTTAAAATAAACCTTTGAAAATTAAAAAAGGTTAATCTGTCTTCGATATATCATTGAAAATCTGAAGCCGTGTTTCGAACGATTGGTGCATTGAAATTCAACAGTGACGACACGATTCTGGCTTCGCGCGGCAGCGAATGAGAGAAAACAGGGACGAATTTTTGCTTGAGAATAATAAATAATGATGTTTTACGAGTAATATAAAGAAACTCAAAAATTCATCGTTCTTCTGCATGAATTCGTTCCTGTTTTCTCTCTCATTCGCTGCCGCGAGAAGCCACAATCGAGTCGTCACTGTTAAATTTCAATGCACCAATCGTTCGAAACACGGCTTCAGATTTTCAATGATATATCGAAGACAGATTAACCTTTTTTAATTTTCAAAGGTTTATTTTAAAGCTGAAATTCTAAGGAAGATTTCTGTGTTTTTATAAAACATTTATCTAAATTTTTTTAGATTTTTGAAAAAGTTGAAGTCAAGAGACCAAAATGAGAAAATTTGATAATTTTTTTTATTTCTTTCTCACTCTACAACTCAAAAAATAATTATCGAAATGACTTTAAAGACGACTTATTTTACGCAAAATTTAATCAGCTTTCTAACCGTATTTAAGTTTTTTTGTACCTCCTTTTACTTCCGAGATATGATTGAAAAAGTGACGGCATGTTTTTTCATAGAGTCGAATGTAATCGTCCTGATACTTTTGGACGGTAGTGTATTTGCTAGTAATAATGCCGTCGTGACATTAAACTTTAATAAGAAAATTATGAAAAATATTTTACCGGCAATTAGTTTTGTTAAAAAAAGGAAAAATAAAATTTTTTCACTATTTAAATAAAACTTTAATTTTCCTGATCATTAATTTGTTTCCATTATCCCACACCGAAAAAATAAATTAAATCGCAGAGTGAGAAGAAAATTTCCCTTAACTCATTAATGCCCATGAGCACAGGAATGCAGATATTGAAATTTTTTTATTATTTCGGTGCATTTCATATAATTAAAATTATAATTTTTAAAAATTAAAATAATTGAAAATTTAATCAAATTGAATTTCTTGCAAATATAATAAATGCATTGCAAATTTACATTTTACTAAATTATAATTTGTAGAATTAATTATTCTTTATAAATCTCTCTTTTTCTTTTGTTTGTGCAACGCTGAGAGCAAAAGTATTATTTTTAGTTTTTTCTACACTTTTATGAATTTTTTCTTACGGAAATTCTTAGAAAATCGTGTAATATTTCCAAATATTTGGTCTTGGGTTTTGAAGGTACGCACCTCAGGAATATTTACCACCAAAAACTTTGATGAATTTGCAAAGCGTTTTTTTAAAACAATTACAGTGAAACTTCGATTTTGTCTCTCGGTCTATCGTCACCGCGGTTATCCGTCACTGTCCAAGATCATTTTTTTTTTATTTGAAAAATTGACTTTGCAAGTTCATTCAAATATATTTCTCTGAAGAGAAATATCTAAGCAACCAAAACCTCTAATTTTCTGCAGTTTAGATATTTTCTTCAGTCTGTTTTCGGCTTTTTTAAATAAAAAAATAAGATGTTACTTTTTTAATACTAATTTTAAACTAATTGTGTAATTGTTTTGTAAAAATGTTTGTTTACATGTTGAAGTCCAAAATATAGACAAGTAAAGGTTATATACATCTCAAATCACTTGTAACTTCGACTATCCATCAGTTTGGGTTTCCGTCAAGGTGTTGGTCCCGTGCCTGACTGAAAATCGAAGTTCCACTGTATTCTCAAAATGAGCCTGTGGGGCAAATCGGATATAAGATATTTTTATTGTAGCAGAGATTCAAGAAAATTAAATTATTAATTAGAAAATAGAGAAATTTATGCTAAAAAATCTTTCAAAATTCTGAATTCTATATATTTAAAAAAATGGATTAAATGAAATATATATAATTCAACTGTCCATTTTTTTACTTTAATTATTGTAACGCGGCATTTTATTTGCCGCGTACAAATTAATATTTCTTAAATAATAGACTTTAAATTTTATTGATTCACGTCAAACTGAGAATCAACAATCATTTTCTCCTTCTGATAAAACTTGCTTCATATTCCAACAAGTAATGTTTTTACTTGTAATCATTACGGGTCATACGAAGTGACAAAAAGGCGAAAGTCCATCGACGAGGACATCAGCTGTCAAAACACTGGCTGCAGCCATCTTGCGTACCGGACGTCGTCGCGCAGTGCCCCTCGCGGAGACTAAACGAACTTTCATGAACTCTTTTTCGACGGTCGATAAATGATTTGAATTACTTACTGTCGCGCATCGATTACCTACCGAAAATCTTTGTATCAAGTGCGCGTGAGACTCACCACGAAGCAGAGATGCGCGTCTGCTTCGGCGTCTTCGTCGGCCATTTAATTCATTCTCATTTTGGCGTCTTTGTGACAGGTCGCAGTAGACCATTTTGAATTAAAATAAAATTAAAAAGTGTAATAAGTTGTGTCTACTTCCCAAGGATGAGCCGAGGAACAATGCGGGGGCGTCGGCGCATCTCCGGTGAGTCTCGAAAGAATTAATGTGTTGTCTCCTGACGAATAATCGATTTAAAATAGCGTCTGTCAATTTTCTTTGTTTCACGACATTTCTGTAATTTGAACAGGTCCCGCCTGGACCTGTAATTTATTATTATTAAATCAAAATTTAAACATTAACTGGTGATTTCTCTTACCCCGCGCTCTCCTTGAAAAGATTGAGCTAGCATAAAATTAATTAAAATATTAGGTTTGAATATTTTTCCATAAAATATCTCTGGCGTTCGGGCATAAATTCAAACAACAAAGTAACGTGTGTTTTTATTTAGTTTCTTGACTCGGAAGTAAATAAAAATAAATTCTTGAAATAAAATAACCTCATTTAGAGTAAGAAAATTAATAGTAATTTCTCAAAGAATTATTAACAACAATAAGACACCCGTTATATTATATAAAAAAAATTAAAATCTCTATTATCCGAACTTTCGATTATCCGAACCCGGCCTTGCTTAGGTTAGTTCGGATAATCGAGGTTCCACTGAATAATAAAAATAAGTTTATAAATATGTAAACAAATCGCAATGGAAAATTTTGCTATTACAATCTTTTTGACTAAATTTTTAAAAATATCAATTTTTTGTTAAGAACTATATAAAGATCAACTCCAAATATAATTGCTATATTATTCCTAATCTCTTGACATGCAAATATATAAATAATGCAAAACTGCAGTCCACTAACCCAAGAATTGTTAACGCCGGGAGGTAAAATCTTTTTTTACTATATCGTAATAATTCTAGTTTTAGGCTAAAAAAATTAAAAGATCAACTCCAATCCTTTTTTCTGCATTTTTTCTGTAATCTTCACGTCAAAATACATACGTGTACCAATTTTTGGCCTTCTAAATAAAAAACTGTGAGCGATAAGTGGGAAGTTACATGATCATTTTCGTAACCGTTTGAATAGGATTCCAACTAGAAACAGAACGCTAAAAAAAAGGAAAAATAGAATTTTTAATTTATTGATTTTTTTTACCTTTCTTAATATTATTAAAAACATATGTCGTAAGCACATATAAGAATCTGTCATTTAGCTAAACGTCTAGGCAGTTGGCTAACTGGCGCTGCAGACGAATGAGCTACATTATTATGAATAGACGAAAGACTATCTACTCACCTGAAAGGTTCGAGCAATTAGCTATCTGTTTCAGGTCAGGAACATTATACATCAATTAGAATTGTATTTTTGTAGTACAGAAAAAACCTGTAAATAAAGCGTTTCAATATTTCAGTAAATAAAAATTTTATTAAATGTATCATTTTCTTCCATTAGCTTAAAACTGCGTTTGTAGAATAGCTAAATGCAGAGCCAGTTAGCTAATTGCCTAATCTTTTTAGGCGAATAGACAAATAATACTAATAATAAAGCTCGTTCGTCTATTCGGCACCGGTTAGCTACCTGCCTAGGCTGTAACCATGTCAATTCTGACATTCTTTAGATTCCACGACCGTGAAGAGGTGGATGTAAAGCCCCTTTTTTATTAAAAATTGTAAAAACCGAAAGGGTAAATTACTATAATTGTAACAAAAAACAAAATCACAAATCACACGAATGAAGTAAATTCTAATGGTTCCAGTGTAATAAGTCTGAGAGCGTATATTACCTATATTGAGAATTAAAGAAAATAGTCTGCTCTTTTGTTTATTTTATTTTAAGCTCGCTGGACGCAGAGTTTCCAAGACGTGAGACTATAACAAATCCACTTGGTTCTCAGTTCCGGAGTGAGCAGAACCGGAGGCACAACTTGAGGGCGTTTTAAGTCAAGGGACAAGAAACAAAAGCATAAAGAGCTGAAAATTATTTTGGCTTCATAATAAATATTACTGTATATAGTAATGATTGCATTTAAATTGTTCATTTGTACATGACTCCGGAGTCCCAATAACGGCCAGTCCAAAATTAGTTGTTGTCTCACTAAAAATAAGATAGTTGGCGCCAGTAGCACCACACACAACCCGTCAATCAGTCTAATAAATTGGAATAAAACTTTAGCGACAGGGTTGCGCGCCCTACTGAAATAATGTATCCAGCGAGCTAAGGCCGAAGGGCGATCGACGCCTTCCCGGTCTTCACATCTAGAACGTCACGTTGGACAGATCCCTTATAAAAAGGAAATAAAAGTAAAAATAATTTAAAGTAGAAATTCACATAAACGTGAAATAAACGGCTAAACAACAGCGTTCTAATGTGGTTTCTCTTCTTAAATAGAAAAAAAACTAATTGTGCTCTCAGGCCTAGTGACAGATTTGACCTTGTTATTTTCTTTATGATATAATTTATTATATTTTCATTGTTTTATTTTTAAATAAATGTGATTATTTTTTGTTGTTAAAATATTGCTGTATTAAGCTTAAGAATATCGCCTTTATAAATTGTAACTTGAATTCAAAACTTTTTCCTTTTTCTATCAATTCAATATGAGTTATTATTAATTCTGTCAACTATATAATTAAATTCAAATTTAACATTGTTAGTATAAGTAACAGGCTATAAGGCGTTAAGCTAAATGACGGATTCTATTATTTACCTACGACGTATTGTGACAAATTTTATATATATAAAATAATCTTGTAAGAAAATATTCAACATAAGAAATATAAAATTTACTAAAAAAAATCTGTCCGCGCAAGCGCGGACACATTCTCATCCGCGCTTCGCGCGGGGGCTCGCTTCGCTCGCAAGTTTCAGCGCGCCTCGGGGGGCGCGATTATTGATCGTCGCGCTTAAATCAGGGAAGAGTTAATATATCTTTACCTGGTTTTCATTTAGGGCAATGTTCAGAAATTTGTGGAATGGCTCATAGATTTATACCTATTATTATTGAAGGGAGGGGAGTGGAAAATTTTATAGATTATATAGAAGATTTTATTGAAGAATAAAAAATAGTCTAATTTAATTTAATTAAGTAACTTAAGTGTAAAGTAATAATTTTTTAAATTATTTATAGTAATATTTATTAGTACTCTTAATTAATTCCTCAGATAAAGCCAATATATTGATTATTTTTAATAATGTATTTATGGATTTTATGAATTTATTATATAATTTTAATGAGAGGATTTTTTTTAAAAATTTATTTAACAAAAATTAAAAAAGATGAAGTTTTGGTAAGTAAATGAACCGTTAAATGATAACTAATTTATTTAGAGTTTTTGATCCTTCTAGAAGAATTGATTATTCTTTAAATTGAGTAAGGATACTAATATTAAGTTTATTTATTCCTCAATTATATTGAGTTTTATCAAGAAAATATTGTATAGTATGAAAATTAATTTTAATGGGGGTAGTTAATGAAATTAAAATTTCTTTAATTAATTTTAATAAATTAAATGTTTTATTATTTATATTTTTATTTACTTTTATTATACTTAATAATTTTGTGAGTCTATTCCCTTATATTTTTTCTAGAACAAGGCATATTTGTATTACAGTTACAGTATCTTTAATAATTTGAGTAAGAATAATAATTTTTGGGTGGGTTAATTTTTTTAATCATATGTTGGTTCATTTAACTCCTCAAGGAACACCAGATGTTTTAATACCTTTTATAGTAATGATTGAATTTATTAGGAATATTATTCGTCCTTTAACTTTATCAGTTCGTTTATCTGCTAATATTATTGCCGGTCATCTTTTAATTACTTTAATAAGGCAGTCACATGAAATTTTAGGGATTATGGTATTTTTATTGGTTTTGATTCAATGTATTTTAATAGTGTTAGAAGTTGCTGTTTCTTTCATTCAGTCTTATGTTTATTCTATTCTAAGAGTTTTATATTCTTCAGAAACTAATTATGAAAATATTACATAATTTAATTTTTCATTTAGTAACGGTGAGACCTTGACCTATTTTAAGATCATTTAGAGTTATGAGAACTATAATTAGCGTCGAGACAAAATTTTCTACAGACAGACAAACAGACAGACAGACAGACAGACAGACAGACACTTTGCTAAAAACCATTTTTTTTTTGGAATCAGTGAGTCATGAAACGTAAAGATTTTGCAAAATTAGAAATTTCTGAAAATCGCACAAATCCAAGACTTTTTCATTTTTGATGAGAATGTAATGAGAATGTAATAAGAAAAAATAAGAAAAAACTTACATTTCAAATTCCGAATATGGAAATTCTGGCACTATAATCTTCTCCCCGACACTATTTTCCATCATGATTTTTCTTTTTTTTTTTTAAATAATTATTTACAATTTACAGCAGTAATTTTAACTTGAAATTGGGAGAAAATGGGGAGCTTCACTTTTGCGTCCTACCTTCAAATTGAACTGAAGAATACTGAAAGTATTTTTCAAAATTGACAGTATATATTTTGATTCTAAAGCCAACTACAAGGACAAAGATAACGACAATGATGCCAACAAGGATTTATTTTCTGAGAACATTGCCCAATGTTATTCAAAACATACAGGGAATAGAGAAAGAAGAAAAAAAAAAAAAGATAAATAGAGAAAGAAAAAAAAAAGAGAGATAGGGAGAGAAAGAGAGAGAGAGAGAGAGAAATTGATAAAGGTGAAAATTAACTTTTTCTCATTAGACACATCATTCAAAATAATAATAATAATAATAATAATAATAATAATAATAATAATAATAATAATAATAATGATGATATTAAACAATCAGAGATACTTACTTTATGGGTTCCAACCCCTCAATCTCCCCCGGCCGGGGCAAAATATTAAAGGATAAACAAAAAAAAAACACGAAGAACATTGTAATTTTCATTCAATCACATAATTCTCTATAATACATATATTTATTAATATTAAAAAATAATGATATTAATTATTTTTAATCAAATTGTTGACATAATCCAAAAAAAAAGAAAAATTTCAAACATTACATTAAAAAATAAAAGCTACTTACATTCTTTTCCTTTCAAAGTTGAATATTAAAATAAAATGCTTATGATTGTGATTTACCAATCAACGTCAAAATCAATTAGCAGAAAGAAATTGAATAAAAAATCAATAAATAGAGAAATAAATAGAGGGAATAATATCCTTTAGTAAATAATAATAAAGACAAATACAGAATGGAAATAAAAACCAAAATAAAACACAAAACCTTATTTATTAATTCAATATAATGTCATATTTTAATTCTTTCAATTATTAAATAAAATAAAATTTCAAAAAATATTATAAACACTATTGTATTTAATAAATTTAATGAATTCTCAATTTACTATTATATTATCAATATTAGATAAATTATGAGAAATACATTTTACAAAAGAAAAAAAAAAAATTGAGAGGGCTAGAAACGAAACATTCGTGGTTAATTTAAATAAAAAACTAGTTTTCTATTTCATTTACAAATAAACATTTATTAACACTACTTATCTTACATATAAAAATTATTATCATTATTTAAAAAAAAAAAAAAAAAAAATTACAAATCAAAAAAGTAAACATGATTCTTCATTCATCCTCTTCATTCATCCTCTTCATCATCCTCATCCTCATCAACATAATCCTCATCCTTCTCATCATCATAATCCACATCCTCATCCTCTTCATCATCCACATCCTCATCCTCTTCATCATCCTCCTCTTCATCCACATAATCCTCCTCATCCTCTTCATCATCCTCATCCTCATCCTCTTCATCATCCTCATAATCCTCATCCTTCTCATCATCCACATCCTCATCCTCATCCTCTTCATCATCCACATCCTCATCCTCTTCATCATCCTCCTCTTCATCCACATAATCCTCCTCATCCTCTTCATCATCCTCATCCTCATCCTCTTCATCATCCTCCTCTTCATCCACATAATCCTCCTCATCCTCTTCATCATCCTCATCCTCATCCTCCTCTTCATCCACATAATCCTCATCCTTCTCATCATCATCATCCACATCCTCATCCTCTTCATCATCCACATCCTCATCCTCTTCATCATCCTCATCCTTCTCATCCTTCTCATCCTCATAATCGTCATCCTCATCCTTCTCATCATTGTCATCCTCATAATCGTCATCCTCATCATCATCCTTCTCATCATTTACTAATTCTAATTTTAAATGCCCATGACGATTATGCATTTTGAGGTATTTTTTATTATCAATAATAATTATTTCCTTTTTCTTTGATTTCATCCGTTCATTTTCACAATTATTAGCAACTTCACACAACCATTCATCATCTTCATCATTCATAACATTGACATTCACACGCGATTCATCCTTGACATCATTCGCTCCATCAACATTCACACATGATTCATCATTCACATCATTACCAACTTGACACAACCATTCATCATCTTCATCATTCATTATATTGACATTCACACGCGATTCATCCTCAACATCATTCGCTCCATCAACATTCACACACGATTCATCCTTGACATCATTCGCTCCATCAACATTCACACATGATTCATCATTCACATCATTACCAACTTGACACAACCATTCATCATCTTCATCATTCATTACATTAACATTCACACACGATTCATCCTTAACATCTTTCGCTCCTTCAACATTCACACAAGATTCATCATTCACATCATCATCTATACTTAATCTACAATATTTTTTTACAATTTTATTTACATTTATCGCCGTCTTTGTTGTTCCTCTTAAATCTTCTTCTTCTTCTTCTTCTTCTTTCTTCGTTTTTTTCTTTAAACTATTATTCTCATTCCTTGGACACTGCCGGTTTAATGTAGATAAAAGTTTTTCAATTTTCTTCCTTCTTTTTTTGGTTTTCTCGTCATTTTTCGTTTCATGTCCTTCATCCTCTTCCTCAGATGTGGACAGCAGTAAAGTGAGAAATCCCAACTTTTCCTCATCATCATGATTCTCATCCTCATTAAAATTTGAATTTTTTTTGGAATTATCCATTTTTTTTTGGTTTGTTTATTGTAATAATAATCACTGAAACACAATAAAAAATTTAACATTATTAAACTATTTTCTTTAAACAAACACACACACACATAGACACATGTTTACAACAATAAAAAGAATTGTAATGATTTTTAATTTCTTAATTAAAGTATTTTACATAAATCTAAACACACAAAATAGAACATTTCTCATTTACTCGAATGAAAAAAAAGAGGAAGAAAAAATAAAATTTAATATAAAAGATTATTTAATTGAATACAAACAAAAAATTGATTAATATTTTCGAAAAAGAATTATTTAAGAAACAGAAAAAAATCAGTTTTAATTCAATTCCTTAAATTGTATTCATTTAAGCTTTTCTTTTTCATCTTTTGAATAAGATTATAGACACACAATATAAAGAAAAACACACGCACCACGTTTGACTGCCAAAACTGTTGTGAGAAGAAAATATTTTGAAAACCCATATCATCAACAGCATGAGAAAGAATCGAAATGTATATATACACACTAATATACTTGTATATACAGTCATGGGTGTACATATTAAAGGGTTTTATATTCTACTGAAAAAATTAAGACGAAAAGTCCTTTTGCACTTTTTAAAAATGTTTAGCAGTTTTTTCGTGAATTGCAATTGAAAAATTTAAAAACAACGCATTGCAATTGGCCGCGTAAGCTGAATGATCAGGTAGGCGGGGGGTACTTTTCCACCGTTTTCAGGCCTGGGCTTGATCATTGAGCTTACGCGGCCAATTGAAATGCGTTGTTTTTAAATTTTTCAATTGCAATTCACGAAAAAACTGCTAAACATTTTTAAAAAGTGCAAAAGGACTTTTTTTTTATCTTAATTTCTGCAGTAGAATATAAAACCCTTTAATATGTACACCCATGACTAGGTCACTTTATATATATATATATATATCTGTGTTTTTATCTTTATAAATTTGAGAATAAAAATTTATAAATTTACCATTATTTTTCATATTTCTCCAAAAATTGAAAATTATTATCTCAAATCACATTCTTCTTCTTCTTCTTCTTTTTTCTTCGTCTTATTTTTTTCACTTTTTTAAATATTTACAATAATTTTATTTCACTATTTTAAATGTTTTAAAAATCAGTGGCAAAGTAAAAATTTTGTTTCAAAAAATAATTATTAAACATTATTATCATCATTACACCATTATCATTCTCAACAATAATTAAAATATATCAACAGAGTCGATAAATTATCATCAGCAACATAGGACACTATTAGAATTTCTTACATAAGGTAATTGTAATAATTGATGTTGTTGTGTTTGTGTGTTGTTGGTGATGGTAACTTATCATCATCATCATCATCATCATTATCAACAACTGTAATACCATATATCAACACAGTCGATAAATTATCTTCATCAGCAACACGCAAACACACTTTTGAATAAATACTATGAGGTATTTGTGTGTGCGAGTGATTGATGGTAACTTGTCATCATTAGATTATTAAGATTTACAAAGAAAAAAATTGTATGAAAAAAATAAGAGAGGCAACACAGTAGGTAGAATTAGTAACGCACGCCTACTCACGCAATAAATACCAAATACATACATACATACATACATCCATACATCCATACATCCATACATACATCCATACATCCGTACATACATCCATACATACATCAAAAAGATGCGTTTGAAAGTCACTGTGTAAATAAATATAGATGGCTCTGCACATCAATCAAACAACCACCCAGATTTCTTAAAGGGGATTCAATTTTTGCCATTGATGGTTGTCGCAATTGTCATGTTTCCCCCTTAAGAAATCTGGGGGTTTAGGTTTGGTCAATCTAACTTCATAGTTGCAATTGGTGCAGAGCCATTTATATTTATTTATTTCATTGAACAAGGCAGTCTCAATGGCTTGTTCGACAGTCGCTTTCAAGCGCAACTTCTTTTTTTTTAATTTTTGATTGATGTCATCCAAATATTGCATGAAATGATCCCCATGTTGATGGAAATTGTCCACATTTGATGGATGTGTGGCATATACCAAAATGTGAATCATTTCATGCAATAAAGTTTGCTTGATCCTCCTCACATTCCAGTTTTTCTTCTCTTCGATGTAATGGTGCTTGAGACTTATTGACACTCTGTGGGTTCTCGTGTCCGTAACACCGCACCATTTTCTAAGATCGGTGTACGCAAACGTGAAACCCACACGTCTCAATTTTGAATCAAACAACATTACATCGAACTTACAAAACAACTTGAATAAATCAGGTCTACCAGCTTCAGGATATGTCTTCTGATCCCTGGCTTTATTCAAAATTGGATTTTTTAATGGCTCTGGTGGCCCACTAGAACGTGTCTGACGCCGTTCACTCATCATGACAAACTCACAACAATCAGAGAACAAAGTTGTTATCCAGTGAGGTAAGAGACAAGAGAAGAGGCTCAAGAAGAAAATGCAAATGAAGAAGTGAAAAAAAGCGATAGCACCAGTTTATAAATGTACTATTACTGTAGCCACTAGGAATATACGTAGAGTGTGACACTTTACGTTTTTAGTAATCCCGAGGAAAATTGAGGTTAGGCATCGTCTGCTGTCAACAACACGTAAAGCATGCGCAGTGATATCTCTTTATATTTGCTAGTTATCAAATATTTATGTTAGGTTGGTAACAGTGCTATAGTAGCATGGAAGGTGGGAGGAACTATGCGAGAATCTTCTACCTCCCCTCTTTTCTCGCACTAGTGCGTCTAAAACCGCACTTTAGTCGAGTTTTTGACGTAAGGTGTTATAGAAAATAAAGTTCAATTATTATATTTTCCAAATCATTTAACTAAATTAAATTTCGTTAATTATTTATATTTATAAAAATAAATTAAAAACAAATTGTCAACATATGTTTTCTTTTGACGCGCGAGTATTATTGTGTGACATTTATGAATGAAACACCAATTATTGTGCGACTATTATTGCAGAAAATCAAGTGCCACATAACGAGCTGGTTATCAAAAAAAAATTATATCTTTAGTATGCGTTGCGCAGTTAAACTATTTAAAAATCGCAATAATACTAACATGCATTACAAATTTTGCTACTAACACACTTTTAAGTATTTTTTCGTGTAGAAAATTTCATTTTACCGTGTTGATGATAGGCAATTGATAAGTGAGTTTTTGCATCATCTTTCAATTGAGAGTTGAATGAAAAAATTCCATTAATAATTTTCCGTTATAATTAAATTATTAATCGAATTTTTTATTTTTTTCTCTACTCTCATTTTTGATGGTATTTTTTCGTGTAGAAATTTTCATTTTACCGTGTTGATGATAGGCAATTGATAAGTGAGTTTTTGCATCATCTTTCAATTGAGAGTTGAATGAAAAAATTCCATTAATAATTTTCCGCTATAATTAAATTATTAATCGAATTTTTTATTTTTTTCTCTACTCTCATTTTTGATGGTATTTTTTCGTGTAGAAATTTTCATTTTACCGTGTTGATGATAGGCAATTGATAAGTGAGTTTTTGCATCATCTTTCAATTGAGAGTTGAATGAAAAAATTCCATTAATAATTTTCCGTTATAATTAAATTATTAATCGAATTTTTTATTTTTTTCTCTACTCTCATTTTTGATGGTATTTTTTCGTGTAGAAATTTTCATTTTACCGTGTTGATGATAGGCAATTGATAAGTGAGTTTTTGCATCATCTTTCAATTGAGAGTTGAATGAAAAAATTCCATTAATAATTTGCCGAGATAATTAATTTCTGAATCGGCTTTATTTTAATTCAACTTTGAAAGTAGTTGGATTCACGATCGCGTATTCTAATTTGCGCGCGAGTTGTGGGATGACCGACATTTTCTATTATACGTATTTTCTATTATAATAATTATTGCATGTTTGTTTACAAATTAAAAAATTCTTTAAAAAAAAATCCTTCACACTTTTTTATTTACTTTGAATTTGGTTTTTTTTTGAGGCGGGGGGTTCCACCCACCCAACCCCTCCGGCCAGGGGCGAAAGCACCATTTTGCGTTGGCCGCGTTACACGTGTTCTGTCAATATCTTCCATTATTGTTTTGGCAGTTGACAATCACGTTTCAGACAATTCATTCAATATAATGTCATATTTTAATTTTTTAAATTATTAAAGAAAATAACATTTCAAATAATATTATAAACAAAAGTAATATTAATTTTCCATATATTCATATAATTAAATTTTATATTTAATCCACCATTCTGTTTTATCAAAATTCCATTTTTATAATTTATCTATTAATTTTCTTCTTCTTCTTCTTCTTCTTATTATTATTTTACTTCTTATTATTTTAGTGAAATAGAAGAATCTTTTCAAAATCCTTAGTGTGTTTACCTTTTTTTTCAGATTCAAACACATTCATAATCAGACACCAACACTTTTAATTATAAACACACATACACACACACACACATACTTATAAACCCTCTTTAATTTCAAATTGGAAACCCCATCATAACAATAACAACGACGACGACGACAACGACAAGAATCATAAACATCTCATGATGATAATTGACTTTGGTTCCCCTCCTTTTCAATAATAAATAGTTGTTTTTGTTATTTACCTCATTTTTAACAATTTCATTCTCGCTTTCTTCTGAAGTAGTCAGAAGTAGTGATAAAAATCCTAAATCTTTATTTTCTTCAGACTTTTTGGCATCCGTTTTTTTCAATTTAAATTGAAATTTTGTACGATTCTGAAAAAAATGTGGAAAAAATTATTTATAAATTGATTTTGTTATTAAAAAAAAATGCTGTTAAATGTAATGCAATGGAACTATGGTGAGCAATTTTCATTGCAGAATGTGACAGAAGCAATCAGCTCCTACCAACATTATAATGATGTTGTTTTGGGAAATTTGCGGAGGTTGTCGAATTATTCATTCTCGAGAATATATAAAAAAATAATAAATTTAGGTTTGATTGAATAGGAGATGGAGAGAGAAAATAAAGTTTTTTTTAAATTTATTAATTAAAAAAAATTGGGTTTTATTTCGGATAATAATTATTCTCATACTCCCTATCATTTTCAATTCTTCCTCTTTTTCCCATTCTTCTAGTGCCTCTTCCCTCATTTTCATCATCTCCTCATCCTCATTTTGTAAAGATTTTAAAATTGCAATATGATCATTATCATTAATGATCATTGATTTTTTTGATTCTTTAACCCTCCGTCACACACATGGGAAAAATTACGACTTTACACACGTTTAGAGGGAATCCCTCACCACATTGTAACATAAGCAACATTACAATATAAACAAAGGAATCAACAAAAATTTAGTTTTAACACAAACTTACAAATATGTAGTAAATTATTCTAAATTATAAAATTAATTTTCGGTCTCAAAAATAAAAATTAATTACACGAATGCACATCTTCGAAGGAATTCCACTTGACATGTAAAAATAATGTAACATTAACAAATAAGCAAAAAAATCATTAAACAATTCATTTTAATTATATTTATAATATAATTTTGTCATTAACCAACAGTGGAACAAAAAATGTTTTGAAAACTTGATTTTTTTATTTAACATAACCTCACTTTTTCGAGTTTTTTCTAGCTTTGAAGCTTCATAATTAAATATTAATTATGTTTAAACTAAATGTTTTTTTAGAAATGTGTTGAGGAGTAAATTTTCGAAAGGTATAGAAACTGATTATATTTTGCAATGAGGAAAACAAAAGTTATTTAAAAAATACTGAAACCGTAGAGGGAATCCCTCCCTAGGTGTGTGACGGAGGGTTAATAACAAGCATAATTCCTGAAGAGAGAAAAAAATAGGATGAAAAATTGAAGAAAAATCTGAAACAAAATTGAAATTTATAATTAAAAATATATGCATAAATAGGATAAAAAAGAAAATAACAATAATAATAATAATAACTACATTTCAAAATTTAATATGCCAAACAAAGATGGGTTTTAATAAAAATAGAAAAGAAAAAAAGACATTAACCTCTTTAATCTTTATTCAATTGATTAGAGAGTTTTTGAATCATCAACGCTGCATGCCTCATTTCATTCATAGCTATGACACGAAAAAACCCAGTGACAAATGCTACTTAATTATATATCAATGCATTTAAAGATAAAAAATAACGCATGAGTGAGAGTAACTTGTGTATAAATTTTAGTGTTACACATCCGAAAGTACGTCATTTAAATTAATTATAAAAGTATAAATGATATATGTTTCAAGTGACATAAATATTTCATATTAGAGCATGAATGTGTGCAATTAAAAAAAAGTAAATAAAAAGAATAAACAGTTTTGCATTATTAAAGAATGTATAACAAAACTGATGACAAAAAACCACAAAAAAACAAAAAAAAAGAAAAATCAAGAAAAGAATTGCAAAGGATGATTTTTAAAAATCGTATCGCGCTTTCTTAGTATATATTATAAGTAAGGACACAAATGTTTATGTACATAATATATAGCAAATTAAGTTTAAACTATTGCAAAATATAAAAACTATTTATTTGTGATAATTCCATCTTTAATAAAACTTTGTATCTCAATCTAATTCTTTATTAGCTTCATTATTTTTCATTACTAAAAAATAATGAATTGCGTACGTATAGGCTTACTGCGCGCGCGAAAGAGTATAGAAAGCGCGATGCAATTATTTTAACAAGAAATTGCGCAACAATTAGCAACGAAACTCTACAACCCTATACAAAAAAATTGTTTTCAGTTAATTTCACACCATAAAATGTTTTATATTTGTGTTATTAGTTTAGCATTAATTTTTTACATTATTAAATATTACAGAATGCTTTGTTCAATGATGATGATGATAAATAATGTGTGTGAAAAAATTGAAAAACAAAATTATTATAATCGTATAATAACATTATAGTCGAAAATGTAATATATTTCGCAATTAACTGTTTAAAATTATTTTGTATAATTCCGGTAGAACTGCTACTACACATTAATATGAGTAATATTATTACAATTATTATTATCATTTATTATTTTATTAATCGTATATTATAATTTTTTATTATTATTATTATTTTTATTATTAGTAATGTGGGAGCGAGCGACACAAGTTTTTATCTTGACGATAAAAATTATAGTTCATCGCAAGGCCTAAAAAGTTGTAAAAAAAAATTTTTCAGTTAAATTCAAAAGTGATTAATACAGTTATATTAGTTGATAAAAATTCTACACTACATTATATTATATAAAAAAGACGATGAAATCGGATTTTCTAAAAAATGTCAACGTGTTATTCAGAGAGAAATTACTCGCATAGTAATAGAGTGATTTTCAGATTGATATGAAAAGACGGTTAACAATAAAGAAACGATGTAAAAAAATAATGTGTGTGTATGTAAGTCTTTAAAATTTCGCGCGCTCTGTATACGAAATTGTAAAAAAAGTGGATAAGCGCAAATTAAGAATCTTGCGTCGGCAAAACTGGAATTTTGTAATTCAATAACCACTATCTTGTTTCTCTAAATATAACATTCAATTAAAAACGACTGCTACAATCCATCACCTCAACATGTGTTTAATTATGTAAAAGCATGTTTGTACAAGAAAAAGAATTTTTTAAAATTTTTGTTATCTGTTTCAATGGTATATTACATGCGCTTAACAAAATAAAAATTTCTTTCTTATTATCTCTATTAATTAAAAGAAAATTTAATTTTAATTAAACATTACTTAAAAAAATAAAACGTGAAAAAAAGAATAAACATAATTTTACTTTTTCCACATAATTATAATGAATTACATTATCATTACTATCACAAGTATCAGTGAGTTGTTGTTGTTGTTCTTCTTTCTTTCTTATTTCTTCAATTACCCTCCTCGTTTCCTCTGGTATTAATGTTGCTGTTAATGATAATGATGATGATGATAAAGAAGAGGAGGATGAGGAGGAGGAGGCTGTTGTTATTGTTGTTGTTGTTGATGATGAGTTGATGCTGCTGCTGCTGCATTTGTCGTTAATTAATTTTTCCTTTTCTGATGATGATGATGATGACAGCGATGACAGCGATGACAGCGATGATGATGATGATGATTTTCTTATTGATCTCTGAGATTGTGGAGGGAAATTGAGTTCGATGCCATCCGGCAATAGAATTGTTGCAGCCCGATACCACGATTGCAGATTGTCATGGCATGTTTGTAACTCATTTGCAGTCATTTTTTTGAATAATTCACTGTTGAAAAAAATCAATTAATATTATTATTATTATTGAAAAAATAAAAATTTACTTTTTTTTTAAAAAAAGTAAATTTTTATTTTATTTTTATATATTTTAAAATTTAATCAATACATTGGAATCAATTGATTCTTTTTTTTTTATTAAAATATTACAAAAATGAGAATAATAATGACACAAATATAATACAAATATATACACATATATATGTATATATAAGAAAAGAGTTTTTTATACATTTCTTTTATTCCCCCCCCCCCCCCAAAATTAATGTTGTATATTTTTTTCTTTTTTTTTCTATAGTAATGATATAATAATAAATAAAAAAATTAAAAAAAAAAAAAAAAAAGAAGAGCGATTAAATAATTAATTTGGAAATTGTCATTGACAAAAAAAAACTTACATTTCGAATTGCGAATATGGAAATTCTGGCACTATAATTTTCTCCTCCATATTATTCTCCATACTCATTTTTGTTTTTTTAAATAATTATAATTTAATTTTTCACCACAATTAGGAAAACATATTCTCATATGTAAGTATACTTGTGAATTTTAATTATATTAATTTTTAAAAATTTTTTAATAAAATTTTTTTTGTTACAGTCATTTTTGATGCCATTTTTCATGTTGAAAATGTCATTTTGGCATGTTGATGATACATAATTCATAAGTCAGTTTTTGCGTCATCTTTCGATTAAGAGTTGAATGAAAAAATTCCATTAATAATTTGCCGAGATAATTAATTTCTGAATCGGCTTTATTTTAATTCAACTTTGAAAGTAGTTGGATTCACGATCGCGTATTCTAATTTGCGCGCGAGTTGTGGGATGACCGACATTTTCTATTATACGTATTTTCTATTATAGTAATTATTGCATGTTTGTTTACAAATTAAAAAATTCTTTAAAAAAAAATCCTTCACACTTTTTTATTTACTTTGAATTTGGTTTTTTTTTTGAGGCGGGGGGTTCCACCCACCCAACCCCTCCGGCCAGGGGCGAAAGCACCATTTTGCGTTGGCCGCGTTACACGTGTTCTGTCAATATCTTCCATTATTGTTTTGGCAGTTGACAATCACGTTTCAGACAATTAATTCAATATAATGTCATATTTTAATTTTTTAAATTATTAAAGAAAATAACATTTCAAATAATATTATAAACAAAAGTAATATTAATTTTCCATATATTCATATAATTAAATTTTATATTTAATCCACCATTCTGTTTTATCAAAATTCCATTTTTATAATTTATCTATTAATTTTCTTTTTCTTCTTCTTCTTCTTCTTCTTCTTCTTATTATTCTACTTCTTATTATTTTAGTGAAATAGAAGAATCTTTTCAAAATCCTTAGTGTGTTTACCTTTTTTTTCAGATTCAAACACATTCATAATCAGACACCAACACTTTTAATCATAAACACACATACACACACACACACACATACTTATAAACCCTCTTTAATTTCAAATTGGAAACCCCATCATAACAATAACAACGACGACGACGACAACGACAAGAATCATAAACATCTCAGTTTCAAATTGACCATAGAAGAGAACACAACGTAAGTAAAAATTTTTATTCACTATTATAAATTGTCTTTTTTTTCCTTTATTTTGCTATTTATTAAAAATAATGATTTATTTTGTAATATTACTATACATATATAGAGATTAAATATGTTTACATTTAAGAAAAAATCAAATTTTCAATTTTAATATTACAAATTAAATAATTATTTTTAAAATATGCGTGTTTGTTTTTAATATAATATAATTCTTTAATTTTAAATATACAAAAATTTTGTTTTAGATCTTTCTGAATCTTCAATCATTCTTTGGTTTTCTTTTTATTCAATTAAACAATAATGGAGAATTCAAATGGTTATCAGGAGATGGACCAAATGTTGGAATTTGCTGAAATGGATGAAGAAAATGAAATGAGATTGAGGCAAGAGGGGTTTAATGAAGAGGAGGAAATGATAATGAGAATGGAGGAAGAGATGGATGAGGAGATGAATTATTTAAGTGATGTCGAAGATGATGATTATGATAATGGTGATTTAATTGATGAGTATTATAAGGAGGAAGAGAAAGAGATTAAAATGAAGGAAGATGCTGTACAGCGATATGAGGAGGATGTTTTAATTAAAAAATTAAATGAAATGGAGGAGATTGTTAATGAGGAGGAGAAGGAGGAGGTGGAGATTAATATTTAATAAATGTATTAAAATTATTGTGTTTTGGTTTTTCAAATAAAATTATTAATAGTGTATATTAAAAAAGAGACGTGTCTCGTGTTTAATTTTACTGTTTATTTCTTTTATGTATTTGTGTGCGTCTCCACATTTTTTTTTAATTAATAGTATTGTATTATTTTTAAATAATAATAGTCTCTTAGTTTATATATAAATATTTATTGAAAACTTTTCATTGTTTTTTTAAAAAAGTTTTTTATTAACTTTTTAATTTTTTACGTTTGATTTGCATTGCCTTTTTGTTTTACCACATTTTTTTATTTTTTGCTGATTGTGAAAAATCATCATTTCTATATTCAACTTGAAGCAGATTTGAATGTAAGTAAAAATTTATATACTCTCATAAATTGTGTCATTTTTTCTTTCTTTTGCTATTTATTAAAAACTAATAATCCTATCGTTTAATAATTTTAAAACTTTAATTTTGCTTTAGTATTTTCAAATTTCAATTCTTTAACTATAGCTTCATCTCCCATACCATTTTTTAGATTTTTTTTCTTTTTTTTTTTTGAAAAATTATGCCTCCTTAAAACCTTAAATCTTTAATAACTACTGTTGGTAATTATGCAAAAATGAGAAGGCTTGGTGGCCAAAATGCTAAATTGCCATTTCGCTAAACCACACACAGAAAAACTGTTTTACCGACTGAGTGTTCCGAACATAACCTCTTACTGTGTAAAATTTTAATTTAGTAAAATGGCAATTTAGCATTTTGGCCACCAAGCGACTCGCGCATAGATAGATTGCATGTTCAGTCTTGTTTTACCCGCGCTTGTGAACGGTCGCGTAAAATAGAAATATTCTCTTAAAAATAATAATATAAAAAAGTGTTTTTCTTTAATAGTGTTTTTTTTAAGCTTGAAGTTCCTTTTTTGCTAGTGTTAATTGTGGTAATGTGTATTGTGATTTCAGTATAATTATAGTTTGTTTTTAAATAATGTTTTTAGCAATTTTAAACATTTTTGCTTGAAGTGAACGATAGTGTTTTTAATTTTACGGGAGTATTAGATCTGAAAGTGCGTATTTTTTCTTTTTTTTAAATTCGAAACGCATTTTAGAGAAACAATTTCCGTCATTTGTTATTTTCTTTACTATATGTTTATGTGAATAATTAATTTATTTTAAACTTTCAATTCATAGAGATTAATTCAGTTTTATTTATTTTACAAGTGCTTTTTTTTGTGTAAATGTGCGTGTTTGACTTTTTTAAATTGAAAAGGAATTTAGAATAATGGAGATGGGTTAAAGGCTGAGAGACTAAGAACTGTAAGTTTAAACAATTTTCTTTTTCTTCAACTACATTACTACTGGCAGTTGATAATTGCGTTAATAAAATACTATATAATTAAGGCGTATAACAGGCATGACAGAAAAACTCTTTTCTCAATGCAAATTGTACAAACAAATAAATGTTTGTCTGGTTTTGAATGTACATTTTTTGTCTTCTTATTTTATGAAAAAAATTAGATTTTCTTATACTCCGCAAACAAATATGGCAAATTTTCTCTTTTCCCGATAAAATTATAATTTTTTTCTAAGAAATTTCAAATTTTTGTCGATATTTTCACAATTTTTGCAAGCAAGTTTAAATTCTCGGTGCGAAAATACCTACATAACATGCATTTTATTTTTTTAACAAATGTTCTTTGTGAATTTGATTTTTTGCTACCGCAACAACAAAAAAATGCCAAATTTTATAATTTTTCGATAATTTAATTTCTTTTTCAATAATTATTATAATTTTTTAATTTTCCTTAAACTTTGTTAGAAAGCTTTATTTTTCGGTTCGAATATAGCTGTATACATTTTAATTGTTTATAAAAATAAATTTGCTTCTAAATTAGACATTTTATTTGAAACATTTACGAAAAAATGTCTAAGTTTCTCATTTTTACACAACTTTATTTCTCTTTTAGTTTTTACATTTTTTGGCTGATTTTTTCAAATTTTTGCAAAATAGTTGAAGACTGCATTTATTTTGAATAAACTTTCTTTAGTGTATCTAAAAAAATATACAATTAATATCTAAATCTTGCCAAATAAAAGAGGGTCTCTATTTGGCCAGTCACAATAAACAGTTTTTAATATTTCAATGTACAGACAAGCTAACGTTTAGATAAATTAAAAAAAGTTTTTAAAAAAACAACTAAATATGAAAATGAAGTGGAGACAATTTAACAAAAGAAATACAAGACTACTGAAAATTGCCCGGGTGTTTAATTTGTACATTACAAAAAAATAAAATTATCAAATTTTTACAGTAAAATTGTTGTTTTATATCAATAAATACAATATATTTTGATAATACATGAATTTTTTATTTGTTTAAACAAATTATTGTTACTTACCAATTCTTTACAGAATGCACCTAGAAAGTTGCATTTTTCTTCCTTAATTTTGCAATTTGCTAAACTCTATATGATTACAGATAAAGAATAAAAAATGAATTATTTTTTAAACAAATTATTGTTGATATTTACCAACTTTTTACGGAATGCACTTAGAAAGTTGCAATTTTTTCCTAATTTTGCAATTTACTAAACCTTATATGTTATGATTACAGATTACAATTTATAAACAAATTATTAATTTGTTTAAACAATGTTTAAATAATAATTCAATTTTTATTCTTTATTTGCAATATGCATAAAATCATGATTTGAATACAGTATTCGTATTAACTTACAATTATATGGAAAAACTTTGATGAATTTAAATCGTTTTTATAGAAAACAAAAATAAAAAAGACTTTGGTCACCCCGGTTGACCGCATCGGAGCCCGCGTTATAAAAAATTGTTGGTAGTGCGCAGGTTAATATTTTTTCAGCGAAAAAAGCTGCATACTACATTTTGTAAAAGAGATATTTTAACATGGAAACGAAAAATTATAAAATTTTCTCATTTCTTGATAATTTTATTGCCTTTCTAAAAGTATATTTTCTTTTTTTTTATTTTCTCTCGCACGCATGGTGCGTAAAGGAAAGATGTAAAAATTTTATTTTCTTTCGTTTCTACTAATTACAGAAACTAATTACAGAAACAATTAAAATTGCAATTTTAAATTTTGCAAAAGAATTCAATTATCTAAAAATTAGTTGATAAAATTCTTTATGAGAATTTATTTTTAAGAAGCAATCAATTATTTATTTTTGTATTTAAATAATTGAATTCTCGTAGAATTTTCAAATCAAAACTGATTTGAAAATTTTTTTTTTAAATTTTAGATAATAATTGAATATTAATAGCATTGCAGCATGAATTTTTAGAAAAAATAGAATTTTGAAATGGTTTCAAATTAAAAACCTTAAAAAATCAGAATTTTTCGTACTTTTCAACTAACAATTCTGTAGAATAATTATTGTTTTTAAAAGTTCTCGTGGAAATTGTAATTATTATCTTTTCAAATATGTAATAGAATTCTTCGCAAAATTGTTTTCAAAACTTTTAATAAAATTATTGTCAAAATTTCAATTATCTTTAAAAATAATAAAATTCTTCTCCAAAATTTAATTATTTTCGAAAATTTTAATAAAATTCTTGTCAAAATTTCAATTTTTTATAAAAATTTTCCTCAATTCAATGATTTTTAATAGGCATCTACTATTTTAATAAAATTTTTCAAAAGACTTCAATTACAAAAAAAAATTTAATAAAATTTTAATTATTTTCACAAAATAATTAAAATTTTACAGAAATTTTATTATTTAAAAGTTTTTTTTATAAATTTCTTCGCAGTCATTCAATTATTTTCATAAATAATAAAATTTTTACAGGGATTCAATTATTTTGGTAAATAATAAATTTCTTATTGGGAATTCAATTATTTTGATGAATAATACAACTCATTGCAGAATTTTTATTATTTTTAATCGAATTTCTCAAAAAATGTCATTATTCTTAAAAATTTAATTAAAATTCGTCAAAAGAATTCAATTATTTAAAAATTGATTAATAAAATTCTTTATGAGAATTTAATTTTAAGAAACATGCAATTATTCAATAAATTGTTTTTTGGTATTTAAATAATTGAATTCTAGTAGAATTTCCTTATAAAAATTGATTTAAAAATGGATTTCTGTTAAAATTTTAGGTTATAATTGAATATTAAAAAAGCATTAGAGCGTACATTTTTAGAAATAATTGAATTTTGAAAAGGTTTCAAATTGAAATCTTTGAAAATTTGAGTTTTTCATATTTTTAACTAACAATTTTGTGGAATACATTTTTTTGAGAAACTTTAATTGGGGATTTTTTTAATATTATTCGAAGTTTTTATTTTCTAATATATATTTAATTGAAGAATTTACGAATAATAGAAATTTCGAAAAATTGAATATTGTAAACAAATTGAATTTGAAAATTGTCAAAGAACTTTTTCGAAAATTATTCAAAATAATCGATTTTAAGAAGAATTTTTGTTAAAAATTCTTGAAAATAATAATTGAATTAACAATAATTTTATCACTCTATCATCTTTAATTATTATAAAACATGAAGAAATCGATTTATAGTTATGGCAATTTTAATTTATAGTTTTAAGTAAAATGTTCTCTTATTTGACTCGGACTGGTTATATTTTTGTCAGTAATTGGGCCGTAATTTTTTATTTTTGGTCCGTAAAGTATGTATTTTTAAATACTTTCACTGGTTCAAGCCCTGGTGTTTATTCACTTTGAACAAAGATGCATAATTATTAATTCTTTTTTTTTTAAACTGCTATTGTTTTTGAACTCTTTGGTTTTCTTAATTATTTTGTAATATACTTTTTAAAAATTGACTTTAAACCAATTAAAAAAGAGCTATGTATGTTAAGTGTTCAATTTGTTTTTTTTCAGTGCACATGGCAGTTTAAAAAAAGGAGAAAGGACACGAGGAAATATATGTGGAGAAGAAAAGTGGTCCCTGCACACTGCCGTGTATATATTAAATTCTTTTCTGTCTAGGCTATTTTTTTTTATTTTTTCAAAGCATTTCATTCAGTTTATTTTTTATTTATTTTTAATTCAAATTTTCTAATTTTACGGTTCCGTGTGACCCCCAATCTGGCGCAGAAGTGCAATCAAGAGCCAGGGATCTTTAGGGGTGGCCCAGAAGAGGTGATGTTGCGAAGATGGAACCCATCGCCACAACGTGGGCTCAGCATCCACCGAGGGAACAACAAAGTGGACCGTCACAAACTGTGATGCCACTTGACAAGTTGGTTGCATGCATACTATTTACTAATTTGTATTTCATTTTCATTAAGTAACCTTTCCTGTTTAAAACGCGTTTTTTGAAAAAATTTTTTCAATTTAAATTAGCAGAGTAAATAATATACTTGATTAAATTATAAATAAATTTTTTATTTATGACTTTAAATTTATAAATTTGCCAACTGCCTTTTCTTTTTTTCAAAAAAATTGCCAATTTTTGATAATTTTCGATAATTTTAAATTTTTTATCAAAGAGTCGAGACTATTTAATAAGTAAAGTATTTTCCAAGAGAACAAAAATAATTAAGCTAAATCCCATAAAAGAGAGAAGAAAAAATGTTGAATTTTAAGCAATTCGGATTTTTGATAATTTTAGATTTTTTACCAAAGAGTGGTAACTATTAATTATTATGTAAAGTATTTTCTAAGAGCCCAAAGGTAATGAAGCTAAATCCCATAAAAGAGAGGAATAAATGTTGAATTTAAAGAAATTCGGATTTTTGAATTATTGATAATTTTAGATTTTTTACCAAAAGAGTGGTAACTATTAATTATGTAAAGTATTTTCCAAGAGCCCAAAAGTAATGAAGCTAAATCTCATAAAAGAGAGGAATAAATGTTGAATTTTTAGAAATTCAGATTTTTGAATTATTGATAATTTTAGATTTTTTACCAAAAGAGTGGTAACTATTAATTATGTAAAGTATTTTCCAAGAGCCCAAAAATAATATAGCTAAATCCCGTAAAAGAGAGCAAAAAAAGATGAACTTTAAGAAATTCGGATTTTTGAATTTTTGAATTTTTGATAATTTTAGATAATTTAAAATTTTTTACCAAAGAGTGGTAACTATTAATTAAGTAAATTATGTTCCAAGAGCCAGAAAATAATGAAGCTAAATCCCATAAAAGAGAGGAAAAAATGTTGAATTTTAAGAAATTCGGTTTTTCGAATTTTTGATATATTTTGATAATTTTAGAATTTTTACCAAAGAGTGGAGACAATTAAATATGTAAAGTGTTTTTAAAGTGCCCAAAAATAATGAAATTAGAATTTGACCTGGAAATCATGGAAAAGGTATGGAATTTTAAATTCTGATTTCTGTAGGAATCCTGAAAAATAATGTAAGATTAACAAATAAGCAAAAAAATCATTAAATAATTTATTTAAAATTATTTATAATATAATTTTGTCATTTACCAACAGTGGAACAAAAAATGTTTTGAAAACTTGATTTTTTTTATTTAACATAACCGCACTTTTTCGAGTTTTTTCTGGCTTCAAAACTTCATAAGTAAATATAAATTATGTTTAAACTAAATGTTTTTTAGAAATGTGTTGAGGAGTAAAATGTCTAAATGTATAGAAACTGATTTTATTTCGCAATGAGGAAAACAAAAGTTATTTAAAAAATACTGAAACCGTAAAGGGAATCCCTCTCTAGGTGTGTGACGGAGGGTAAACTGTGTAGGGCTCACTGAATTTTTCTCAAATAAGTCATAGCGAATTAGCTTAAATGGATATAGTCGATTAAAAAAATGAAATAAATGCGCATTTAATTTTACTTTTCACACAATTTTCATTGTATCCGTTATTTTACGGTTATGCTGTCTTACAAGTAAAATTGAATATCGCGACTTGAGCGATATTGCTAATACCGCTGGCTTTCGTGTTTGACGAAAAATTTGGCTGTTATGAAGAGAAATTTCTCTATTTCACTTGTACTTTCTTGTCTCAAATTTAATTAATTTCTAAGGACATTGACAATCAAAAGTGACTCTTAAACACTAAGTGAATCGTGTAGTAAACCATACCTGCCTTTTTTATATTTCATGTTTGCGTCATGAATTTATTCGAATGCTACAAACACCATGAAGAAAATTAAAAGTCCCTTAAAAGCTAAGCGAGTATCGCGTTGAGTCATCCGCATATGACTATATATATTGTTTCTTTCATGCTCGTATCGTGAATTTACTTGATTGCTACACCAATATTACTGCGACAATCAAAAGTCGGGCTTAAACGTTAAGCAAATTGAATCGACTCATCAGATTAGAACATTTTCTTTCTATTCATGTTTGTTTCGTGAATTTAGCCGAATACTAGAAATTCAACATTTTTTAAACCTTCGAGCGAATTGCTACAAATAATTAGAATCAAAAGTGGCATAAACGATAAGTTGGCAATCGTGACGTAAATTTATTTGAATTCTATAAACACAACGACAATAAAAAGTCGCGTTTAAAAGATTTCCCAATCGTATTAAGTCATCGGCACATCACTTTTTTATTTTCTTTCATGTTTCGCGACATGGATTTATTCTAATTCAAGAAACAAGAATAGTCAAAGGTAGCTTATACGATTAGCTAATTGCGTTTACTCATACGAATATGACATTTGTATACTTTTCACGTTTAGAGTCGTGAATGAACGATTCCAACAATGTGACAACAAAAAATCACACAATCACACAACGCGAATTGCGTTGACTCGATCGGATATGTTTTTTTATTCTTTTTAGTTTAGCTGCGTGGATTTATTCACATGCCCTAAAATATATTGAAATTCATTAACATTGTTTAACCGCTTTGAAAATCATGTTGAGTCATCCGCATATGAATTTAATTTATTTTTAGTTTTTGCTTCATCGATTTACTCAAATGCAAAAAAATGTGACAATGAAAATCATGTCAAGTCATCAGCATTTGACAGTATTTCGTTTTCAGGTTCGTAACGTGAATTTTTTCGAATGAAGGAAAAACTACGATGTGTTGATGAGTCACTTGTATATGACTTTTACTTACTTGTAGAAATTGCGACGTGAATTTTATCTAATGCTACTAAGAATCAAAAATCGATTCTGCGATAATTATCAAGATTTAGACCAGACGTCTCTAATCGTTAAGCGAATCGGATTAATAATTCGAATATGACTATTTCTCTTTTTACGAGTGTCGCATCGTGAATTTATTCGAATGAGAAGAGTCAATAGTTAAAAATCGCTGAAAAGTTGAGCGAATCGTGTTTAATCATCCTCATAAGACTTGTTTTATTTATTTTCATGTTTCGCGACATGGATTTATTCTAATTCAACAAACAAGAATTGAGTTTTTACTCCTTTACGAATAAGACATTTTTATGCTTTTGATATTTCGCGTCGTAAATGTACTCGCGTTATCTACACTATTATTAAAACGATACACAAATAGTAGGCGAATTGTGTCAAGTCATTTGTATTTGACTTTTTTCGGATTCAAATTACACGTCATGAATTTACCCGAATGCTACAAAAAACTGATAATCAAGAGTTCCTTCAACGTTAAGCGCGAAACGTCTTGATTCATCTGTGGAAATGATTGTCTTTCGTTTTCCGGTTCGCGTAGAAAATTTCATTCGAATACTACAAATACTGTGAGACAATGAGAACTCGTTTAATCGCAAAGCGAGGCGATTTCAGTGATTCGAATATGACAGAATTTAATTTTAATATTTGCGTTGTGCATTTACTCGAAAAAACACTGTGACAATGAAAATTATGTCAAGTCTGTCGAATATGAGTGTATTTCTCTTTTAAGGTTTGCGTCATGATCTTGATTGATTTCTACAAACACTGTGTCAAATCAAAGTTGAATATACGCTGGCATCTAAAATTCTCTTAAACGTGAAACACGAATCGTTTTCATTTAATTATACATTTCAGGTTCGCAGTGTAAATTTATTCAAACGCTGCAAAGTATATGCCGGAATTCAACATTATTTAACAGCTGAGCGAATTGTGTCAAGTTATTATTAGGTTTGCTTCGTGAATATATTCAAAAGCTATAAACTCTACGACATTCCAATAGGGTTGAAAGTATGAAATAGAAAGTATAAAATATATAATGATTCTTGCAGGTGACCAAAACTAATTCTAACCTAATGGAAATAAAAGATGAAAAACTAAGCTATCCATACACATATTAGTCAAAAAATATCCATTCTTTACTATAGTGGGTTGGTTCCATTTTTTGCCGTTGTGTAGAGCTCGTAGATATATTTAAAAATGAGGCATAGCAAACGAGTGCAAAATTGATAATAAATAAGTTTCTTAATTAATTTGAAATTTTAAAACCACATATTATTAAAAAAGAACTATTAATTACAAGTGCATTGCTTCAATTTTTTTACATTGTGTATGATTCCGAGAATGATTAAATAATGAGTCATTGAGAACTAACGCAAATTGATAATAAATAACTCTCATATAATTATTAATTTCAATATTCAAAATATTGAAATCGACTATTTCGACTTTTTTTAATATTTCAATTGACTTTTTCGACTTTTTTCAAGATTACAATCGACTTTTTCGACTTTTTTCAACTACATTTCATTTCAAGTCGTTGTGTAGGGATCGTAGAAAGATTTTAAAATGGGGCATAGCAAATGGGCGCAAATTGATAAATAACTTTCTCAATAATTAGTCATTTTAAAATCTCACATTAGTCAAAAAACAGCTATTATTTACAAGTGCATCAGTTCCATTTTTTCCATTGTGGAAGGCTCGCAAAACGATTGAAAACTGGTAAATTGCGAACGAGCGAAAATGGATAATTAAAATTTTTTTAAATTAATTAGTAATTTAAAAATCACACATTAGTAAAAAAACAGCCATTTATTACTAGTGTATCAACTCTAATTTTTATCCAATGTGTAAGGCCCGCATAATGATTAAAAAACGGTGAATAGCGAACGAGCGAAAATATATAATTAATAACTTTCTTAATTAATTATTAATTTTAAAATCACAAATAAGTCAAAAAACAATTATTTAATAGTGCATCAATTCCATTTTTTGCTACTGCGTAAGGATCATTGAATTTTTAGTAAATAAGTCAAAGCGAATGAGTTAAAATGGATAGTAAATAATGTTCTTAATTAATTTATGACTATGGTTCAATATAATATCATAGAAAATAAAAATTGTTATTTTAACACCGAATTTGGTGTTAAAATAACACGCAACAAATTTAACCGTCATAGGTGGCGCCACATTCTATGTCGTTTAACATTGGTTAATTTAACACGTAACAAAAATCACACCAAATTTTTTCTAGTGATTAAAAAAAACAACCATTACCAAACGTGCATCAATTTTCATCTTTTTTACTGTATAAGGCTCACTGAATGTTTTAATAATAGTGCAAAGAAAATAAGCTGAAATATATATTCATTAATTTCCTGAATTAACAGATTTTCGTTTTAATGTTTGTGTTGTGCATTAATGCTACAAACACTGCTACAATAAAAATTGTGTTTATTCATTCAAATATGATTGTGTTTCGTTTTCAGATTCGTAAAGTGAATTCATTCCAACAATGCAAAACCTAGGACACTCAAAAGTAGTTTAAAAGCTAAGCGAATCATGTTTAACAATTCTGATATGCCATTTATTTATTCTCAGGTTTCGCGTTGTGGATTTATTCAAATCTAACAAATACTGTAGCATTGAAAGTTGTTTAAACGATAAGTTGGCGATTAGGTTGGCGTTGTCAATTTATTCGAATTTTATAAACACATCAAATTAACTACGACAATCAATAATCGCACTTGAAAGCTAAGCCACAATCTTATTGAGTCATCGTATTATGACTTTTTAATCGTTTTACTTTTTCCCGACATGGATATATTTGAATTTATCAAACAAAAATAATAAAAATTTAATTATACAAAAAGCAAATTGCGTTGACTTTTACGAATATGACATTTTTATTTATTTTTTTTCCCATCGTGAATTAAATTCATCTACACTGCCATTAAAACGACGCAAGTCATCCGTATATGACTTTTTTCTGATTCAAATTATACGCGTCATGAATAAATGCTACAAACACTGACAATCAAAAGTTGCTCAAACGTTAAGCGCTTAAACTTTTGATTCAACCCAATATAACTGTTTTCTTTTTTTCAGGTTTGCGTAGAAAAATTTATTCGACTGCTAAAAAAGTTTACGTTGCGCATTTACTCAAAAAAACACTGTGACAATGAAAATTGTCTAGTCATCCGAATATGAGTGTTTTTCTATTTTTAGTTTTGCGTTGTGATCTTGATCGATTTGTCGAATGCTGCATAATATGTGGAAATTCAAAATTGTTTAACCGCTGAGCAAATACTAACAATAATAAGATGCTTAAACCTTAAGCAATTCATGTTCGCGTCGTGAATTTAGGCGATAAGCGAATTGCTGTAGTCAACCGCATGTGACATTTTCTATTACTGGTTTCACGTAATGAATTATGCCGCAAACACTGTCATTTGAATTTAGTTAAATGCCATAAATACTAACAATTAAAAGCCGATTATACGATTTTCAGGTTTTGCGTCGTGCATTGATACTATCCATACACTGCCATTAAAACGACACATAATAATATGCAAATTGTGTCAAGTCATTCGTATATAATTTTTTTTCGGATTCAAATTACGCGGCATAAGAATTTACCATAATACTACAAACATTGACAATCAAAATTTGCTTAAACGTTAAGCGAGAAACGTTTTAACTCATCCGAATTAACATTGTTTTTCGTTTTCAGGTCCCCGTACAAAAATTTATTGAAATGCTACAAATACTGTGTGACAATAAAATGTCGCGATTAATTGCATAGCCAATCGCTTGGAGTTATTCGAATATGACATAATTTTCATTTAAATGTTTGCGTTGTGCATTTACTAAAAAAACACTGTGACAATGAAGATTGCCAATTCATTTTAAAATGAGTGTTTTTCTATTTTTAGTTTTGCGTTGTGATCAATTGCTACAAATAATGACAATGGAATGTCGGTTATATGATAAGCGAATGGCGATGATTCATCTATGATTTTTTATTCTTTTTAGGTATAAGTTGCGAGAATACATTCGAATACTGCATAATATGTGGAAATTGAAAATTGTTTAACCGCTGAGCGAATACTGACAATAATGAGACGCTTGAACCTTAACCAAATCGTATCCAGTCATCATAGGTTATAATATTTCTTTCTTATGTTCGCGTCGTGAATTTAGGCGATAAGCGAATTTCTGTAGTCAACCGCATATGTCGTTTTCTATTTCCGGTTTCACGTAATGAATTATGCCGCAAACACTGTCATTTGAATTAAAATAAATGCCATACCCAGTAAACGAAAACTAATTGAAATGAATTAAAAAGAATTCACAAAGAGCTTTCGTGAATCCCGCTTTGTGACAAGTACAAATTGGAGCCATGATGCAATTTTCCTGAATTCGTGAAACTGTATTGAACTTCCGAACCTTCTATCCGTACCAATTCACTGGACAAGTTTTGAGCCTTTAATTTTTTTTCAATTCGTTAGCACGAATTCAATGCATTCCTTGGCCATTTCTTTCGAATGCGAATTCGTTTGGACAAATTGGTACATATTGAAATAAATTCAATTGAATATACAAAGAGCTTGAGTGAATCCCGCTTTGTGACAAATACGAATTGGAGCCTACCAAAAATGTTAATTCGTTTCAATTCATTTCAATTAGTTTTTTTTTACTGGGTAAATACTAACAATCCAAAGTCGATTATACCATAAGCGAATTGCGTTAACTTGTACGAATATGACATTTTTAATATTTTCATGTTTAGAGTCGTGAATAAAGGCTTCCAACAATGTGCCAATAAAAAATCACTTGAAAGTTAAGCGCGAATAGCGTTGAATCTATCTGATATGATTTTTTATTCTTTTTAGTTTAGCTGCGTGAATTTATTCGCATGCTCCAAAATATATGGAAATTCGTCAACATTTCTTAACCGCTTAGCAAATCGTGTTAAGTCATCTTCATATAAAGTATAAAAATGAATTTCAAAAAATTCAAAAAACCGCAAATTTTGAAATTTAACATTTTTTTAATGAATTGCCACTAAAAAAAAGTTTTACTTTTAGCCTATTTTTGAGGCTGAATTTAAGGTGAAATGGAGTCAGTCCCGTTAAACAAGGACAGACTTATGTGAAATACATAGGCTGAATCTAAGGTGTAAACGAAGTCAGACTTTTTTTTTCCTGTGTTGCTTATAAAGTATCTATAATTAAGTATTACATGTTATTTAGTCACATTTTAGCATAATTTTGTAAAAAATAGTGTCCTATAAGTAAGATTTAAGTAAAAAATGTCTTCAAAAAATTTTAAAAATTGAAAATTTTTAAAGTTTACATCTTTTAATGAAATTTTTTTAAACTTGTGTATACCAATTGCGCGGGTAAACCAAGAATAGCCGGGAATTTAATGTGACCAGGAAAAGCCGGAAACTTTCTTACCCAATTAAAAATGTTTTATTCTATTAATTTATTTTTAAAAACTGCTTTTTACATTAATTTTTATTGATATAATATTTCTGTATACAGACCCGAGTCAAAATTTAGGCCCTACTTTCAGCATAAACATATAGATTTTATTTAGGTTTTTTGCAGTCGTAATTTGGGATATAATTGCGACACAATTATTTCAAATTAGACTCTACTTTGACTCCAGAAGCTGGTGTAAATTTAAAATTAATTTTCAATAGACCTTTTCATTTCAATTCGGAAGTCGCGAATGCGCCTGCGCAGCAACCATGACAGTTCACCAATTTTAAAAGTTTCGGCCCTGTTCTATTAACATGTGTTAAAACTTTACTTTTGCTCACGTTTTTATAGAGAAAAGAAAATGTGTCCGGTGCAAAATTGGTATCAAATTTAAACATAAAAACACGCAGTTAAATTTGCAATTAAAAATATCACTGCAGTGCAGAAAACAGTCAACTAAAAGAAGAAAAAAGAGTTGGTTCCAGAGTGAGGTTATGTTTACTATATATTGACATATTGTTATTCGCTGATGAAATGTGAAAAACACAATAGTTATACCTCTTTCACTTTTATTTATTGTTTTTATTAACGTTGCATGTAGAAATGCAAAAAAACTAAAATAAATTATTGATATTTCAAAAATAACTTATTGATAAAATAATTAATATATGCTCCGTCCTTAATTTTTTCATTAAATTTATTCCAGTATTTGTTATAATTATTATACTCCATTTTTATGCAACATATAATAATTTAGAACACTTTTTATAATTTTTTTCATATCTGAATAATGCAATAGCTGTAAACAGGGCCGAAACTTGAAACGGAACTTCAATTCCATATAACGCATGCGCAAAGAAAATAATTGAAATGAAAAGGTCTATTGCGATAAAGTCATAATCTTGCGGTCACCCTGAAAACATGAATTGCACTTCTAAACAGTGTTAATTAAAAAAAGATTGCTTCAGGTGCGGCCGCGACTATACTGTCGGAATCTTACTTTTTTTGTAAATTTTTTTAACGAATAAGAAATTTTTTTTTGTAAACATGATTGGTATACTATACACTACCGCGGTCAAAATTGAGAGACCATACCCATTTTCAGGCGATTGCAAAAAACATTTTAAAACAAAAAATGTAGGGAAACTAAAATTTTTTTCTTTTTATTCATTGAAAGATGTTGAAATTTTGAAAAGAACAAGATCTTTTAAAAGTCATTTGGCCAATATTTAATTTATATATTTTTAAAAAATCGTCAGTTTTAATGTTTTACAAAAATTTGAATAACTTTTAAAATAATGAACGCTTTTTAATGATCTTGGGCTTATTTTAAAGGTCATTTGTTACACTTGAAGAATTACTTGTAGGCATTAACGTGTAATTTTTTTCTTAGAAAATGCAGGCCATCAAAGTTTGACCAAAAAATTCAAAAAATTTGAAACAATTTTTCTGTACTAAAAACGATTCTAGAAAATATATAAAACAGCATATGGTGTAGATTTTTCATAAAAATTAAATAAAAAAAATTTGTTTGAATTTTAAAAATTATTTTTCTGTTAATAAGAATGTTTCAAATTTTTTTGGTCCAACTTTGACGGCTTGCAATTTTTAAGAAAAAATTTATACGTTAATGCCTTTAAGTAATTCTTATAGTGTAACAAATGACCTTTAAAATAAGCCCAAGATCATTAAAAAGAGTTCATTATTTTAAAAGTTATTCAAATTTTTGTAAAACATTGAAAATGACGATTTTTTAAAAATATATAAATTAAATATTGACCAAATGACTTTTAAAAGATCTTGTTCTTTTCAAAATTTTAACATCTTTCAATGAATAAAAAGAAACAAATTTTAGTTTCAATACATTTTTTGTTTTAAAATGTTTTTCAATCGCCTGAAAATGGGTATGGTCTCTCAATTTTGACCGCGGTAGTGTAGTTTTGTAGGAACATTAGAAACAATTATACACATGGAAGAAATTTTAATTGTAATTTTTAAACAGTTTTCATTAAAAAGATTTTCTTAAGTGGCCGACTACTGTCATCTGGTTTACCCTATAATATTCTTTTACGAGAAAATTATCACATTCTCCAATTCGGTTAAATTAAAAATAAATGCGACTTTAGAATTAATTTCAATACAACTTTAATTTAATAATAATTTACTCAAATTGAAATTAAAATTATTGCAGTTCAGACATTTATAATGTTCCGCAGTTCATGCTTTGGTTGAAAATAATATAGATTTTGACAAGTAATAATAATCTTGATAATTTATTATAATTATAATACTTTTTATTTTTAATAATATTGTTATATTATAAATTATAATGCCTCATTTAATTGCTTTCAAATGTTTTCCATGTATTCTAAAAATAAACACCTGTTGAATATTTTTTAAACAGGTTAAAAATAATTCTCAAAACATTCAATAATTTACTATACTTTTCAAAGGCGATTCATCGTTTTAGCTTTTCACTTGCAGAATTTGTAAGCTTGATTCAAAAAGTTTATGCGCGGAGAGATTTTCAATAATGTGTTTGAAACAAACATTTAAAAAATGGTTTCTTTTTAAAAAGTTGAACTTTCCGCAGTGATATGCCCTTATGTGTTTCCATTTTTCAAATCGCGCGAAAGAGAGAGAGCGAGACGCTTGGGAATGTTATTGGCCCGCCTTGGGTCCGCCTATCCTTACAACGCCATTACATGAATTCATCCCCACTCCTTCCATACCACTTGCACTCGGCAATAGACCCGCGGTGAGAGAGAAAGAGAGTTTGCAGGTTCAGTCTTGTTTTAGCCGCGCTCGTAAATGGTCGCGTAAACGGGTTTTAAATATTCTCTTGAAAAGAATATAATGTACAAAAGTATCGTTTTTTAAAAGTTTGTTTTTTAAGCTTGAAGTTTTTTTTTATACGAGTGTTGATTGTAGTTGTGTGTATTGTGATTTCAGTTCAAACATGGTTTATGTTTTTAGCAATTTTAAACATTTTTGCTTCAAGTGAAAAAAAGTGTTTTCAAAATTGGAGGGGAGTGTTTTTGATCGGAAAGTGTCTGTTTTTTAAAATTCGAAACGCATTTTAGGGAAACAATTTCCGTTAGTAGTTATTATCTTTACTATCTATATATGTGAATAATTAATTTATTTTACGGGTGTTTTTGTGGAAATGTGTGTGTTTCACTTTTTTAAACGGAATTTGGGATTTGAGATGGCGGTTAACTGAGAGTGAAACTATATAAGCACCTGTAAGTATTCTTCTTTCCCGAGAAATTTATAATTCTGTTTTAGTAATTACAAATTTTTACCTATATTTTCTCAACTTTTTTGCAAGCAACTTTAAAAATTCACTGTTAAAATGCAACTACATTTTAATTTTTTTAAATTAATGTTCTTTCCGGATTTTGATTTTCTTTTTCAGTAGTAATCAAACAATTTTTTCAAATTCTAGTAATTTTTTACATCATTTTTTTTCTTTTAGTAATTACATTTTTGAACGATTTTTTCAAAATTGTTTGCATTCACTGTGTGAACAAAAATGTAAATTTTTCGAAAGTTTTTTTGTTTTTGAATCAAGAGTTTTTCACGTGCATGGTGACAAAAAATTGAAAAGTGAAAATTGAAAGTGTTGTTTTTCTCTTTTGGTATAATTTTAACTTTTGACAGTAATTTTGCGATTACAAGGGGCGAATAAAGCTTTATATTCAATTTATTTAAAACAGTTTTTCTCTTTTAAAAATACTTTTTCTAAGATTGTAAACGAAAAAATGTCGTTTATCTTAAAATTTTATTTTTCCATTATAATAATTACCAAATTTGTAGACGATTCTATAGCAGCATTGCAGGCAAGTTTGATTCTTTATTTATTTAGTATACTAAATAAATAAAGTTGCATTTTTTTTATTTGGATAATGCATTTTCTTTTAAATATTAAACTTTTAGAGATTGCATGAAAAAAATGTATATGATGATAGTATTTAGAGGCCTTTTACGCGGTAAAAGGCCTCTAAATAATATTATCAATATTATTAAAAAACGGTTCTTGAATAAATTTATTAAAAAAAATGTACATTTTTTCATTTCTCTGAAATTTTATTCTTCTTTTATAGTTTTTCCAATTTCTTTTCTGATTCCTTGGCAATTTTTCAAGCAAGTTTGAGGTTTATTGGTGCGAATAAAGCTCTGAATATTCCATTTTCAAAACAGTTTTCCATTTTTAATTTCAGTTTTAGATGTAGAAAAATAACGGTAATGAAAAGTTGTTATTTTTTTCAATTCTCGAAAATATTATTTCTTTTCCAGTTGAATATATTTTATAACTTTTGGCTGATTTCTCTTAAACTTTGTCTCAGCAAGTTTGATATTTTTGTGTTAATAATATGCTGAGAATACTTGATTTATAAAATGTATTTTCCTTTTTAATTTCAGTTTCTGAAATAAAAACGAAAAATTTTCTCAGGTTATGAAAATTTTCCTTTTGTTTTAATAATTAAGAAATTTTAATAAAATTTTAGAATTTTTACCAAAGAGTCGAGACTATTAAATAAGTAAAGTATTTTCCAAGAGCACAAAAATAATGAAGCTAAATCCCATCAAAGAGAGGAAAAAATGTTGAATTTTAAGAAATTCGGATTTTTGAATTTTTGATAATTTTAGATAATTTTAGATTTTTCACCAAAGAGTCGACGCTATTTAATAAGTAAAGTATTTTCCAAAAGCACAAAAACAAAGAAGCTAAATCCCATAAAAGAGAGAAAAAAATGTTGAATTTTAAAAAATTCGGATTTTTGAATTTTTGATAATTTTAGATATTTTCAGATTTTTCACCAAAGAGTCGAGGCTATTTAATAAGTAAAGTATTTTCCAAAAGCACAAAAACAATGAAGCTAAATGCCATAATAGAGAGAAAAAAATGTTGAATTTTAAGAAATTCGGATTTATGAATTATTGATAATTTTCGATAATTTTAGATTTTTTACCAAAGAGTCGAGGCTATTTAATAAGTAAAGTATTTTCCAAGAGCACAAAAATAATGAAGCTAAATCCCATAAAAGAGAGAAAAAAATGTTGAATTTTAAAAAATTCGGATTTTTGAATTTTTGATAATTTCAGATATTTTCAGATTTTTCACCAAAGAGTCGAGGCTATTTAATAAGTAAAGTATTTTCCAAGAGCACAAAAATAATGAAGCTAAATCCCATAAAAGAGAGGAAAAAATGTTGAATTTTAAGAAATTCGGATTTTTGAATTTTTGATAATTTTCGATAATTTTAGATTTTTTACCAAAGAGTCGAGACTATTAAATAAGTAAAGTATTTTCCAAGAGCACAAAAATAATGAAGCTAAATCCCATAAAAGAGAGGAAAAAATGTTGAATTTTAAGAAATTCGGATTTTTGAATTTTTGATAATTTTCGATAATTTTAGATTTTTTACCAAAGAGTCGACGCTATTTAATAAGTAAAGTATTTTCCAAAAGCACAAAAATAAAGAAGCTAAATCCCATAAAAGAGAGAAAAAAATGTTGAATTTTAAAAAATTCGGATTTTTGAATTTTGATAATTTTAGATATTTTCAGATTTTTCACCAAAGAGTCGAGGCTATTTAATAAGTAAAGTATTTTCCAAAAGCACAAAAACAATGAAGCTAAATCCCATAAAAGAGAGAAAAAAATGTTGAATTTTAAAAAATTCGGATTTTTGAATTTTTGATAATTTTCGATAATTTTAGATTTTTTACCAAAGAGTCGAGGCTATTTAATAAGTAAAGTATTTTCCAGGAGCACAAAAATAATAAAGCTAAATCCCATAAAAGAGAGAAAAAAATGTTGAATTTTAAAAAATTCGGATTTTTGAATTTGTGATAATTTCAGATATTTTCAGATTTTTCACCAAAGAGTCGAGGCTATTTAATAAGTAAAGTATTTTCCAAAAGCACAAAAACAATGAAGCTAAATCCCATAAAAGAGAGAAAAAAATGTTGAATTTTAAGAAATTCGGATTTTTGAATTTTTGATAATTTTCGATAATTTTAGATTTTTTACCAAAGAGTCGAGGCTTTTTAATAAGTGAAGTATTTTCCAAGAGCACAAAAATAATGAAGCTAAATCCCATAAAAGAGAGGAAAAATTTTGAATTCTAAGAAATTCTGATTTTTGAATTTTTAATAATTGTCGATAATTTAAGATTTTTTGCTAAAGAGTGGTAACTATTAATTAAGTAAAGTATTTCCAAGAGCACAAAAAGAATAAAGCTAAATCCCATAAAAGAGAGAAAAAAATGTTGAATTTTAAGAAATTCGGATTTTTGAATTTTAGATTTTTTACCAAAGAGACGAGACTATTTAGTAAGTAAAGTATAACCCGAGAGCCGAAAAATTATGAAGCTAAATTCCGTATAAGAGAGGAAAAAATGTTGAATTTTAAGAAATTCGGTTTTTTGAATTTTTGATAATTTATGATAATTTTAGATTTTTTACCAAAGAGTCGAGACTATTGAATAAGTAAAGTATTTTCCAAGAGCACAAAAATAATGAAGCTAAATCCCATAAAGGAGAGGACAAAATGTTGAATTGTAAGAAATTCGGATTTTGGAGTTTTTGATAATTTTAGATAATTTTAGAATTTTCACCAAAGAGTCGAGGCTATTTAATAAGTAAAGAATTTTCCAAGAGCACAAAAATAATGAAGCTAAATCCCATAAAAGAGAGAAAAAAATGTTGAATTTTAAGAAATTCGGATTTTTGAATTTTTGATAATTTTAGATATTTTCAGATTTTTCACCAAAGAGTCGAGGCTATTTCATAAGTAAAGTATTTTCCAAAAGCACAAAAATAATGAAGCTAAATCCCATAAAAGAGAGGAAAAAATGTTGAATTTTAAGAAATTCTGATTTTTGAATTTTTAATAATTGTCGATAATTTAAGATTTTTTGCTAAAGAGTGGTAACTATTAATTAAGTAAATATTTTCCAAGAGCGCAAAAAGAATGAAGATAAATCCCATAAAAGAGAGAAAAAAATGTTGAATTTTAAGAAATTCGGATTTTTGAATTTTTGATAATTTTCGATAATTTTAGATTTTTACCAAAGCGTCGAGACTATTAAATAAGTAAAGTATTTTCCAAGAGCACAAAAATAATGAAGCTAAATCCCATAAAAGAGAGAAAAAAATGTTGAATTTTAAGAAATTCGGATTTTTGAATTTTTGATAATTTTAGATATTTTCAGATTTTTCACCAAAGAGTCGAGGCTATTTAATAAGTAAATTATTTTCCAAAAGCACAAAAATAATGAAGCTAAATCCCATAAAAGAGAGGAAAAAATGTTGAATTTTAAGAAATTCGGATTTTTGAATTTTTGATAATTTTCGATAATTTTAGATTTTTTACCAAAGAGTCGAGGCTATTTAATAAGTAAAGTATTTTCCAAGAGCACAAAAATAATGAAGCTAAATCCCATAAAAGAGAGGAAAATATGTTGAATTTTAACAAATTCGGATTTTTGAATTTTAGATTTTTTACCAAAGAGACGAGACTATTAAATAAGTAAAGTATAACCCGAGAGCCAAAAAATTATAAAGCTAACTTCCGTATAAGAGAGGAAAAAATGTTGAATTTTAAGAAATTCGGATTTTTGAATTTTAGATTTTTTACCAAAGAGACGAGACTATTTAGTAAGTAAAGTATAACCCGAGAGCCGAAAAATTATGAAGCTAAATTCCGTATAAGAGAGGAAAAAATGTTGAATTGTAAGAAATTCGGATTTTGGAGTTTTTGATAATTTTAGATAATTTTAGAATTTTCACCAAAGAGTCGAGGCTATTTAATAAGTAAAGTATTTTCCAAAAGCACAAAAATAATGAAGCTAAATCCCATAAAAGAGAGGAAAAAATGTTGAATTTTAAGAAATTCGGATTTTTGAATTTTTAAAAATCTCAGATAATTTTAGATTCTTTACCAAAGAGTCGAGACTATTTAATAAGTAAAGTATTTTCCAAGAGCACAAAAATAATAAAGCTAAATCCCATAAAAGAGAGGAAAAAATGTTGAATTTTAAGAAATTCGGATTTTTGAATTTATGATAATTTTCGATAATTTTAGATTTTTCACCAAAGAGTCGAGACTACTAAATAAGTAAAGAATTTTCCAAGAGCACAAAAATAATGAAGCTAAATCCCATAAAAGAGAGAAAAAAATGTTGAATTTTAAGAAATTCGGATTTTTGAATTTTTGATAATTTTAGATATTTTCAGATTTTTCACCAAAGAGTCGAGGCTATTTAATAAGTAAAGTATTTTCCAAAAGCACAAAAATAATGAAGCTAAATCCCATAAAAGAGAGGAAAAAATGTTGAATTTTAAGAAATTCGGATTTTTGAATTTTTGATAATTTTCGATAATTTTAGATTTTTCACCAAAGAGTCGAGACTATTAAATAAGTAAACTACTTTCCAAGAGCACAAAAATAATTAAGCTAAATTCCATAAAAGAGAGGACACAAAATGTTGAATTGTAAGAAATTCGGATTTTTGAATTTTTGATAATTTTCGATAATTTTTGATTTTTTACCAAAGAGTCGAGGCTATTTAATAAGTAAAGTATTTTCCAAGAGCACAAAAATAATGAAGCTAAATCCCATAAAAGAGAGGAAAAAATGTTGAATTTTAAGAAATTCGGATTTTTGAATGTTTGATAATTTTCGATAATTTTAGATTTTTCACCAAAGAGTCAAGGCTTTTTAAAGTAAAAGTATTTTAAAGTATTTTAAAGTAAAAGTATATTTGTAAAGTATTTTCCAAGAGCACAAAAATAATGAAGCTGAATCCCATAAAAGAGAGGAAAAAATGTTGAATTTTAAGAAATTCGGATTTTTGAATTTTTGATAATTTTCGATAATTTTAGATTTTTTACCAAAGAGTCGAGACTATTAAATAAGTAAAGAATTTTCCAAGAGCACAAAAATAATGAAGCTAAATCCCATAAAAGAGAGAAAAAAATGTTGAATTTTAAGAAATTCGGATTTTTGAATTTTTGATAATTTTAGATATTTTCAGATTTTTCACCAAAGAGTCGAGGCTATTTAATAAGTAAAGTATTTTCCAAAAGCACAAAAATAATGAAGCTAAATCCCATAAAAGAGAGGAAAAAATGTTGAATTTTAAGAAATTCTGATTTTTGAATTTTTAATAATTGTCGATAATTTAAGATTTTTTGCTAAAGAGTGGTAACTATTAATTAAGTAAATATTTTCCAAGAGCGCAAAAAGAATGAAGATAAATCCCATAAAAGAGAGAAAAAAATGTTGAATTTTAAGAAATTCGGATTTTTGAATTTTTGATAATTTTCGATAATTTTAGATTTTTACCAAAGCGTCGAGACTATTAAATAAGTAAAGTATTTTCCAAGAGCACAAAAATAATGAAGCTAAATCCTATAAAAGAGAGGAAAAAATGTTGAATTTTAAGAAATTCGGATTTTTGAATTTTTGATAATTTTCGATAATTTTAGATTTTTCACCAAAGAGTCGAGACTATTAAATAAGTAAACTACTTTCCAAGAGCACAAAAATAATTAAGCTAAATTCCATAAAAGAGAGGACACAAAATGTTGAATTGTAAGAAATTCGGATTTTTGAATTTTTAATAATTTTCGATAATTTTAGATTTTTTACCAAAGAGTCGAGACTATTAAATAAGTAAACTATTTTCCAAGAGCACAAAAATAATGAAGCTAAATCCCATAAAAGAGAGGAAAAAATGTTGAATTGTAAGAAATTCGGATTTTTGAATTTTTGATAATTTTCGATAATTTTAGATTTTTCACCAAAGAGTCGAGACTATTTAATACATAAAGTATTTTCCAAGAGCAAAAAAATAATGAAGCTAGATCCCATAAAAGAGAGGAAAAAATGTTGAATTTTAAGAAATTCGGATTTTTGAATTTTTGATAATTTTCGATAATTTTTGATTTTTTACCAAAGAGTCGAGACTATTAAATAAGTAAACTACTTTCCAAGAGCACAAAAATAATTAAGCTAAATTCCATAAAAGAGAGGACACAAAATGTTGAATTGTAAGAAATTCGGATTTTTGAATTTTTGATAATTTTCGATAATTTTAGATTTTTACCAAAGCGTCGAGACTATTAAATAAGTAAAGTATTTTCCAAGAGCACAAAAATAATGAAGCTAAATCCCATAAAAGAGAGGAAAAAATGTTGAATTTTAAGAAATTCGGATTTTTGAATTTTTGATAATTTTCGATAATTTTAGATTTTTTACCAAAGAGTCGAGACTATTAAATAAGTAAAGTATTTTCCAAGAGCACAAAAATAATGAAGCTAAATCCCATAAAAGAGAGGAAAAAATGTTGAATTTTAAGAAATTCGGATTTTTGAATTTTTGATAATTTTCGATAATTTTAGATTTTTTACCAAAGAGTCGACGCTATTTAATAAGTAAAGTATTTTCCAAAAGCACAAAAATAAAGAAGCTAAATCCCATAAAAGAGAGAAAAAAATGTTGAATTTTAAAAAATTCGGATTTTTGAATTTTTGATAATTTTAGATATTTTCAGATTTTTCACCAAAGAGTCGAGGCTATTTAATAAGTAAAGTATTTTCCAAAAGCACAAAAACAATGAAGCTAAATCCCATAAAAGAGAGAAAAAAATGTTGAATTTTAAGAAATTCGGATTTTTGAATTTTTGATAATTTTCGATAATTTTAGATTTTTTACCAAAGAGTCGAGGCTTTTTAATAAGTGAAGTATTTTCCAAGAGCACAAAAATAATGAAGCTAAATCCCATAAAAGAGAGGAAAAATTTTGAATTCTAAGAAATTCTGATTTTTGAATTTTTAATAATTGTCGATAATTTAAGATTTTTTGCTAAAGAGTGGTAACTATTAATTAAGTAAAGTATTTCCAAGAGCACAAAAAGAATAAAGCTAAATCCCATAAAAGAGAGAAAAAAATGTTGAATTTTAAGAAATTCGGATTTTTGAATTTTAGATTTTTTACCAAAGAGACGAGACTATTTAGTAAGTAAAGTATAACCCGAGAGCCGAAAAATTATGAAGCTAAATTCCGTATAAGAGAGGAAAAAATGTTGAATTGTAAGAAATTCGGATTTTGGAGTTTTTGATAATTTTAGATAATTTTAGAATTTTCACCAAAGAGTCGAGGCTATTTAATAAGTAAAGTATTTTCCAAAAGCACAAAAATAATGAAGCTAAATCCCATAAAAGAGAGGAAAAAATGTTGAATTTTAAGAAATTCGGATTTTTGAATTTTTAAAAATCTCAGATAATTTTAGATTCTTTACCAAAGAGTCGAGACTATTTAATAAGTAAAGTATTTTCCAAGAGCACAAAAATAATAAAGCTAAATCCCATAAAAGAGAGGAAAAAATGTTGAATTTTAAGAAATTCGGATTTTTGAATTTTTGATAATTTATGATAATTTTAGATTTTTTACCAAAGAGTCGAGACTATTAAATAAGTAAAGTATTTTCCAAGAGCACAAAAATAATGAAGCTAAATCCCATAAAAGAGAGGACAAAATGTTGAATTGTAAGAAATTCGGATTTTGGAGTTTTTGATAATTTTAGATAATTTTAGAATTTTCACCAAAGAGTCGAGGCTATTTAATAAGTAAAGTATTTTCCAAGAGCACAAAAATAATAAAAGTTAAATCGCATAAAAGAGAGGAAAAAATGTTGAATTTTAAGAAATTCGGATTTTTGAATTTTTAGAAATCTCAGATAATTTTAGATTCTTTACCAAAGAGTCGAGACTATTTAATAAGTAAAGTATTTTCCAAGAGCACAAAAATAATAAAGCTAAATCCCATAAAAGAGAGGAAAAAATGTTGAATTTTAAGAAATTCGGATTTTTGAATTTTTGATAATTTTCGATAATTTTAGATTTTTCACCAAAGAGTCGAGACTACTAAATAAGTAAAGAATTTTCCAAGGGCACAAAAATAATGAAGCTAAATCCCATAAAAGAGAGAAAAAAATGTTGAATTTTAAGAAATTCGGATTTTTGAATTTTTGATAATTTTAGATATTTTCAGATTTTTCACCAAAGAGTCGAGGCTATTTAATAAGTAAATTATTTTCCAAAAGCACAAAAATAATGAAGCTAAATCCCATAAAAGAGAGGAAAAAATGTTGAATTTTAAGAAATTCGGATTTTTGAATTTTTGATAATTTTCGATAATTTTAGATTTTTTACCAAAGAGTCGAGGCTATTTAATAAGTAAAGTATTTTCCAAGAGCACAAAAATAATGAAGCTAAATCCCATAAAAGAGAGGAAAATATGTTGAATTTTAACAAATTCGGATTTTTGAATGTATGATAATTTTCGATAATTTTAGATTTTTCACCAAAGAGTCGAGACTACTAAATAAGTAAAGAATTTTCCAAGAGCACAAAAATAATGAAGCTAAATCCCATAAAAGAGAGAAAAAAATGTTGAATTTTAAGAAATTCGGATTTTTGAATTTTTGATAATTTTAGATATTTTCAGATTTTTCACCAAAGAGTCGAGGCTATTTAATAAGTAAAGTATTTTCCAAAAGCACAAAAACAATGAAGCTAAATCCCATAAAAGAGAGAAAAAAATGTTGAATTTTAAAAAATTCGGATTTTTGAATTTTTGATAATTTTCGATAATTTTAGATTTTTTACCAAAGAGTCGAGGCTATTTAATAAGTAAAGTATTTTCCAGGAGCACAAAAATAATAAAGCTAAATCCCATAAAAGAGAGAAAAAAATGTTGAATTTTAAAAAATTCGGATTTTTGAATTTGTGATAATTTCAGATATTTTCAGATTTTTCACCAAAGAGTCGAGGCTATTTAATAAGTAAACTATTTTCCAAGAGCACAAAAATAATGAAGCTAAATCCCATAAAAGAGAGGAAAAAATGTTGAATTGTAAGAAATTCGGATTTTTGAATTTTTGATAATTTTCGATAATTTTTGATTTTTTACCAAAGAGTCGAGGCTATTTAATAAGTAAAGTATTTTCCAAGAGCACAAAAATAATGAAGCTAAATCCCATAAAAGAGAGGAAAAAATGTTGAATTTTAAGAAATTCGGATTTTTGAATGTTTGATAATTTTCGATAATTTTAGATTTTTCACCAAAGAGTCAAGGCTTTTTAAAGTAAAAGTATTTTAAAGTATTTTAAAGTAAAAGTATATTTGTAAAGTATTTTCCAAGAGCACAAAAATAATGAAGCTAAATCCCATAAAAGAGAGGAAAAAATGTTGAATTTTAAGAAATTCGGATTTTTGAATTTTTAAAAATCTCAGATAATTTTAGATTCTTTACCAAAGAGTCGAGACTATTTAATAAGTAAAGTATTTTCCAAGAGCACAAAAATAATAAAGCTAAATCCCATAAAAGAGAGGAAAAAATGTTGAATTTTAAGAAATTCGGATTTTTGAATGTATGATAATTTTCGATAATTTTAGATTTTTCACCAAAGAGTCGAGACTACTAAATAAGTAAAGAATTTTCCAAGAGCACAAAAATAATGAAGCTAAATCCCATAAAAGAGAGAAAAAAAATGTTGAATTTTAAGAAATTCGGATTTTTGAATTTTTGATAATTTTAGATATTTTCAGATTTTTCACCAAAGAGTCGAGGCTATTTAATAAGTAAAGTATTTTCCAAAAGCACAAAAACAATGAAGCTAAATCCCATAAAAGAGAGAAAAAAATGTTGAATTTTAAAAAATTCGGATTTTGAATTTTTGATAATTTTCGATAATTTTAGATTTTTACCAAAGAGTCGAGGCTATTTAATAAGTAAAGTATTTTCCAGGAGCACAAAAATAATAAAGCTAAATCCCATAAAAGAGAGAAAAAAATGTTGAATTTTAAAAAATTCGGATTTTTGAATTTGTGATAATTTCAGATATTTTCAGATTTTTCACCAAAGAGTCGAGGCTATTTAATAAGTAAACTATTTTCCAAGAGCACAAAAATAATGAAGCTAAATCCCATAAAAGAGAGGAAAAAATGTTGAATTGTAAGAAATTCGGATTTTTGAATTTTTGATAATTTTCGATAATTTTAGATTTTTCACCAAAGAGTCGAGACTATTTAATACATAAAGTATTTTCCAAGAGCAAAAAAATAATGAAGCTAGATCCCATAAAAGAGAGGAAAAAATGTTGAATTTTAAGAAATTCGGATTTTTGAATTTTTGATAATTTTCGATAATTTTTGATTTTTTACCAAAGAGTCGAGGCTATTTAATAAGTAAAGTATTTTCCAAGAGCACAAAAATAATGAAGCTAAATCCCATAAAAGAGAGGAAAAAATGTTGAATTTTAAGAAATTCGGATTTTTGAATGTTTGATAATTTTCGATAATTTTAGATTTTTCACCAAAGAGTCAAGGCTTTTTAAAGTAAAGTATTTTAAAGTATTTTAAAGTAAAAGTATATTTGTAAAGTATTTTCCAAGAGCACAAAATAATGAAGCTGAATCCCATAAAAGAGAGGAAAAAATGTTGAATTTTAAGAAATTCGGATTTTTGAATTTTTGATAATTTTCGATAATTTTAGATTTTTTACCAAAGAGTCGAGACTATTAAATAAGTAAAGAATTTTCCAAGAGCACAAAAATAATGAAGCTAAATCCCATAAAAGAGAGAAAAAATGTTGAATTTTAAGAAATTCGGATTTTTGAATTTTTGATAATTTTAGATATTTTCAGATTTTTCACCAAAGAGTCGAGGCTATTTAATAAGTAAAGTATTTTCCAAAAGCACAAAAATAATGAAGCTAAATCCCATAAAAGAGAGGAAAAAATGTTGAATTTTAAGAAATTCTGATTTTTGAATTTTTAATAATTGTCGATAATTTAAGATTTTTTGCTAAAGAGTGGTAACTATTAATTAAGTAAATATTTTCCAAGAGCGCAAAAAGAATGAAGATAAATCCCATAAAAGAGAGAAAAAAATGTTGAATTTTAAGAAATTCGTATTTTTGAATTTTTGATAATTTTCGATAATTTTAGATTTTTACCAAAGCGTCGAGACTATTAAATAAGTAAAGTATTTTCCAAGAGCACAAAAATAATGAAGCTAAATCCTATAAAAGAGAGGAAAAAATGTTGAATTTTAAGAAATTCGGATTTTTGAATTTTTGATAATTTTCGATAATTTTAGATTTTTCACCAAAGAGTCGAGACTATTAAATAAGTAAACTACTTTCCAAGAGCACAAAAATAATTAAGCTAAATTCCATAAAAGAGAGGACACAAAATGTTGAATTGTAAGAAATTCGGATTTTTGAATTTTTAATAATTTTCGATAATTTTAGATTTTTTACCAAAGAGTCGAGACTATTAAATAAGTAAACTATTTTCCAAGAGCACAAAAATAATGAAGCTAAATCCCATAAAAGAGAGGAAAAAATGTTGAATTGTAAGAAATTCGGATTTTTGAATTTTTGATAATTTTCGATAATTTTAGATTTTTCACCAAAGAGTCGAGACTATTTAATACATAAAGTATTTTCCAAGAGCAAAAAAATAATGAAGCTAGATCCCATAAAAGAGAGGAAAAAATGTTGAATTTTAAGAAATTCGGATTTTTGAATTTTTGATAATTTTCGATAATTTTTACCAAAGAGTCGAGGCTATTTAATAAGTAAAGTATTTTCCAAGAGCACAAAAATAATGAAGCTAAATCCCATAAAAGAGAGGAAAAAATGTTGAATTTTAAGAAATTCGGATTTTTGAATGTTTGATAATTTTCGATAATTTTAGATTTTTCACCAAAGAGTCAAGGCTTTTTAAAGTAAAAGTATTTTAAAGTATTTTAAAGTAAAAGTATATTTGTAAAGTATTTTCCAAGAGCACAAAAATAATGAAGCTGAATCCCATAAAAGAGAGGAAAAAATGTTGAATTTTAAGAAATTCGGATTTTTGAATTTTTGATAATTTTCGATAATTTTAGATTTTTTACCAAAGAGTCGAGACTATTAAATAAGTAAACTATTTTCCAAGAGCACAAAAATAATGAAGCTAAATCCCATAAAAGAGAGGAAAAAATGTTTAATTTTAAAAAATTCGGATTTTTGAATTTTTGATAATTTTCGATAATTTTAGATTTTTTACCAAAGAGTCGAGACTATTTAATAAGTAAAGTATTTTCCAAGAGCACAAAAATAGTGAAGCTAAATCCCATTAAAGAGAGGCAAAAATGTTGAATTTTAAGACATTCCGCTTTTTCAATTTTTCATAATTTCCGTTAATTTTAGATTTTTTCACCAAAAAGTCGATACTACTTAATAAGTGAAGTATTTTCCAAAAGCATAAAAATAATGGAGCTAAATCAAATAAGAGAGACGAAAATATGTAGAAATTTAATAAATTCTTTCTTTTGAATTTTTGATACTTTTTTATAATTTCAGATTTTTTAATAAAGAATAGTTATTGTTAATTAAGTTAAATGTTTTTCAAGAGCCCAAAAATAATGAAGCTAAATTCCATAAAAGAGAAGAAAAAATGTTGAGTTTTAAGAAATTCAGATTTTTGAATTTTTGATAATTTCCGATAATTTTACATTTTTTACCAAAGAGTCGAGACTATTTAATAAGTAAAATATTTTTCAAGAGCCGAAACACAGTGAAGCAAAATCCCATAAAAAGAAGGAAAAATAGTTTAATATTAAGAAATTCGCATTTTTGAATTTTTAATAATTTTAGATAATTTTACATTTTGTACCAAACAGTCGAGATTATACTTAATAAGTGAATTATTTTCCAAAACCACAAAAATAATGGAGCTATCTATTATAAAAGAAAGGAAAAAATGTTGAATATTAAGAAATTGGGCTTTATGAATTTTTAATAATATTCGATAATTTTACATTTTTTATCAATGATGGTTATAATTTCAAGAAATTATAACTTTTCAAATCTGAAAATACTAATTTCAGATCTGAAAATACTACTTTTCAGATGTGAAATTATAACTTTTCGTATCCGAAAATATAGTTTTTCAGATGAGAAATTATAATTTTTAAAATGTGAAATTATATCTTTTTCAGTTCGGAAAAGCTATAATTTCACATCTGAAAAGTTATAATTTTACATCTCAAAAACTGTATTTTCAGATCTGAAAATTCATAATTTCTCATCCGAAAAGTTGTATTTTTAAATCTGAAAAAGACAAGTTTCACATCTGAAAAACTGTATTTTTAGATATGAAAATGTGTTTTTAGATCTGAAAATACAAATATTTTTATTTACACCGATCCTCTAATTAAGCTTAACGTAATTACAGTAGGGTAAGTGTGGGTATTTCTGCGAATTTTTAGTGTAGGTTAACTTTGCGAAGCTCGTCTAAGTTTTCGAAAAAAATAAAATGCAGTTTTTTCAATTACAAATTAAAGTTCAATTATTATATTTTCCAAATCATTAAACTCAATCAAATTTCGTTACTTATTTGTATTTAAAAAAGTAAATTAAAAACTAATTGTCATCACATGTATTATTGTTGACTCGCGATTAATATTGTGTGACATTTATCAAGGAAACACCAATTATTGTGCGAGCATTATTGCAGAAAATCAGGTGTCGCATAGCGCGCTGGTTGTCAAAAAAAGAGGTTATGTTTAGTATGCGTTGCGCAGTAAACGTATTTAAAAATCGCAATAATACTAACATGCAGTAAAAATTCTGCTACTAATATAGTTTTAAGTATTATTAATTGAAAATCAATAATATATGGGTAAATTAATATATTTTTCAAATAATAAAGTGTACTTCTTTGATTAGTAACACTGAAACGTGTATACTATAGTGAATATTGGAAATATCAATGGTTTTTAATATGTATTCATGACTGCCATATTTGATAATTTCACAGAATTCTGTCATAATATATTTCAAATTTAAATAAATAAATAAATAATTGTCGGAATGTACATTTTTATGAGCTATTCTATCAAGTAAGATTCAAAATAATTTTTGTAATTATTTTGAAAAAATTAGGCGTGTATTTCAAAATGAAAATAATAATTTTTTAAAAATCGCAATAATTGTGTCACTCGCAGGAATACCCACACTTACCCTATGGCCCATAAAGCCAGACGTTTTTCTCCCCTAACGGCGCCATTACGTGAATTTTTCCCCACTTTTATTTGGGTCTTTCACTCAGCAGTAGAATCGCGCGTAGAGAGAGGGAGTGAGAGAGAGATTGCAGGTTCAGTCTTGTTTCAGCTGCGCTCGTGAACGGTCGTGTAATCGCGTTTTAATATTCAAATGAAAAGAATATTATAAAAAATTATTGCTTTTATATTGTGTGTGTTTTTTAAGCTTCAAGTTCCTTTATTTGTGAGTGTTAATTGTGGTTCTGTGTATTGTGATTTCAGTTTGAATATAGCATCTGTTTTTATAGTATTTTGAAATCATTTACTATTTATGTGAACGATAGTGTTTTTAATTTTACGTCAGTGTTGGATCGGAAAGTGTTTGTTTTTTTAAAAATCGAAACACATCTTAGGGAAACAAATTTCCGTCAACTGTTGTATTATTTACGTAAATAATTATTATATTTTAAACTTTAAATTCAGTTTCATTTACAGTTGTGTGTGAAATGAAATCGAATAATCGACTGAATTTGCTTCAAACTGTCCAATCGACAATTTTTTTTGGTATGTTTTTCAAACCTTGATACTTTTAGCAATTTTCTATAAGATTTTCGTTTCTGATATTTTCCTTCAATTATGTGAAAAAAACTTTTCCTTTCAACAATTTTTTGTAAAAAAAAATCTTATTCATCGTCTATTCTTTCTTATGCCTTATTTTCTTTCATTATATCTCCTTATTATCTCCCTTTTCTGTCAATGCTCCCTTATTTTTTAATTTGTCCCCATTTCTACATCCCTATTTTATCTTTTAACATTTATTTTTTCTTTCTTTCTCTGTTCTGTTCTTTCAGTTTGTTCCCCCCTCTTATTTTATTTCTTA